>NC_137968.1:6182077-6512802 GCF_963924665.1 Micromys minutus
TTTGTGTTACTACTACATTCAGAATTATCTTACTTTGGATAATGAAAAGATTAGTTGAAGGTATTTAGACTTTAATATTCATCACAAACTTTGTTAATGTTATTTGTTTACATGTATCATTATTTAAATCCAGCTTGCTCCAAACACTTCCTACCACACTCTGTCGGTATAGCAAGGTCCGACTTGAGATGCATTAAACTTTCTAGCACCTAAATGGACAAAAGTCACCAGGGTCATTTTCAGTTTTGACTATATCCAAGAGTAGAGGCCTGTGAGACAGGGTAAGAAAAATATGTACCACAAGAGTCCTTCATCACAATACCTCTCAGTGACCCATGCCTTGCCTGCTGACTAGATGCTGACACCCAGAGTGACTCTGGAAACTGAATGGAAGATAATGTTATCTTGAAATTCCGGACTGAGTGGGATCCAGCAACCCATCTGAAACAACGCTTTAGCCAACCAGACTTTGTTTGGCCGATAAGATTCTATAGTGTTAAATTGTTAGTTTTTTATTAAATTAATCTGCTTTTGAAAGCTTCAGGATGCCGAAGCTCCTTCCTTTTCTTACTGTGTAAGACCTCCTTGTATGTATGTGTAGGTCAGAGCCACATTGTAACGGAAGTTAAACAATTATCCAAAGAAGATCTGGGCACCATCTGTATACAGAAGTCAATAAGGGATATTCGAAATGGAAGAGATTTGGAGAAAAATGTGGACTCCTATTTGAAGCAGCTTTGGTAAGGAACATGCCCCCCAGATTTTTCCATGCATTTAGAAAACGCACAGACTTGTGCAGCACTAGAGACTTAGAATCCAGAACCTGCTTCTGAGAATGGAGAACGTATCTTCCAATCAAGGAGGATGCCTAGGAGACGGGCGTTTGTCCTCCCTGAGGGTTAGTAGCTCCATTGTAATTGAAATGCCACCATTTTTTTCAGCATGTCAGGGCCTATGATTCAGCCATTTTTATTGTACTTTTTTCCTCGCATGTCAATTTCTGTTCTCCAGCGATAAAATATTTGAAATTCTGGTATTGAATTTTGTCACCTCATGAGACTTCCCCATTTAGAGACACGGCTCTTTTTGCTCTGCCAAAGTTTCAGCTTCGAACATTCAGATGCAGAGATTTAGAACCAGTGGCAATCTGGACATATGTCAGCGGGTGAGGGGTTTCCACAGCCAGCTCCCATAAAGCACATGTCCACACTGCACTGCCGTTCCTAATCCACAAAGAAAGCACGGATCTAACCGCGATCATCACTGGACTCATGTCCAAAGGCACATATTTTATTCAAATAACTGCACAGTGCTCTGTGGGAAATACTATTTTCATTATGTTTGCAAACATGTTAGCATTCATTAAAATGTACACTGCCTTCAAGAAAGATTCATGGTGAGAGCTTCCTGTTGAAGGACACATTTGTGAACCATTTGGGGGGGGGGTGCAGATGTTTACAACACTGAAGGTTTGAAGTGTGTAATATTTTATGATATTTTCTCACTGCAGAACTTCTGAGTGGAGGAGTGTGGGATGCTCTGCATTTCTATGCTGGTCTCAGAGGACCTGGTCTTCCACAGGCTTTGAAGTGAATCAGTACATCCTTGTGTGAGCGTCTTCTGTATAGCTTCCCTGTCAACTTGTCATAAAGAAAGGGACCATGAGCTCCAGCTCAGGTGGGGTCCAGAAAGTGAGTTTTGCCTTTCTCTGCTGGAGCCTGGGAGTAAGCAGTAAAGATTTGAAGGCTTTCTTCACAGAAAACAGGCTCTGTCTGAAGTTAACTCATTAAGCAAATATTTTAGAACAGCACAGTTGTAAGCCATAAACTTAGATCTAGGAGAAACCTCGCTTGTTTCCCATTCATCCCAGAATGGTATCTACATCTTTTTCTGTTCCAAGCATGATCTGTTCCAATTCATTATTACTTTCATAATCTGGGAGGCATTTCTTTTTTTTTCCTTATCATTTTTCTTGTACTGTTCTTTGCCTGTGCCTAGGTCGTCCTGTTACTCCATCTCTGGGATAAAGGCTTTGTCCCGTCTCCTCAAAATGCATTTTTAGTGCCTTCTACATAATAGTCTGAGAACAACAGGCAGAATTCTAAAAGCTTGAGAGCAAAGAGTGCTTAAGAATCGAACATAGTTTGTATGTAGATTTATATTATATCTCTAAAGTTCTTCATAGCTAAAATAATATCCTAGCTCTAGAGAGATGGCTAGAGCAGGGTCTTTTCCAGATATGTGAGCATTCATGTAAGGACATAACTTAATAAACTGTGACTGACATTTAACTGCACTTTACTTTCTAAAGCGAATGTGATGCTCATAGCCATGGGGTGCCTTAGACCAGCACACACTGTATGCTTGAGCCTTTCCCAAAGTTCCATATGTTAGGGGCTTTATTCTCAGCTTTGTGCCTTTGAAAAGTGGGTCCATTGGGAGGTTTCTGGGCCTTGAGGTTCTTAGATGAGAGTGTGGGGTGGTCTCTTCTTGCTCTTCTCATTTTCTAGTCACTTTGAAATAAGCAATTCACTTAACTCTGCAATCTCTGCCAGGAGGGGCTGCTTTGTTATTGGCCCAAACATTGCAGGGCTTAGAGGCCATGGACTGAAATCTCCCCAACTGTGAGTCAATATAGACCTTTCTGCCTTTCAACTAGTCTTCTGCATTTTGTAATAAGATGGGAAACCCCACCGCATCTCTACTTCATTGTGGTGCCAAGTGAGCAATGGACTGGCAGTCTAATTATTTCAAAATAACTGGGGTTGAGGGTGAGTTGGGCCATCAATGGCCTTAAAAATTTAAGTCAAATAGATGAGTTATTTATCATCCCAAGTTTTCCTCCCATAATCAAGCACAATAATGTACTTATTCTTAAAAACTATGCAGAGTGACAATTACATCTTTTACTCAAGGAAAACCCTGAAAACTAAAGCCACACTATTCTATCATGAGGTCACACCATTCACTTTTATATACAGCATTGATGGACCACACTTATTTTAGGAGATGGTCTGATGACACACAGAAGACAATCTTGGGCTTAGGAGACATTCTAAGAAGAAGCTAGGATTCATTGATGTAGTAAGTGCCTTGAAGAATACCTGGTCGTGTTTATCTGTCCTGGAGGATTTTATTTTACTTCTCAAGATCCCGAAGGATCCTAAATGAACTGAAACATTGTGTGCTTCTTTAGCAGTAATTGGACAAAAAATAGTCAGGGTACTGAGAAAGTCAGCTAAGTCTTTTCTCCCATCCTTAAAGGGGATTACAATATTGACTTAAGCAGGTTCTTGGGAGACACAAGAGGTGTGATCTGTAAAAAGCTCAGACATAGAATGCACAATGCAACAGGACCACTATGTGAGTAGCTTCTCTTAGACCCATCCTTAGCAGCCATTCATCGACTGGCGTATCACTGATTACATCTCTGCCACCCTCCCCCTGTTCTGGGAAACCTAGACCCAGACACCACGTGTCTTCACCTCCCAAGGGCTGGCTTTTCTCTTTGGAGGTTTATGATATTTTGGTCATCTCTTGCCTATGTGTCACAACACAGCTCCTCTCCTTCCTCAGTGCTTACGGATGTCACGAAACACAGTCCTGTAGTGGGGTTTAGCACATTGGGGTGGATATACATTCAATCCAGCCACTGTTTTGGTTGGAATTCATTCCAATGCAAGTATGGGTTAGTGATGTCCAGTGATCAGGCCTGTAACACTCTGGCCCAATCCGAAGGTGGCTCCAGTAGAGAAATAGAGGAACACAGACTATAGGAGATACGCAGTGTGCCTGCTATACAATGTGTATCTACTATAGTACATAGCATTGTGGTGGAACCCGGTCAAAGGAGATATCTGGCTCTGTTTATAGCTTTAGTAGATAGTAACTAAACTCCAGAGAAGTTACACGTTTCCAGAGTCAGCCAGCGAGATAACCCTGACACTAGGGCTGTCTACTCAGAGTCTGCTTTTCCCTCTGTTTTCTTCCCTTTCCCCCTTCTTTGTCTTCCGGAAGCTGATATTTTATGAAGGCTGATGAACAGGGACCCCAAATCATAAAATAGGATCGATTCCTTGTTTCTGTGCTCAGATATCCATGGTCTTGAACTTCATCTTTCCTGTCTTATGCTTGTTGTCTGAAAGCTCTCAGACAGAAGTATTATATTCATTGAGAAATATAGTAGTAATGTTATCCTCAACTAATGATAAAATCATAGATAACCAGGGCTCATCAGATGTTTATTGAGCACATGACAGACATTGTGCTGGTTGCTATGGATACAGCAGTGGACAATATATTGTATCTGCCACAGAGAAGATACTCACAGTCCAGTGGAAAAATAGATTTATAAATAAATAATTATAATGATGTCGCAAATAACCACTGTAATTTAGAATGTAGTATAATTTTTAGTAGTTGGAATATATCTATATTCATCAATTTGGTTTTTACTATTTACTCCTAGAGAGTCAAATTATTATTTTCTGAGCATTTTTTCTCCCCCCATTCCTCTACCATGTAACAAAACTCTAAGAGGCACTCAGTCAGAAGACCAAAGGGCTATTCTATAGATACCCAACGATGGATAAAGTAACATTTTGCTATTTTTTTTTGCTAGGGTTTGAATATTTTCATTTTTAAAAGGGACAGTTCTACTATGTTAGCTAAAAGCAAGTATTTGCCTTTTAAAGATTTATTTTAATTCTGTGTATATGTCTGTGTGTCTCTGCGTGCATGGGCCTGCAGGTATCTACAGTGTCCACAGGAGGGCATCAGAATCCTTGGAGATGGAATTTTGCAAGCATTTTTTTTCATGCCACCCAATGTAGGTGTGGGGGAAATGGGCGTGGGGTCCTCAGCCAGAGTTAAAGTAGTACAAGCTTTCACCTGCTGAGCTTTCTCCCCTCTGCTCCATGTCATTGCTTTCGTTTAGAAGGTATACAAGCTTAAAGAAATGTTTGCAAGTAGAAGGCTTTAATGGATCGGGGTGTGATCTCGCAGCCGTAAACGTGCTAAGTTGGCCGGAGGAACAAATCCCAGAATTCCCTTATTAGACAAATGTGGTAAGATGGGGAAAGTAAACACAGCCTTCGCAGTCTCGTTCTAAGATTTACTGAGGCTGCTGGTCAGCACCGTGGCTCAGGTTCACGGTGGCTGGAAGTGGGCACGGGAATGCTACCGACGTCTTTTTACCTGACACTCCCCAGCTGACACCGAGTTCCTTTATAGCTTACCTGTGCGAGCCACCAAGGTCGCAGGCGGCCCACATGTACAGCTCGTCTTCACTGAACCTTGGAGCTTTGCTTTCTGATCAACACGATCGATCAACACTCTACTAACCCACAGGGAACGCTGGACCACACTTTATCAGCCACAGGTAGCATAAAGTCCAGTTTTTACCATGGATCCACCATCCCTGTCGGTCCCCAGGCTCTGTTTCTTGCAGGAGTTCTTACTTGTGCAGTTTAAGAACTCCACAGTCGTGATGTTTACATTTTATGTTTTGCACTAACAACCCTTCAGCCTAACTAGTTCATTTAAAAAAAAAAATGAGATTTTCAGCACCAGTGTATGTAGGTTTATATTAAGGCAATACATGATTAGACAGGGAGAGGAGGTGGGAAAAATGGAGAGAAAACGGAAGAGGAGGAGTCAGGGAGGAAAACAAAAGAGGAGGAGTCAGGGAGGAAAACGGAAGAGGAGGAGTCAGGGAGGAAAACGGAAGAAGAGGAGTCAGGGAGGAAAACGGAAGAGGAGGAGTCAGGGAGGAAAACGGAAGAGGAGGAGTCAGGGAGGAAAACGGAAGAGGAGGAGTCAGGGAGGAAAACGGAAAAGGAGGAGTCAGGGAGGAAAACGGAAGAGGAGGAGTCAGGGAGGAAAACAGAAAAGGAGGAGTCAGGGAGAAAAACGGAAGAGGAGGAGTCAGGGAGAAAAACGGAAGAGGAGGAGTCAGGGAGGAAAACGGAAGAGGAGGAGTCAGGGAGGAAAACGGAAGAGGAGGAGTCAGGGAGGAAAACGGAAGAGGAGGAGTCAGGGAGGAAAACGGAAGAGGAGGAGTCAGGGAGGAAAACGGAAGAGGAGGAGTCAGGGAGGAAAACGGAAGAGGAGGAGTCAGGGAGGAAAACGGAAGAGGAGGAGTCAGGGAGGAAAACGGAAGAGGAGGAGTCAGAGGAGAAGGAGGAGAGGACAGATCAGGAGCAAGAGGATGGTTCACAGCAAGTGAGAGGGATTTCCTTGTTGGGGAATAGAGAGTGTAGTGGTAAATCTGCCCAAAATAGACCTCAGTTTGTGTTCCTAATTACGGAGTCGTGCTCATTGAATGGGTTTATTTGGGTTGAAGAGGAAAATGCAACAAATTGGCCATTGGGTTGAAAAGGATATTGCAACAATTGGAGGCACACTCACACACACATATACATAATGCATAGACTCATACACTACACATATACACACAACACACATACACTCATGAAATAAAAGTGAAGTGCTATCTAGACATCTTAGAAATGTTCATCACTCACTAGATGGTGGCACTCACCTCTGACTGTAGCACTAGGGGGCAGAGGCCTACAGATCTCTGAGTTCAAAGCCAACCTGGCCCAGAGTGAGTTCTAGGACAGCCAAGGCTACACAGAGAAACCCTGTCTCAAATACACACACACACACACACACACACACACAAACACAGACTCACTCAGATAAACACACAAGCACTTGCACACAGACACTCAGACACACATGCATATGCACACAGAGACACACACACACTCAGACACAGACACACTCAGACACACACAGACACACTCAGACAAACACACAAGCACATGCACACAGACACTCAGACACACATGCATATGCACACAGAGACACACACACACTCAGACACAGACACACACTCAGACACACACACAAACAGAAACAGAAACTTTCAAACAAACACACAGAGACACACACTCAGACACACACACAAACAGAAACAGAAACTTTCAAACAAACACACAGACACACACAGAGACACATACTCAGACACAGACACGCTCAGACACACACACAAACACACACAGAAACAGAAACTCTCAGACAAACACACAGTCACAAACAGAGACACACACTCAGACACAGACACACAAACACACATAGACACATGCACATGCACACAGACACTCATACACACAAACAGACAGAAAAATTTATCATTGCTAGTATATTCTTTCTATTCATCCCCTCTCATCTCTGGGATGCTGCTTGTTTTAAACACAAACTGTCAGAGGTTTGAAACATCTCTTGCTGACTTTCTTTCACTATCCCTTGTCTCAAACTTCTTTTTTACAGAGAGGAAGGAAGGAAATTTGGAACTGAGAAATTTGCATTGCTCTGTGGACTATCAGCTTAATCCTCCAACATTGAGAAACTTTTCCCTTTTGTGTTATATTTTTCTCAATGTAATATGTGTTCAGTGTTTATATAGAAATTACATGAGATGCATGGAATAATATAGTTTCTTCTATTGACGATTTTTTTTCTTGACAGACTATATTCTTTGGATATAAAGCCATCTGATATATTTGTTATGGACTTGCTTGGTACCATAACATTTATACCTTTGAGCAATGCAATACAAATATAAAAATGGCCTAAATAGAACTGAGTACGTTATAATTCTGAAGGAAAAAATACCCACCATCACCAAAAAGCTATTGAAAAGCAAAAAAAAAAAAAAAAAAAGAAAAAAAAGGAGTTTTAGAGCAATAAGTAATAAATACATTATATTAATTACTTTTAACAATTAATGTTTCAAGAATAGGATAAAATAGTTTTTTTCTATATCTATTGTCCTCCCTGTTTGGTCTCCTTTTGGGATATTTTTGACTCAAGAAGGGAACATTGTATTATTGTCTGATGTCTAGTCAAGAACAGCTGTTTTATTTGTTAAATATTATAGATTCCAGGGACCCTTCATTGGAAACTGTGACTCTAAATTTAGAATGACCTCAGAGTCTGGATTCTTAGTAAACAGTACAGGTGGTTGTATTATCTAAATCACCTGACATAAGTAATGTGAGGAGAAAGGGTCTTTTCTGGCTCACAGTTCCAGGGTCTCATAGCAAGTATCTGTAAAGGTCACACATCTAAGGGTAACAGCACATTTGTTATGTCTGCATTCTATTAAAAGACCAATAAAATATGTTTTAGTAGATTTCTCCCAGTATGCACATTAAGAAAAGGAAGCCCATGGGAAGTTCTTGTGCTTCTTTGCTGCTTAAAACTCAGCCCAAAGTGTGGAAAACGGTGCACCACGGTGATCTGGAATCTTCCTAGAAATGCAAGTTCTCAGCCACTGCACCACATTCCTAGGACCAGGGGGTGAGTGCACGGAAGAACAGCTAATGTTTTAACACGATGGCTTTGTAAACCGGATGCAACCCGGCCTGAGAAGCATTGGTTCTTCTACCTTCCATGTGTCTCTCCTGGTCCTCCTTTGGGTTTCCTGGTCCACCCTCTCCGTCTCCACGTCTCCTGCTGTAGGAGTCATTGGAGAATTCTCAGTGCCTGTGTTCCCTCTCTATAAGACAGCAGAGAACCTTGAAGCTTTGCTCACTTCTGATTAAGCGATCAGCCCTGCCTCACTCACTGTGGCTCAGTTTGCTCTTGCATGGATTGCTACGACACCCTTGTAGTTGAGGGTGGCAAGTCTGTGTACTTGCCCTGGAGTAACACTTGAATTAGAAGCCTGACTATACCACAATACAAACCTCGGCACTGCTACGTTAGCTGCGCCGCACTCTTTTTGTAACTGCTAGGAGCTGGAACCCACACATCTTGGAATGCCTATCACAAAAGATCCCGTCTAAACACCCACCCCAAGATTCTGGAGGGGCCTCTGTCAACTTGTTCTGGAAATTTTCTGCTTCTGTGTTGGTAGTTTTACAGCTGTTTTACTGAACTTTTTAAGACTTTCTGAAATTCGACGAGAAATCTAAGAGTTGACAGTCACGCCTTCTCACCTCCATTAACCCGTTGGCGACTCCATAATCACGGAGGTTCCTATAAATCCTTTCCCAGTGGAGTAGGTCCTCTTTTTCTGATCAGAATTTCATGCTTCCTTTACTCTTGAGTTCCCAATCCTACCACACTTTGTGTGAGCTCTGCTCCCAACAGAGCCATCTCCTGGCTCTTCTTTAGATCTGATTGCTACCTCAATACCGTTGTCTCTTCTCTCTCTTCTCCTGTGCCGTCTCCCAGTGGCTTTTCACACAAGCATCATTCCTTCATGATGGTGTGCGTTCCCTGGCTTCTCAACTGAGAACCGGCATCCACTTCCAGCACAGGTGGAAGAATCCTTTTCATTCAGAGTACGAAACAATATGTGAAGCGAACAAAGCCGAGTCTCACCGGCTTTAAAAGTTACGCTGAATGTTTATTTTACGTAAAGGGCGTAAGACAGGAATAAGGAAAAGAATGTTTGTGCGGACAGTCATGACCTTAAGTCTTAAATCCTTCTGGGAACACTAGCCAGTTAGTTGGACAGTGGTGGTTTACGCCTTTAATCCCAGCACTTGGGAGGCAGAGGCAGGTGGATCGCTTGCATTTGAGGCTAGCCTGGTCTACAGATGACCAGGGCTACCCAGAGAAACTCAGTCTCAAAAAAACTATGAAAGAAAAAAAGAGTGAAGTTAAGTTAAAGACAAAAAAAAAAAAAAAAAAAAAAAAAAAAAAAAACCCACTGGAGGCTGTCAGAGACTGATGGAGTCCTGTAATAGGGTCCACAATTTACCATGTTTTTTACACGTTAGATTATATATATATTACTATCAGACTAGTCAGGATAAAAGGAGATTCCATTTTTCTTTAAAACAAAATTTTACTCTAATATCTGTCAAAAATTCTTGTAAGGACATTTGGGACAACTCTCTAGTACAAGAACATTATGATAATTTTGCCTAAAATGAAATTGCCAAATTGTTTCCTTGTAGTGCCTAGTATATTTTGTTAGGGGACTTATTTAGTATTATAAAGAGATGGGCAAGAGCGACCTTAAAAGTCTAAAAAAGATGAAGTGGAATTAATCAGACAGTGATAGGTCAGTGTCTCTGCTTAACCCTTTATTAGGATATATTGATTGATTTTCTGAATGAATGCCTAGAGGGGAGGGTAAGAAAATCAATTTTATGTAGGAAACTTTCCAGTTTTTACTATAAAGAAGAAAGGCAAATCAACTGGAGCCAGAGAGATATTGAAAAGGCTTGGCGAAGCCGACGAGAAAAATAAAATGGATTTCGACATCTTTGTGACCTGGGCTATTTAGCCACAGGACTGTGCTCTTGCTTTAAAGAAAACATCAAACTCTTAAAGAACAAAAATAAGATAACTCTCTTAAAGAAAAATGGATGGGACAATTCAGGAATAAATGTGCTTGGAAATGGCACCGAAAACACAAAGGATAAGATTGCCCTTTATCCAATTTAAAGGGTGGAAAACAGCCAGGATTGCTCCAAAAGGCTTTGCTGGAAGAAATTTGAAGAGACGAAATTGAAGGTTGAAGTTCTGGCCACAGTTCTCCCACAAATGGGCTCCATATATTATCTGGGCACAGGATGCTGAGGCAAAGCAGGCAGGGCTGGCTCTTTTGTTGTTTCTCTTAAACCACAAATGCAGTCTATACCCCCCCTTCCCATTTTCTAAGGTTCTTCAATGATGTACATATACATTATTCTATGTCCAAAGTTCCTCTTCTGCTTTGGGTTAGGAAGGTAACCTACTGCCAATGCTCCATTTTCCAGTTTTGCCTCTGCTGTTTTATTCCACAGCATTAGTGTGAATCTTCTCAGATGTGAATCTCATTCTGTCTAGTCCCTAGCCAAAGATTCACCAACTCTTCATCACATCCAGAGACACTTTCCAAAGTCGTTCCCCATAACTGCCACTTTCCCGGAACAAGAGTAGATATTAAAAGACAAGTTGTGGAAAATTCCAAACTGGATTTGTCAAGTGTCTTTGTGTTAGGTTTTCCCTCTGGGCTTTGAGTGCTGCTGTTCAGGGAGTCCACATAAAGGGGGCGGAGCTTGTTTGGTTATGGGATTCAGTTCCTCACCTGGAGTTTCTTGTTGAATACAGAACATTGTTTGGAAACATTGGCTCATAGTTTGCGGGGTAATGTGTAAGCAGAGCTAAGGGCTCGTGCAATGATTAGACTTCCGTTGTTTGTGTGAGTGCATTGCCTCTGCTTTCTCTGGTTGCTTCCTTGTTCATGTCACATTTATTCTGAAACTTCCTCAGGTCGAGTCCTCTTGCATAAAATGGCTTCATCATTTTGGTTTCAGGATAGGAACTACCTCCTCTCAGTAATCCCCACAGCTACCACTTTTCATGCATTATCTCCAGTTTGTAGAGTGCTCTTTTGACAACTTACATAGAGTAATTGTGTTGAATTCGGGTTTTGGAAGGAGAAAATAAAGGAGGGGCCGAGAAAGTTCAGCCAACTCCCTTTATAGAAAAAGCAGATATGGTTGCTTTGTCTTCATTTTGAAAAAAAGAATGAAGGAAAATATAAAGGTAATCATTTGTAAGATGTACAGGAAAAATATGTTACATGACACATCTAAGCTATGTCAGGCACAAAAAGTTAAATTAAAATAAGAGGCTATATTAAATTAAAATGAAGCAAGCTCTCTGGTAAAACCCGACTGTAGTAAGAGAACCCACATATGCAGCTAACATGCATGAACAAAGACTATTCTGGAGAAAAACATTAAGACACTTTCTAAATGATAAAATGAACATAGAGCTATGTAGCAATCACTCGAAAGTATTCTTAGTGCGGTGTGGACAAGGAATTCGGATTTAGTTCAAAGTAGCTCGGAATCCTAAATGTGAGTCCAGAGTTAAGTTGGACAGAAACAAGGTCCACAGATGTCAGGAAGAGACACTGAAGTGTGTGGGAAATGACAGTGCTCTACACTGCAGCAAAATTAACACAGAATACATTTTAGTCAAGGCTAAAAGTGCATCATGAGATATCTTGCAAGAATCTAGGGCAGAAAAAAAAATCACCTACTAAAGTTAAGAAATTCAGGCCGGGTGTTGGTTCCTCTACATTAAATTTATAGTCTTAATCACATGACGTGAGTGTGTAAGTTTTAGAGGAAATGTTTGAAGCTCAAAGGATTTCTCACTGTTTCTGATGCTTCTGTCCTAGGCTCTGTACTAGGCTCCCCCCCTTGTCTGTCCTCTAAAAGATCAAGGTGGACTTTTATGCTGGTCAGTCAGATCCAGGATGCTGTTTAACCCCATCACTTCCACATTAGAATCCTTACCGCACAAAAGCTCTCTTTGATCCCCTCTCCTGCCAATCTTCAACGTGGTCTTTCTCACTACTGCGGTCCAGTGCATTTCAGAATAACCGCTCTTTCTGCTCCTCGGATACCCTGACCTCATACCAACTCATTCCAACCTCAGTGCATCTTTTTGAGTTTTTCTTTCCCATAATGCTCTTTTCCTGAGGTCTACCTCAGCCCAGTGTCATTTTCAGAGAGACCCGAGACCATCTTCTGGTGAATTATTCCAGACATGCTGTCTCCCTCATTCCAATTTCCTTCATTACACTTACCTTTCAGTTTTCTGACGTACATTTCTTGAGCAGACCAGGTCTTAAATTCAACCCTATTGGCTATGTAGTTCAACAGTTTCTGGTGCACAGACCCCCCAGGGAGGATTTGCCAGCCGAATATTTTCTCTAACCTCTATCTGATTATTACTTTTAACAATATCGAATAAAGCACTAATAGTGATCATGTCTTGTAGACAAAGACAAATTGTACGTTAGATATTTGTATTTTTCAGTCTTACATTTCACATATTTTCTCCTGTGAACCTGTCTATTTTAGAATCTATGTTTTAAGATGCCTTAAAACCTGGATAAGATATAAATTTGATGATATAGCTTTGTATATATTTAGATGATAGGAATAAAGCATATAATAGTTTATACGCAGCTAACCATGCTTAAGCAAGGGATAAAAATTAATATTTATGGTCTCAATGGTGACAATAAACATGGTAATCAGAAAACGAGGGCTTGTGCCTGGCGAGAAGGGAATTCGGGAAGAAGTCTGTTGCTTTCTTTGTTTCATTTCTTTTATTGCTTATCTTTGCCGGTCTTTCAGTATAAATAAATACAGTGTTTTCTGTTCACATGTGGTGGTACCTTCACCACGAACGCTCTAGTACGGACTCTGAATGTGCCTCAGAATAAACGGAATGTACTAAGGTGAAAAGAAGTCTGTAATCCGGAGATGAAAGAGGAGACAGCGAATTCAGGGGAAAAAATTTAAAAGCCTGAAACCGAAAAAAGAAACAGTTTTGTTCCTTCACAAAACAAAACAAACAAACAAACAAAAAAAAAACCCAGCACCTGATTTGCTGTAAAAGATTCCTATCCAGGTTCACAATGTTTTATTTATTAGTTTTTTTTATTTATAAAACACAGTTTTAGATTTACTATTTAGTTATCATTTAATTAATACGACATTTTGTTTCCGTGCTCTGCCAAGCATTGCACTAGCATCTAGGAAAGGACCGAGGACAATAAATAGTTAATATTTTAGAACCAAGATTCCAAGCTGGTCCCGAACTAGAGGAGACAAAGCCAAACATGCTGCCTCCTCATCGGAGTGGCCCTGGAAAATGAAACGTAGAGCTCCATTTTGTGCTTCGCCTCTGGTAGGGTCTCCATCTCGGAAGAGTCTCAGCACAGAAGGCATCTATTGTGGAAGCCACCTATTTATTTACGTTGCCTGGTTACTGTTTTAGTTCATCATCTCTCGCTCACCGAGAATCAACTTAAGATGATTTTCTTTCTGGGCGAAGGTGCCCTGGGCTGGAAGGGTGCTGTAATTCATTACAGGGCAGTCTCTGTCTTCCCTCCACTTTCAAAACGAGCTGCGCCCTGACTTTTTTTGACCTGCTTCCACTCTGTTTCAGATTTGTATACGCGTGTTTCATGTATCAGTGATGATTCCAATTACACGCTAGGTAACAAGAGTTTAATAAAATGTGGCAATAAATTGTGGAAAGACATCATGCATGGGAAAAAAATGTATTAAGAAATGTGTTCCAGGTAGGGCTTCCAGTATTAAATAACTAATCACTTCCACACATACACACAAAGTGGAGGTTTTACTTTGTGAGACTTGGCCTTTCAAAGCTAGAATGCCAAGCAGTCTCTTCCAGCCGGGTCTCCAGACTGTCGGAAACATGTAGCAGTTGTTTCTTTGTACAGAGAACTTTTTTACCTTCTCAGTGGTCCTTCAGCTGGAAGAAGAAGGGAATCTCGCTCGGAGCACACATTGTGCAGATTTCATGGATAAGTGATAATCAAAGGTATGGTTAATTGTTTTCAGGAAAGTCTAGTGTTCTAGGAAATGAATCCACTTATGCAATATGTAAACTTAGGGAAGGTTCTTAAGGATTATAGACTCAGGTCGATGTCTAATGGCTCCCCCACCCAGCATGAGGCTCAGAAGTATGGCAAAGCCTTTCTCTGGTCCACATGGAGATGTTGATGATATGCAGAAAATGTTGGCCATTGCTTGTCCTTCCGGGTTTTGGTAGCCTGAAGACATTTATCCCCTATAGAGACTGCTCATACCCAGGTTAGCTAACCCTGTCTCCTTGACCAGGTGTATGGCATACATTTCTCCTTGTTTATCTGTCTGCAGTAAGCTTGCTGCTTTGTTCAAGCATATGCAGTAAGCCTGCCTCTATTCAGCTCTGCACAATGAACACGCTGTGTTGTTGTTCTCTTTCTGAGAGCCCGGTGCCCATAACTCAGTTTTCTTAGTGTGTAATATCTGAAATCTCTTCTTTCCCCCACTGTCCCTAAACACGTCAAGTTCCCCCAAGTTGTAGAAGGGACTCGGCATCTTACAAGTCTCTTGCTTTTTAACTTTGAGACAGGGTCTTTGGGTGTAGCCCGAGCTAAGCTCTAGCTCAAAATCCTGTTTTCTCTTGAGTGCTGACATTAAATGTGGATGTCACCAAGCCTTAATATCTAAACCTCAGTTCCTTACTGTCGAAGAGGAACAAGGATACATTCTCTACTGAGAAGTTGCAGAACAGCAATAAAAACAAACAAACAAACAAACAAAGATCACTGAAAAATGGAATGTAAAGGATTTAATCTAGTGAGAAATGCAAAGTCAGGACTCTGTGAGAACACTATTATAAAAAAATTCTAATTTTAAGAGATTAGTAGGAGGAATTACACTGGAAATTTTTTATTGTTTGTTGGCTGGTCTAAGGATTAGCCCTAGGGTCTCATACATGTGTTCCTGATATATATGGTAGCCTCTGGAATACTTACACATAACAGTTCCAGAAAAACATACAATGTGCTATTTGGGAACAAAGAAGATGCATATTTGCTTTTTAAAAAATCATCATTTCTGTGTCTCTCCAGACAGCACTTTATAAGATTTACTTCCCTATCACTGGTAGCATCTTTTAGGATAAATCTACATATCTTAATATCACCACTAATTGTTACAAAAAGTCCTTAGGTTCAGCACCCTTCCTGAGATGAAAATCCCAAGAATGACTTCTCATTTTATTTTGGTAGCCACCATCCAGAGACAACAGGGGTAAAGAACTCACTGACAGATATTTGGTTTGGCTTTTTCATTGTTCAGACTTCAGGAACAGTCTGAGAACCCACTGAGAAGCTAGACTTGTTTCCTATGCTTTGTTCTTGGTACCAGGCTAACAGGGAGGCATCTGGACTTTCGACTGTGAGAGCCCATCACCTCCATATTATTTTAACTACTACTTTTTTTCATTGTGATAAAATACCCGGATAAAGCAAATGAATGGGGAAAGATTTATCTTGGTTCATTTTTTTAAAAGGGTTAGAGTGCTCGTGGTGGGGGAAGGGAGAGTTACAGAAGTGGCCCGTGGATACAGTGACAGGAGCGTTGAAGTTGTGAGATTTGCTGAAACCTTGGGTGGTTTAAGATCATACCCCCCCACCCCATTCTGTTGTGGTTTGAATATGCTTGAGTCCGGGATTGGCACTATTAGAGAGTTGGCCTTGTTGGAGTAGGGTGTGGCCTTGTTGGAGTAGGGTGTGGCCTTGTTGGAGTAGGGTGTGGCCTTGTTGGAGTAGGGTGTGGCCTTGATGGAGTAGGGTGTGGCCTTGTTGGAGTAGGGTGTGGCCTTGTTGGAGTAGGGTGTGGTCTTGTTGGAGTAGGGTGTGGCCTTGTTGGAGTAGGGTGTGGCCTTGTTGGAGTAGGGTGTGGCCTTGTTGGAGTAGGGTGTGGCCTTGTTGGAGTAGGGTGTGGCCTTGTTGGAGTAGGGTACTACCTTGTTATTGTGTCCCTGTGAGGGTGTTTTTTTTTAAGGTTCTATGTTTAAGCTCCACTCAGGGCAGAAGAGACCCACCTCCTGGATGCCTACAAAAGAGAGAGTCTCCTTTTGGCTGACCTTAGATCAAGATGTAGGATTCTCAGCTCCTTCTCTAGTACCACCTCTGTCTGGAAATTGCTCTGCTTCCGGCCATGATGATAATGTACTGAACCTCTGAACTGTAAGCTAGCCTCACTTAAAAGTCTGTGTTTATAGGCGCTGCCTTGGTCATGGTGTATCCTCACAGGAATGGAAACCCTTAAATTCTCTTCCTCTAGCAACCTACCCTCCTTCAGCTAGGTGTCAATTTCTGATGGTTGCACGATTTCCGGGAACTGGGTCATCCGGTCAAACATATCTAGCCCGGTTGTCATGTACTGTTTATAGGACTAGTTCACACGCCAATATTAATTACATTCCAGAAACAGAATTATTTTTCCAAAAGAGCTAGGGGCTTTTACTTTTGACTAATAATCCTAGAGAACTGATCTAATTGTAAGTTTACTGTGAGATCTCTGTATTGCTGATGGCTTTATGAATGAGACTTAACATTTAAGTCTCAGAACAAACCCCAATGGGGTAGATTACTATTGTTCTTGCTATTTAACGTAAGAAGTGATCATTTCCATTGTATTTTCTCAGGGAGTTTTCGATCTTCTTTGTCCCATTGAGAGAACTGGGAAGACATTTTTATTCTTATATGAGAAGAAAAGGAAAAAGAAAGAAACAAGAAAAAGATGGGATAAATGAAGATCTTTGAGAGAGAAGGAAGTTGTAATTCTGTAATTAATACTTAACCTCTTTCTCCCCTTTTTAAATTTTTTTTCTGTTTGTTGTTGTTGTTTCTGAGACAGTTCTCACTCTATTCAGGTGAACCTCGAGGCTGTGGTTTGCCCATCTATGCTTTCTGTGGGCTTGGATTCCAGAAAAATGCTGCCTCTTAAGTTCTACCTCTAGTGTTCTTCATAACCACTGTGATGATAAGGAGGTTAATAACATAATTCCATTATGAATAAGATTTATTGGGCTCTGTACTAACGGTTTCTACCTTACAGTGATGCCATTAGGAAAGAAGTGTGCATATGTGCATGTTTCTATATTAATATAGTATTTTAGTTACTTTTCTACTGCTGTGATAAGACACCATGACCAAGGCAATTTAGAGAAGGAAACGTTTATCAGACTCATGGTTTCAGAGGGCTAGGGGTCATCATGATAGGGAACATGGTAGCAGTTAGATGAACTATGACACTGGGAGAGTAGCTGAGAGCTAACATCTGATACATCAGCATGAAGCAGCCAACTGAGAATGTCTCAGATTTTGTAACTTCAAAGCCCATTCCGGATAACACACCTCCTCCAATAAGATCACACCCCTAATCCTTCCCAGGCAATTCTACCAACTGGAGACCAAGAGTCCAAACATCCAGACAGGTCTGTGAAGCCCATTCACATGCAAACCACCGCACACGTGTATGATAGTGTACTGAAGAATTCTGGAAAGAAGGCAAGCACACACACATTCATAAACAATTTAGATACATGCATTTTTCATAGTGCCTATTAGGTTGCAACAATTGTAAAAAGGCACCTTTGTGTGAGGGAAAAGACAAACAAACAACAACATTCTAGTTTAGAGAGTCAGTTCCTCTTCTGGAGCGCCAACTTTCTCTTGTTTTGACTGTTGTATAGAAACATTGATATTGTGGGTTCCAGTTTATTCTTTTTGGTGACGAACGTCAGATGAATTAGTTGCTAATAATGACAGTGAGGTTTCAACTTAAGCTGCAATCATGTGATTTCTAGTAAACATTTTATATGCAATATGGAAATCTCATACACTAGACAGTAGTTCGTAATGATTGTAGCTTACTGTATTTCATTGTGATATTTTAATAGAAAAAATAAAACTTGGCTCTATTTCGATACATCTGATTTTTGTATTTTGAAAATCATTTAAACATAAATTATGGGCATTTGCTTTGCCAAAAGATTCTCCACATACAAAATGATTTAGGAGAGTAGTCTCTGAGAAGCAAGTCCTTCAGAATATTTGAACTATGTGTAAATTTCACACTCTGACTGTATACATGTGTTGTTTATAATAAAAGACCATATTTTATGCTGAGAGTTATACCAACTTGCACCCTGGGTTTTTGCATCTGACTTTTACATGACTTCTTTGTATGATTTGTGCGTTTAACTAGATTTTGTTTTAGTCTGGATTTTGCCCAGTAATTCTAGGAATCTGATAATTGTAAAAACGTCTTATCAGGCAAGGGGTTTATAAGTCCATGTGTCTAAGAGGTGCTCCTAAATCACTTGCTTGTCTGACAAGTCTTTACTCTGTTTGAGAGGCAGACTGTCAACCATAATCAGTATGTCTGAGCTCCATCTCTATTTGAGTGTGTACTAAGAGTGTGGCTACTGGCTCAAGGCCAGTCACTAACTTCTGCGTTCTTCGAATGTGTACTGGATCACGTGACTCTTGGAGGAGAGCCATGAACATTTGTAAAAGAAGAGAGTTGGAGCCAGTGTGATGTTTGATAACATTCATGTATCTCTTTGTTTACATGATTCAGAGCTCCTCTTCCCCAGAGATTAAAATTAACGGAATTTCTGTGATTAGAGAATCTTCAGTTGAAGAGTTTAAGGGCTGATGAGGCAGGGAAGAAAGAGGCTAAGGAACCAGTCTCTGGAAACTGCTGGGTGGAAGACAGTTTCTGGTATCTTTGTCTGCTTGCACAAGCCAGTTCGCACCCTCCCTCCCCTGTAGGCAGAGGCAGTCACTTTCTCCCAAGACTCTCCCCTCCTCACCTCTAGAATCCAAGATTGTTTCCGGGACTATCACAAACCAGGAAGTCACTAACATTTCCTGTGCTCGTTGGAAAACACAGAAATTCTTTGGAGTTGGAGTGTATGGAATTGTCTTTTTTTTTTTTTTTTTTTTTTTTTCTCACAGGAGGCAGCAAAAAACAAATCACAAAAACGTTTCAAGAGCATAAAATTAGGAGGAGGAACATGCAGAATTTTTACCACTACAGGATGCTGCCAAGACTAAAGTTTCCTTTATGCTAAAAGGAAGTTACCCGGACCTCTGTGATCTGAGAATGAGAGTTATGGAGGAACAAGGAGCATTTTAGTATGCACCACACACCAGTAACTATTTAGAAATTCAAGTTAAAATGGCTCAAGTAAAACAGACACATTATGTGACCATGATCTTGTCTTCCGTGTGTTTGCTTTCGGGATGAATACCCAAGCTTCATACAAGCTAGGCGATGGCTTCCTCAGCTACAATCTCAGCTCCCAAATTGTTATTTTTTAAGAGCTTAGAAAATACAGAGGGAAGAACAGGGCAGAGATGTGCAGATTAGAGGTTATCTCCGTTGGCATTTGGGTGCCTTCCTCCCTCACCTTTTATTATTAACAGATCGGTATCAGAAATGACTCTACAGGGTTTAGACCACGTAAACTGTTAGGAATTCTGCTTTTACCGTTCGACATCACCTTCCTGTGTTGTTTTAGCTAGAATCAAAGAGATACTAAAATTTAAGAAATAATTATTTGACTTATTTTTTAGCTTACTAAAAAATAAGGCCTAGTTAACTAAAGGTGTATGGACAAGTTACTTGATAGTATCTTTTTTTTTTTTTTTTTTTTTTTTTTTTTTTTTTTTGTAGAAAAATAGAAATGGGTCTGTAAGTTTTCAGAATTAAAGGAAATAATTCTAAAAATTAATTTTTGACTATGTAAGCTCATGAAACTCTTTCTCTCTGTTTATTATATAAATATATTTTATTGCCTTTTTTTGCTCGTTTTTAACACCGCATTTTAGTTACAACATTCTCTCTTACTTTGTCCCCTCCAACTGCTTCTACATGTCCCTCTCTGCTCTCTTTCACATTCATGGCCTCTTTTTAAAAATTTTTACAGATTTTTACAAATATGCATTTGTATACACATATATATTTCCAAAAACAATCTATTGTGCTCATATGATGTTACTTGTACATACATATGTTAAAGTAACATCAAAAAAATCTAAGTATAATGCCCACCAACATGGCTGCCGAATCATGGATGAACAAGCAGGTAGTTTCTTGATGAAGACGTCCTAAAGATACTGGGAGCCTAATATGTGCGAATTGACAATATCAATTACAGCATACATTTCTGACTTCCTGTCAGGAGGACTCCCCAGTAGGTTCTGCTGGACTATAAGGCAGAGGTTCATCTTGAGCGAATTTGCTCTGCAATGCTTCTTCCTTGTTCTCGGCTCTTCTTTGGTCAACAATGTTTAAAGAGATATCTATGCCAGGCCCTTGGCTAGGCACAGTAAGTGACTCTTGAGTAGCCATTACTTCCGTTATTCATAATCCAGAAGGGAGAAAGCCAGAGAGGCAGTGTGCCTGCTTACCTGAGTGTGGATGGGGGAAGGGGCACACTGGTTGAGAAACAGGTTTCTGTGTCAGTCTTGGGGCAGGCATTGGTGGTACACTGACAGCCAGCAAAGCTCTCTCGGGGAAAGAGAGTTTGTATCTGGTGTCTGAGGGATCCCTGAGGTCTGTTCAGGAGAAGTTCAACTGAGAAGAAAGTTATATCAGGACAAAAATGCATTGGCTCCTCCAAAATCTGGAGTGGTTGGAGCTTAATGGTCACTGGAGGTGAACTTTTGCAAGTACCGCCTCTTCCTTGTTCTATGTTTTAAATACCGTCTTAGAAACTAAAAATTGCCACCAAGGGTTGAAACATCCAAGTACTATTGGAAGTTGAAATTGAAATGGGCCTTAAAAAAAGTATTAAGGAAGGGAATTCAAATAAATGAAATGTTGTTGAGACAAATAAATGCGAGAGAGAGGAACAGGAAGGACCATGGAGGCCAATCCAAAGGGCGATCTCTATTTTAATTTCCAGTGTTTATCTGGAGGAGAATACGGACATACTCGCTAAGTTTTAGGCTGCCTCCTTTCCATATGATTATCTTCACTCCAGATACTGAAGCTGCTGTTGCTCGTTTCCCCTCAGAATCGATTGCCAGCATCTTATGCACCAGTTTCACGAAAGAGCTGGAACCTCACCGAGGCTTCTGAATCGAATTAGCTTTCAGAACCATTCAAAGTCCTTCAGTTCTATTAATTCAGCGGACAACCAAGTTGTTCAATTGTTGACTTTTATCCACACGCACTCCATCAAATCAACTATCAAAGAGAGATACCTATTAGTTGTTAATTTCATATGTTAGATAGGAATCCCAGAACTCCTGTTTATATCTGTGAGATAACCTTCTAATCTTTGCCAGGGTCTTACTAACAGCAGTGTTAACTGCTGTACCATCTCTCTTGATTAACAACACCGGGACTCCGAGAGAGATGCTCTGTGGCTGATAAGCCACGCAGCTCAAACTTCTAAGGATGCCGAGAGGCAGGCAGAAAATATACTTCGGCCACCAGTCTCACAAGCGCTTAAGATTTCTTCATATCAGGTTTAAAGATTATTATTTAAAACACACAAGGCAAACCGAAGAGTTTCCGATTAATAATTGGTGACACAGTTCTTTACAATGCTTTTTATCTTGTATTTTGCATCCTCTGGGTTTGGAGATTTAGAAACAGAAGTTCCTTTGCTTTACGCTGACTTGTAAGTACAGTAATGGAGGTAGCCACTCAGTAAATATGTATTAACTTCTAAATGTGTGATTATACCTACTAGGTGTGTAAAAAACACAGAAGATTGTTTTAGGTATCATGGACTCTCATGTGTTTGAAATTATGGTAGAATTCTCTTGATTTTAAGAAGTCTCCCACCCCCATGTATGTGCGTGCGTGAGAGACAGAGATAGAGAGATAGATGCAGAGGTGAGACACAGAGAGACACAGACAGAAAGACAGACAGAGTAAGAAACAGAAAGAGGAGCAGGGAAACAAAAACTCTGATTGTCTCATGGTAACTTTCAGGTTACTTAGAATCTCTATGTGTCATTTTTTTAAAAAAAATTATTTTTACTCATGTTTGGATGTTTTGCCTGAATGCATGTACCATGATTTCCTGGTACATATGGGGAGCTACGAATCCTTTGGATTGTAGTGACAAGATGTTTGTGAGCCTCCATGTGGGGGCTGAGCACCAACAAACCCAGGTTCCCTGTAAGGGAAGCAACTGCTCTTAGCTACTAGGCCATATCTCCAGCCCCACTTATACAATTTATAAACTAGCTTCCTCAGTGTATTTTGTTAAAATGAATATGATTCTTATATAAAAAATCCTTCAGCTATCAGCAATGAAGTTAACAGAATGGAGCACACAGGCATGCCTAGTGTGATGTCTTAAGTGGCACATCCCTAGATACATACAATGAAGATATTACCTATGAAGGCTTCGTATCAGCATGTTTTAGATAAGGCGATAAAATACAATGTAGGTTAAAGTAAGAACTCAGTGTTTCTTCATACGGATGTCCACACTTGCTTTTCAATTACATGACTATACAAATGAGTCATTCTAGCTCCGAAGCCAGTCTCTTGCCTGAGTCGCAGCTCTGGGTGTCTCCGAACACGTATCACAGTGAGCCTTCAAGATGAGCAGGCCTCTTTTACAGTCATTGTCAATGTTCCTCGGCCTGCACCATCTGTGACTTCCACTGGCCACCAGCACAGCCATCATTCTTAAATTCATCCAAGTTTCCTATGACTAACTCATTATTGATCCCTGGTAATTCTCTCTCTAGAAATTTCTCTTGGGGCTATTTGTTTTCTACACTGCCAAGTCAATTTTCCCAATTCAATTCCTTGTTGTATATTATTCTATATAATGCAGTCCCTGTCTACCTGCTTTTCTAGACTTTGCTCTCATTAATATGTCTATAAATGTAGATATTCTTTTTCACTCTTTGGACATGGGTCTTGTCATGTTGCCGAGGTTGGCTTTGAGATTCTGGATTTAAGAGATTTTCAACCTTCAGAGTAACTAGAGTTACAGGTGTGAGACATTGCAGTGACTTGTTGGTTATTGTCATAATGCTGCTTTAGAATGGTCAGTCAGTCACTACTGCCACACATTATTCATAGTTCATTTTCGGGGCGACTTCAAGGCCCTTTAATTTGGCACTCATGTTCTTGACAACTTGATCAAAACCCCTGTTATCTTGATTCTTGCTCATGAATCTTCCTTCTTATTTCTTTCACTGTCTATTCTTTGGCTTCTGCATTTCATAACTTGGCTCATGAACATTTCTTTTTTATTCTCTTCTATAAATCTATGAGTTAAAATGATATAATAACAAAACTCTATTTAAATCTTCCTCTGCATCCTTCTTTCTCCTCTTTCCTGAAACAGAAGAATTCATAGGCACTTATCTCATGGTATAGGCAAAAATGGTAATAAAATAATAGAATCAAACAATATTCTTTATGGCAAGTCCATTTTCTTTATGGTACATGTTATGCTTATTTATTATTATTATTATTATTATTATTATTATTATTATTATTATTATTATTGTTATTAATTGGATATATTTACTTTGAATGTTATCCCCTTTCTGGGATTCTTCATATCCCATATCCCATCACCGCTCCCTCTGCTTCTATGAGGGGGTTCACCTACCCTTCACCTCTTCCTGCCTCCTCATCCTGACATTTCCCTACACTGCAGCGTCAAGCATTGACAAGACCAAAGGCTTCTCCTCCCACTGATGCCCATCAAGGCCATCCTCTGCTACATGTGCAGCTGGAGCCATGGTTCCATCTATGTGCACTCTTTGGATAGTGGGTTAATTTCTGGAAGCTCTGGTAGGTTGGTACTACTGGTCCTATAGGGTTGCAAACCCCTTCAGCTCCTTCAATTCTTTCTCTAACTCCTCCATTAAGGACCCCATTCTCAGTTCTATAGTTATCTGTGAGCATCTGCCTCTGTATTTGTTATACTCTGACAGAGCGTCTCAGGAGACAGCTATATCAGGCTCTTATCAGCATCTAATGAGATGATCACGTGGTTTTTTTTCCCTTTGAGTTTGTTTGTATAGTGGATTACATCAATAGATTTCTGTATATTGAACCATCCCTGCATCCCTGGGATGAAGGCTACTTGATCATGATGGATGATCATCTTGATGTGTTCTTGAATTTGGTTTGCAAGAATTTTATTGAGTATATTTGCATTGAAATTCATGAGGGAAATTGGTCTGAAATTCTATTTTTTTAGGCTCTTTGTGTGGTTTAGGTATAAGCATAACTGTGGCTTCATGGACAGATTTGGGTAATGTTCTATTCTGTGGAATAGTTTGGAGAGTATTGGTATTAGGTCTTTTATGAAGATCTGAAAAAATTCTGCACTAAACCCATCTGGTCCTGGGCTTTTTTTTTTTTTTTTTTTTTTTTTTGGGGGGGGGGAATTTTGATGACTGCTTCTATTTCTTTAAGGTTATGGGTCTGTTTAGATGGTTTATCTGATCCTGATTTAACTTTGGTTCCTGATATCTGTCTAGAAAATTGTCCATTTCCTCCAGATTTTCCAGTTCTGTTGAGTATCGGCTTTTGTCGTAGGATCTGGTGATTTCTTTTAATTTCCTCAGTGTCTGTTGTTATGTGTCCCTTTTCATTTATGATTTTTTAAATTTGAATATTGTCTCTGTGTCCTCTGGTTAGTCTGACTAAGGGTTTATCTATCTTGTTGATTTTCTCAGAGAACCAACTCCTGATTGGTTTATTCTTTGTATAGTTCTTTTTTGTTTCTACTTGGTTGCTTTCAGCCCTAGTTTGATTATTTCTGGCAGTCTATTCCTTTTGGGTTCATGTGCTTCTTTTTGTTCTAGAGCTTTTAAGTGTGCTGTCAAACTGCTAGTGTATGCTCTTTTCAGTTTCTTTTTGGAAGTGCTCAAAGTTACAAATTTTCCTCTTAGTTCTGCTTTCATTGTGTCCCAAAAATTTGGGTATGTTGTGCCTTCATTTTCATTAAATTCTAAAAAGTTTTTAATTTTTTTCTTTATTTCTTTCTTGACCAAGTTATCATTGAGTAGAGCATTCACAAACCATTTTCATCATTCATTTTAAAAATGATCTAAGGTATGTTGTTATATAAAATAGGTATACAAATTAAGTATTGAATACTAATTTATTACAAATAAATTATTACAACACAATTATTTTTGTGCATATAATCTACCATTTTTTAAAGAAGAAAGAAAAGATGCATATTAACTGGAAGGTTTACTTGTTTATTTTTACACAAAGTTAATCGTGGCTGAATATTTGATAACATAGGAAATAGTAAACCTCAACCCTTTTCAAGGTTTACCAATATTTTGAGTTTTAAATTGTTCATTCAGGGAAGGCTGCTTCTCATCAACCTATGTATAATATAGGCAATTCCAAAATTCTCAAAAATTGTGTAGTAAGACAAAATTTCTTTCACATTAAAAAATCAAAACAACAAACTCAAAACAGCTATGAAAGCAGAAATATATAAAATCGAACTCCCAAAAGATGTATTAAAATCGTGTACACTGAGAAATGATGGTATAAAAGTCTGGGGCCTTCTGTTAGGAAATTCACCATTATGTCTCCATAAGAGTAAGATTATCCACTTACTTAAAACTGCATGGAGTCTGTGCCAAGGCAGAGATGTATGGTGTGATGCCATGTATCTTGTCTAGGACCCAGGCTGCAGTGAAGACACGTGACTCTAACCTGGCCAGTGCTGGAAAAAGCATCTCAAACAAATTTCCTTTTTGAATTTTGAATTACTTTCTCGCTGTTGCTCATTCAAAACATTTTCACTACTGAAAAATTTTTAAGTTTCCCATATTCTACTTTGCCATCCTCCCTTTGGGGAAAGACCCCTAGTTTTGAGAAGCTGGGGTCTAGAAGAAGGTAGCTAGGTAGCTGTTGAAGAGTCTTTCTAGCTTCTGGAGCTAGCATGATTATAGGCTGGCTGAAAAAATGAGCCATTTGGTAGAGGCACCAGGAGATATGTGCCACGTGGATTCAGAAAGCAGCAGGTGGAGGACTTGTTCTGCCTGCCTAAAACTTGAAAGCATGTCTTTCAGGTGTTGGAAATCACAGATGAGTTTTAGCCAAGAAAGGACATGGCCAGACTTGTGTTTGAGATATGTCAAATAGAACTATTGTTTGGTAGATGAATACCCCATATCCAAGGGCCATAGATTGGAAATATTAGCTATTCTGGGGGTGAAATATTAAAAGGGGGAAGCAAGTGGCTAGTATTGGAAGTGCCCCAACGTCTATTAACTGCTATTAACTGATGTTAGGGATTGGGGAGAGGAGGGATGAATATAAACATGAATTAATAGTGACGTATTTTGTATAAAAGGTTGTATGTTGGTGAAACAGAGTAGAAAAAAGCAATGCACCATGGGACAGCAAGTTTTATTCATTTGAATAATACTTGGTTATGGAAGTGGCTGATACTGAGTAAACTGTTTACTGAAATTGTCTATTTGCTAATGCTTCTTAGTTGACCTTTGTGACTATATACGTACATATGTATATGCACATATGTGTGTGTTTCTACTGCATCTTGTTTTCTACTCTATGCACAATGAAAGGGAAAAAGAGGTGTAATATTTCTTTTTTGTATGTTGTATTTTATAGGAATGTTTATGAAGAAGCAGGTCATAAAGATTCCTGTGAATGTTTTGTGTAGGAACTTAGCATCTGTGTCGATGGTTGAAAACTCACATCTATGTAAAACTTCCATGTGCAAGAGGAACAGGATTGGTGGGTATTAAGGAGAAGGAAAAACGAAATGTGAGCTTAAAGGACATCGGCTCCCTGGTGGTGCGTGAAGTTAGAGAATGAAGAAAGGCAGAAGCTAAGGGGCTTGTGGGGAAGCTCAGATGTCTTATGGACAGGGCTAAGAAAGAGGAATAATAAAGAGAAGGAAAAGGAAGAAGAGAAAAAACACCAAAACATTCTTTGTATTTATTTTAACCTCCTTCCTGAGTTCCTCAAACATCTTGAACATTTTAAGAAAGACAGAAGGATACAAGGTTTTGTTTTCATCTTGTTCCTTACAACACACTGGTCTCATCAGATTAGGGGGGCTTTATTGGCCCATGTCTACTGACTGAGGAATTTACCCTTGTAAATTAAGGTGCTGTTGTGCCACGCTTTCTTTCTTTTTCTTGTCATTGCTTTCAGAAAGATGTAATTCAAAACCATTCAAGGATTCTTTTATGGTGCCCAGACCAGAGCCGGCTCACTGTATCAGGACTTGTGGCCTGCCCGCAGAGAACTGAGCACCCAAAGGAGACTTGGGAGTGCTCTTGCCCTCTGAGCCCTTTAGTGAGCCCCCACTTTCTCTCCACTGACTATCGGGGGAGAGACTGCCAGCAACCCTCGGGGCGCATGTATCACAGGGCAGCCTGGGAACAGACTGTTCTGTCCCACATCTGTGCCCAGTGCCACAGCCAACTAGCTCACCGAGATCAGGACAAAGTAAGTTAAGGATCTATATGACAAGAACTTCAAGTCTCTGAAGAAAGAAATCGAAGATCTCAGAAGGTGGGAAGATCTCACATGCTCAGGGATCGGAAGGATCAACATAGTAAAAATGGCCATCTTACCAAAAACAATCTATAGATTCAATACAATTCCCATCAAAATTCCAACTCAATTCTTCATAGAGTTAGAAAAAGCAATTTGCAAATTGATTTGGAATAACAAAAACCCAGAACAGTAAAAACCATTATCACTTTCAACAATAAAAGAACTTCCAGAGGACTCACCATTCCTGACCTCAAGCTGTGTTATAGATCAATCATGATAAAAACCACAAGGTATTGGTACAGAGACAGGCAGGTAAATCAACAGAATAGAACTGAAGAATCAGAAATGAACCCACACACCTATGGTCACTTGATCTTTGACAAAATACATTCAATGGAAAAAGGACAGCCTCTTCAACAAATGGTGCTGGTTCAACTGGCAGTCAGCATGTAGAAGAATGCAACTTGATCCTATCTTATCTCCTTTTACAAAGCTTAAGTCCAGGTGGATCAAAGATATCCACATAAAACCAAGTACACTGAAACTAGTAGACGAAAAAGTGGGGGAAGAGCTTAGAACACATAGGCACAGGGGAAAATTTGCTGAACAGAATACCAGTGACTTATGCTCTAAGAGCAAGAATCAACAAATGGCAACTCAAAAAATTGTCAAGCTTCTGTAAGGTGAAGAACACTGTCTTTAGGTCAAAAGCCATCAACAAATTGAAAAAACATCTTCACCAATCTTATATCTGATAGAGGATTAGAATCCAATATATACAATAAACAAAGAAGTTAGACTCCAGAGTATCAAATAATCCTATTAAAAATGGGGTACAGAGGTAAACAAAGAATTTTCAGCTGAGGAATACTGAATGGCTGAAAAGCACCAAAAGAAATGCTCAGCATCCCCAGTCATCAGGGAAATGAAAATCAATACAACATAAGATTTCACCACACACCAGTCAGAATGGCTAAGATCAAAAATTCAGTAGATGCTGGTGAGGATGTGGAGAAAGAGGAACACTCCTCTGTTGTTGGTGGGGTTGTAAACTGGTACAACCACTCTGGAAATCAGTCTGGTGGTTCCTCAGAAAATTGCACATAGTGTTACCTAGCTATACCACTCCTGGGCATATATCCAAAAGATGCTCCAACATATAACAAGGTCATATGCTCTACCATGTTCATAGCAGCCTTATTTATAACAGCCAGAAGCTAGAAAGAGCCCAGATGTCCTTCACCAGAGGAATGGATACTGTGGTACATTTACACAACGGAGTACTCCTTAACTATTAAGACCAATGATTTCAGGAAAGTCCTGGGCAAATGAATAGAACTTGAAGTTATCATCCTGAGTGAGGTAACCCAATCACAAAATAACACTTGTGGTTTATACTCGCTGATAAGCAGATATTAGTCCAAGAACTTGAAATACCAGAGAAATAATTCACAGATTTTTATGAAGCTCAAAAAGAAGGAAGGCCAGACTGTGGATGCCTCAGTCCTCCTTAGAGGAAGAACAAAACAGTCATGGGAGGAAATAATGGGACAAACAGAGGAGCAGGAATTGAAGAAAAGATCATCCAGAGACTGCCTCACTTGGGGATTCATCCCAAATGCAGCCACTAAACCTATGCACTATCTCGGATGCCAAGAAGCGCTTACTAGCAGGGGCCTCATTAGAAGCTCTGCCAGAGCCATACTGAGACAGTTGAGGATGCTTGCAGCTAACCATTGGACTGCGTACAGGGACCCCAATGAAGGAGCTAGAGGAATTGAAAGGGTTTGCAACCTCAAGGAAGAACATTATCAACAAACCAAACTTGTTAGTTTCCAGGGACTAAAACACTAACCACTGAGCACACATGGAGAGACCCATGGCTCCAGGTGCATATGCAGCAGAGGATGGCATTGTCTGGCATCAATGGGAGGAGAGACCATTGGTTCAGTGAAGGTTCCTTTCCCCAGTTTAGGGGAATGCCAAGGCGCTTAGGTTGGAGAGGGTTGTCGAGAGAAGGAGCACCTTTATGGAGACAAGGGGAGGAGGGGGGGTTGGTGTGGGGAGAAAGAGGAATAACATTTGAAATGTAAATACAGAAAGTATCCAATAAAAAAGAGGAGAGAAAAAAGGATTCTTTTATAAGTTTCTCTTGCTCCGACTTTGTACAAACTTCTAAAATCTCACCAGTTCTGGTCATTATTGGACTGCAAATATTGGGACACTTTGAGTTTCACGTGTCACAGACATTTGTGAAACCAGATTTCTAAGAGAGCACTGCACAGGAATATCAGACCCCAGCCTTGCTAATGCTAAAGAGAAAGCATGTATTTGGTCTCAGCACTTCCCAGTGAGAAGAAAGTATATAACAACAGCAGGACTTCAGCATCCCCATCTTTCCTTCTTTATCACAGCCTTCTTTATGGAACATATTACTCTATATCTGATTTTATGTAAATATATTATATGCTTTAGTTATTTCTGCCTGTCTACTATCACTTCCTTTACATTCTGCAGACTTTGCTAATTTTTAATGTACTAAAGGTATTTTTAATTTTAGTGATGCACCCAGATCATTGGATGCTTTAGAAGTCAGGGACAACCTGTAGTATTCCAAGTGACAAGAATGAAATATTGGTAATGAGAATAGATTGCATTTTTTTGTGTGACCACTATAATTATTTGAAGTCAAAACCAAGACATGATAATATTATACGCAGACTCCCAACTCAGAGTCTTTTCCCACACACTGATGTGTTCACTTCCTTAGCAATATAGTTGGGAGCTTCTATAGTTAATTCACTAGAGTCTATAGTTATTACTGTATTTGGGGTTTATGATTCAATACACAGAGATAAAATGTCACATTTTTAGCGTTTATTTGGTGGGTAATGGTGAGGAAGTTCAAAGCCCATGGAGAATATGCAATGTATTTCTTACTTTTTAGATATGCCTTGATGATATTCAATGTGGGAATACCCATATACCTTGGTTTATTTTGAGCATCTGAAATTCTTTGGTTTATTGGTGCATAAATCACATTCATGGGCACATTTATTAGTTTAATAACAGTAATGTTCTTCCCAGTAGCAAGAAACGTCCAAACAGCAAGAGTCATTCAGTTCGCCCCCATCCCCGCCCATGTTTGTTTCTACAGTGAATACAAATTTTGAATATGAACTTTGAGAAAAATGCAAATAATTTGAGTTGCACATAAAATAAATTTGACTGAGCACCATGAAGTGTTAAGACTCTATCCTGTGGACACACTGACAGCCAATTACCCTGAAATTAAACCAATCAAGCCTCTTCCTGTTTTTATGCCTAGGGATTCACCTAAACATGAAAAAAATGTACTTATATTTCCACTTGTAATTTGATTTTTTTTTCTATAAGAGAAATAAGTGTAATATTGTGGCATTAACCGTTCTGAGATTCTTAGAGATAGCCTGCCGTCTAGCAGTTTGTTAATTCCCCATTACTTCAAAATCTAAGACAGGATAACTGTCCTCAGGTTTACAATCCAACTGAAGATAATGTGGAAGTTAAAGTCCTGAGATTAGCAATCTTAAAAGTATACCTGAGATCTCAAAAGCCAGCTTCCGCACTTTAGAATGAAGTTTACATTTATCTTAATATTAGCTTCACTTCTTACGATTCAGTAACTGCCCCCGATTTCCTGCTAAATGCCAGGGAAATGGAGTCATTGTGAGTTCTTGGTCCATTTTGTAAAGAGCGGATGATAAGTTTTGGGAATGGAGACGAGGAGAGCTTTATCGGCGGAGCTGGATGAAACGCATTACGTCATATCAGAGCCATCAGGGCCCTATTTTCCTAGAGCTTCTCGAGTTTGGCGACGGAGTTCGAGTGTGGCCAAGGAGCCGTCTTGTTTTCTGCTCAAACGCAAACAATCGCAGGAGACAAAAATATTATTTTTTATTAGCCGTATTTTTGATGTTTATGCTTTTAGCTGGGGTTCCCAATCTGAAAACTGAAGTTTCTCCTCTTTGATAACTACCTTTTAACACATGCTGATTTTCTTCCAGATTTTCTGAGAGAGGCATTTTAAAAGTTGAATTCCAACATAATGGTCCGTCCATGGTCTTTCCTGTGAACTGTCATTTACTATCCCATTTGGCTAATAACTTCAGCCTCCTGCTCGAGGCAGGGCAACCGGGCTACTTTTCTAACATTTCCTTCCTGGAAAATAACATTGAGTAGATCTTTTCCCTCTTTGGCTTAGGTTATTTAATTTGGCAAGTAAGTTGTTTAAATTTGTTCTCTCCTGTTGAGAAGATACAGATACTGTGCACAGTAACGAAAATCTGCTTTATGCCTTTAGTAACTTTCCTTTGCATCTGTGTTCGGGTGCTGATAGTGGATATTCTGTGTGCTATTCCAAGCATAAATATTTGATCTCCATTGGAAAATGCTTATAAGGTTTTTACCTGTTAATATAGCAATATTGTCTTTAATGTATTGTTCCCTCTAAGGGACCTGTCCCAGCAAGCAGCTCTGCACTTTTCTTTCCGTTTAAAAATGTATTTACTTTTTCGTCATCTTTGATGACTTCTGCACTGCTCAAAGCACCAAATAAAACTTTCTCTTCCTGCTTCTCAATATGCCTTTTGATATATTAAGATCACGAAACCCTTACTCTAAGAAGCTTCCTTTTAAAAAATGTATCCCGTCCAGTAATGAGCACATCTTATTGGCAATAATTTTATGACAATTGTAGTATTGCGAAGCGTCTAAGGACTGCCTCAAAGCTGTCTCTGATTGACACAGGCACCATGATCACAGCTGGTTCTAGAAAGAAAAAAAAACAACTTTTATTTTGCTTTGGGGAGTTATGAAAGGAAGAATGTTAACATCCCTTGGTCATGTGATCATGTGATCACATGTCACAGGCAGCATCCATCCACTCTTTGTATTATACCACCATCCAATATCATGCTAGCATCAAAATACATTGTACCAGAAAGAAAGACCCAAGTCTGAACCAGTTTCACAGCTGTAATTAAATGGGAAACTTTAACTTCTGGGTCACTATGTGCAAATCTGTCACATGAGCATAAAATATCTTCTAAGAGACCTGCTCTTCTTCAAAGAGAAATGGAGGAGTGGCTCTAGGGAGAGGGGAGGTTGGGGGAACCATGGGAGGAGTGGAGGGAGGAAAAATTGATCAGGATGTATATTGTATGAGAGAAAAATCTACTCTCATTTAAACAATAACCTAAAAATTAATAATTATAAAATGTTTATTATATAACATATAACACATAACACAAGTAGACAACACACAACACATAATATATAACATATAACATATAATATATAATCCATTATATCATATATTATAAAATAAATAATTATAAAAAATTAAAAAATATTCCAAGCTGATTGTGAAAATTAAATCAAGTGCTAAATATAAAAATTATCTGTACAAATAAGACAACCAACAGGCATTTATTTGTGTGTTTAGGTATTATGATAGATGCTTTTACTATTTACTAAGGTAATCATAAAATATGTGGTTATCTTCCTACGAAGTTTACATAAGGAGCAGAAAGTCACATAGGCTAAGTCACTTGCCCAAGATGGAGCATAGCTAAGCTGAGAACCAGGACTCAGAGTCATGAAGTCGCATGTCAGAGCACACGTTCCTGCAACCAGGACTCACTGTGCTATAAAACCTTGCTATTAATAATGTCAATTCAGTGGGACCGGAGAGGTGGCTCATTGGTTTAAAGAACACTTGGCTCTTGCAGAGGACTTAGGTTTGATGTCCAGCACCACATGGTGATGTGCAACTATGTCCAACCTCAGTCTCAAGGGATCTGACACCCTCTCTGACTTGAGAGGGCACCACAGATGCATGCGGCACACACACACACATGTGCAGGGAAAGCACTCAGGAACATTAAGTCATAAAGTAAAGCAAAATTTAAATAAAAAATATGGCCATTTGCTTGCCTTAGATGAGAATACATATAAAAATAACGCAATAAGTTAGGTGCCGATCGTGTCTTAATCCTCCAGAGAAGTGAAATTAGAAGTTTTCAGCATCATGGTACACACAGGATGCCATGGTCACGTGCCCACTGATGAAGATCAGGATCCTGGGGAAAAAGAATTGAGTTAACAGACACAAACTTAAAAGGTCCATGGGATGGGTCAAAAGAGGGAGCTCTTGTAGATTTATGTTAGTAAGATCCAGTTCTTTCTCTCTCTCTCCCTCTCCCCCCTCTCTCTTTCTCTTTCTGTGTGTGTGTGTAAGTGTATATGTGTGCATGTGTATGTATGTGTATGTGTATATAAGTATGTGCATGTGTGTATATATGTGCATATGTGTATGTGTGTATAGGTGTGTGTGTTTGTATGACTTGTATGCTTTCACATGCAGCACTGACTCCATAACTATGAAATTCTACACGCACTCTACTCTTCTGGCTTGGATATGACGCTAGGGCATATCTCATCACTGTCAACTGATTTCACAACTAACGTTTCTCTGGTATTTATGATATACTTAGCTATGCTTGCTTTAAATCTAGTCTAGCACAAAGAAACCTCAAAGTAAAATAAAATGGCTCAAACAACACAAAGGTGTAATTTTTCTCTCATAAAACAATTGGGAAAAATTAAGCATTAGATTCATTCAGAAATCTGGATTACTAGGCATGCTCTGTTAGGGTCAATTCTTTGTTTCGAGGATTGCAGGTCTAAAAGGGTTTGGTCATTCTGAGTTTGAATTGCTCTTTGTGGAATTGACAGATATCATTCCCTTGTATTGGAATTATCATCAGGACATAATAAAATGATCATGTCTAGGCCCTAAAATTATGTAAATTTCTGTCACCAAGACATCTCTTTCCTAGATACAACTGTATTACCAGAGAAAATGGGAGGCTGAATTCTCTTAGACAGTTGACAGTTTCTGTCGAAATAGGATTTAGATTTGATTTACAGAGCAAAGAGAAAATACTGTAGGGATTTAAGTCAGAGGCTGTCAGTCGGGCTGGGGAGATGGTTCAGAAGGTAAGAACACTTGCTACTCAAGTATGAACCTAAGTTCAAATACCAGGACCCACATGAAAAAAAAAAAACAAACAAAATTAATGAAAATACATGGAGAGATGCTGAGACGGTCACCCCACCACTGAGACATGACAGAAAGACCACTAAGGCCTGTTGGTTGCCAGTCTAGCTCCAGGCTCAGGGACATATCTTATCTAAAGGGATCAAGGCAGAGGGAGGTCACAGAAAACTCAGTCTTTTCCCTTGGCCTCCTTGTATGCATAGGATTGCATAGCCATTTCTACACATGTAGACACATATACATATACATGTCTGCATGTATATACACTTGGACACATATACATATGCAAACATGCACACCAAAACTATTAGGTTATGGCTAAACTGGCTTCTGTGAAAATATTTATTATAAAAACTAAGGACGAAGCTAGAATACATGCAGGATAGCGTACCTACAAGCCAGGGAAGCTGTACCTACAGGTGCAGCAGTGGTACCCCTGTTATGGGAGTAACCAACTTATTTCTAATTGGAATTAAGGTCCTTTTCAGAGGAGAGAATTTGTGCAAAATACAGTAATCATAGTGTAAAGCCCGTCCATGGCTGGGAAGGTCATAGACTCTAGGGGAGACCCCACTACAGTTCTTCTGTTAGGTGGGTATATTGTCAAATGCTTATTTTGTTAAACAAATTAAAATGAATGGTGATAGGGAATTTGAATCAAAACTTGTTTCTGTAGTTCAGACATGGCAAATATAGTTTGAACTATTGGTTAAAATGGAGAGAAATAGATATTTGAGGTGTGATTTGGGAGTATAGTTGCCTTACTTGGGATTATGTTGGAAATATAGACTATGATTATATAAAAGGAAAGAAAAATAAAGAATTACTACTATGGTTCTGACGGAAATGGCCGAGTAGACAGTAGTACTGTCGAGGACTAAGCAGAAGAAGCTTAGAGAGAAAATCATTCTTATGAGAATATCGACACCTCCATTTTGTGAGATCCACTGTGTGAGATGTTGGTCTCCCTGTAACCACTATGGGGAAGTGGCTGCGCTGGGGAGTTTATGTCAACTTTACACAAGCTAAATTCAGCTGAGAGGAGACAACCTCGGTTTAAAAAAGGCCTCCATAAGGTTGGCTTGTTGGCAGGTCTTCGAGGTATTTTCTTAGTGATTAACAGGGGAGGGCCCAGCCCATTATGGGTGGTGCCATCCTTGGTTGGTGGTCCTGGGTTCTATAAAAAAAATAAGTGAGCAATCCAGTAAGCAGTACCTACCATAACCTCCAGGTTACTGCACTGGGTGAATTCCTGTCTTGACTTCCTTTGATGGTGAACTATGACGTGGAAGTGTAAGCTGAATAAACCCTTTCCTCCCTAACTTGTGTTTGGTCATGATGCTTCCTCACATCCACAGAAACCTTAACTAAGGCAGGAGCATTACCTCATAGTCACACCTAAGCTAACTGGAAGGACGTCTGCCACACTAGCCAGCGTCACCTCACTGTAACAAATACGCTTGAATTTGTGAAGGAAGAGAAAGAGCCACAGGACGGAGCGGGAGAATGGGGCACTTAGATCATTTCTTCTTGGAGGAGTCGCAAAGCAGCACAGCTCATTTGAGAGTGGCAATGCTTTGTATTTCACAAGGCTGAGGAAAACAATGCCTCTGCATCTGTTGAACCATCTGACATTTCATTCACAGGACAAAGTGTCTCTTTATGTGTGTGTCTTCTGTACATCGTATGTACACGTCCACACGCATGTCAGCAGATGAGAAGTGTGCATGTATGTGATTATGAACGGTTTCCAGAGCCAGAAACTTAAATGACCTCGAAGATACATATGTTAAAGGGACGGTCGCTAACTTGAAACGATTGGGAGGTAGTGGAGACTTAAAAACCAGGTCTAGGAAGTGCTTAGAACATTGGGCAGACTCTAATCTTTTCCTCCTTAGTCTCCAATTAAAGAGGTCATCAGTTCTGCTATGTCGTGTTCTACTCTATAATACAGTGATTTTGGATCAATGCAAGAGGGCTAAGTGACCTTGGACTGGAATCTTCTCTTAGTAGATGGAGCTTCCAAATTATATAGTTTATTGTTTTGGGGAAAATCTGTCTATCTGTCTATCTGTCTATCTATCTATCTATCTATCTATCTATCATCTATCTATCTACATATATATTCATATATATATATATATACACATATATATGATGAATGTAGTTGTTCTATTTTTTAAAATACAACCACCAGTCTCACCCGAATGTTTTCAGTCCAAATATGAGCATACATAAAATCTTACATGAAGCATGTAGACAATGAATACAGATTGCACATGTAGAAGATATCAAATGAAAACACCCCAAATCTATGCTGCAAATCTTTCATGGCTTTTGTTAGGTTTGTTTCCATTTTGCGTTTGTTGTTTGCCATATTCTAGGACCTGCAGTATCCCATGTGCTTTGTCCCTGTTAATTCATATAACAACAATAAGAAGGCATTTTAACAGCTAATTCTCTGAGCTTCTTACCAATGTTCTTAACCTCTAATTAAGATTTAGGAGGGATTCTTAGACTTATTTGCTAACATGCTAAGCAAGAGTAAACCTGGATATAAATGTTACCCACTTTCCATTTCTCCAATAAACAAGTGAACATTTGAGTATTTATGCTGTCAGTCTGCTACAGTCTTGAGGATGGTTAAAGGTTACTCATCAAAAATCTTACCATTAAATCTTAAACATATTTTTAAACATTTTTTTGTGGTAATGTACAGGGATTCTGGAAAGTGAGCAATAATGCTTGGCCAACATTATAAGTCTGAGAGTCACTTGTTATGAGCTTCCAGAAAAACAACTGGTTGAACCCAACCTCAACTTGAAAGACTCACTACACAGTGATGTGAGCAGATGTAGGGGGCTCTGTGGGTTGTCAGATTGTGGGGGACAGCATCTCCAGTGTCTCCTTTCTCAATATGCAGCAATAAATAATGAGGACTTGCAGCCAATGCCTTCTAAAAGATTTATTTTATAACTTATTTATGGGATGTGTGCATTTTTGTGGTCATGTGTGTGTGCATGCATGTGTATTTCTGTGTGTGTGTGCCTGTGCATAGGTGTGTGTGTGTGTGTGTGTGTGTGTGTGTGTGTGTGCTCGAGCGCACGTGTGTGCGTGCATAAGTGCCTGTGGAGGGAAGAAATGGGAAAAGGTACTGGAGTTATATTCAGTTGTCACCTGTCCACTGTTGGTGCTGGGAATCAAACCCAGGTCCTCTGGCAGAACAGCAAGTATCCGTAAGTCCTAAGCCAACTCTCCAATCCAGATGGCACTGATCCTCTTGTGAACCTTTCTTCTGAATCTCTCTATTCTTTAGAGAAGTATTTCCCGATTTGAAGGCTTTCTCTTTCAAGCTTCGCAGCTGTGCTCATGTACATATCGAGGTTCTCTAAAACACAGAACACAGCCCCCACGCTTTCTACATCGCTAATTTGGGAGAACGGAAACAAATGATCTTAGTTCTGCAGTGGATGGTCCCCACTCCCAGTGGAACTAGCCCATTACACAACAGAAGGGTGGCAGGTTCGAATTTGGACCCCTGAGCTTTCTGTACCGGAGGATGGGTTTGCCCCAGGGCTGACTGCTTTGCTTGCTCCATAAAGGACAGTTCCTTTCTCACTAATTTGAAGATTGTACTTAGAGATATGGTAATGGGTGGATACAGTGTTTTCCTCCGTTTACATTTACTTTCAAAAGGCTTGCGTTCTATACAATGTGTTTCAAACCTTTCTAAGAGGACAAAATAAACGCTCTTTAAGCATTTTACAAGATTCAGATCATTATCTTACTGAGGAGAGGAAAGAAGAAAGCTGTAAATAATAACTTCTGAATAGGAATGACACAGGCTGCGTAATCAATGTTTCCCAGAACTGGCAAGTGACACCTCTTTGTTTTTCTTTCTTTCTTTTTTCATTTTTTTTGCAAATAAAAACCTCCTTACCATCACAATATAAACCATTATCTCTGCAGGCAAGGTATATTTAGAAATGTACAAAATGTACATTTCCTGCCAGCCTCTAGATCAGTAGGTGGAGATCTAAAGTCATGCAAATATTACAGTAAATGCAGGCAACCGATTTCTAATTATTCCATATCAGCAGATTTGTGAGGAATATAATTTATTAAAAAAGAGCAGTTTATGATCAGCGGACCTTGGTTATGACTGTTTAGGAATTCAGTGCATTTTGATCTAATCACAAAATCAAAATATTCATGAAACACAATGATATCTCCCCAAAGCAGCCGGGCAGCCATTAATTTTGAAATTCGGGTAATTTATTAACACTTATCTGAAACTGTAAAAGCTTACCTCTGTGTTTGTAACACAGAGAAAAGTGAAAGCAGTTTTAAAACTGATTCCTAATGATTTATAATGGTTTGCTGTAATTTGAGCCAGAAATTCAATTAAAATGTATGTCTAGTTTTGTTTCAAGATCTTTAGTTAAAAATTCTATTAAAATTCTATTTCCTCCTTGCATTAAATGTATCTGTTATCTGCATATACAAGAAATATAAGAAAATTCTATCATTTATTCCCCAGTCTCCATAAATGCTTTTAAAAGCATTCATTTTATTTCATAATTCTCCCATGGTAGCCTCTGCAGGTTATGCTGAATGGAGGAAGAATTACCATGTGTGCCATTTTCTTGCTTAGGAAAGACATCTGACATAGAATACTTTAGGGAGAAGCCAAGCGATACATAGTGGTTTATCAAACTAACAAAGACAGTGAACAGACATGTTTGACTCCCAATTATTAACTTAATGGGATGTCTCTGGGGTCATTAAAAACACATAACATTCCAGAAATATGGGCACAAGTGGGCAAAATGTGGGAAGCCAGAGTTTCTGTATTTCCCGAAACAATACAAATGGATTAAAACTTTGAATACATTCTCCTTAGTAAGAAATGACTTATTTTTTTGAAACACAGTGAGATTGGTGAATTAGCTGCAGGGAAATCCAGTTGATTCTTGCTCGGTGTTTTCTTAAATTATGGTAAATCTTCCAGGACTTATGAAATGCGTCCTTAAAACACCGGATCTTATTTATTTGGTTAGAAGAGTCTGTGATCTGAAATGGTAATGAAGTTAATAATTTAGTCAGCCCATGAGGACTGTGTGAATTTTTGAGCATTTCAATCATCTCGATAGTGTGTACATTAAACACGGGCACCGTTGTCCATGCTTTGCTGGAGTGGTTGCAAAGAAGGTACGGATTTCATAAAATCAGTGCAATAGTAAACGGGAAGATATATCCAGAATTATGGGGTGTTGTTTGTGACTAATCTACTTTTAGTTTGATCTGGTGGGATGAGGTGTGTGTGTGTGTGGTGTGTGTGTGTGTGTGAGAGAGAGAGAGAGAGAGAGACAGGAACCCCCCTTAAAGTACAGTTTATCAAGAATGATTGATAACCAGGAGGGACATTTTCCTCTGTGCCTTTCTTGTACTGGAAAGTTACGGGGGGAGGGGGAGGGCTGCTTGTGTTCTCTCTGGTAGTGAACCCCTGGCAGAGAACAGTTTTGGGAGGATGGGGGGATGAATGTCCTGAAAAACATCAGAACACAGAGAAACAAGAGGAAAAACCCAGTCACCCAAGGGAAGGAGCAGAGAGAAAATGAGAGTTTAAAATGGCAGAGTAAGCTAACAAGCTAAGCCAAGACAGTGTGAACTAGAGGATGAGTTCCAGAAAGGCAGAAAGAACTAGAAAGGACTAGAAAGGACTAGAAAGGACTAGAAAGGACTAGAGGACATCCCTACGCTCAGAGCTTCTGAAGTTCTGTGTGCACAAACTATGCTCATATAAGGGAACCCATCTTCTTAGCCAGAGTCCACTGTGATTTCCCATCAGCAGTAGCCAGTGAAATTCTCTTTGGCTCTCCCAGCATCTGACAGCATCAGGAAACCTGCACCCCACCCCATGAGCTGAGTTGCAATCAGTGTCTGGAAAGTTCTATTGGACTGGGTCTGTTGAGAAGAAAACTGAAATCTGGTTTGGAGGCCAGATCGATGGTGCAGGCAGGTGCCAACAGGAGAAGTAGGTGGGCAAGCGTCTTTCTCTTGGGTAGTCTGTTGGCGGAGGAACTTTTGTGTAGTCTGGTGGTGGAGGGACTTTTATGCTTCAAACCTGCATTACCAAGGTAGGCATGGCTGTGAATGGCATTGAATATCTACGGCAAGCCTGGGAAGAGAGGTATATTGCCTGAGTAGGTGGCACTAAGAAGGGTACATAACTGCAAACCCAGAAGTCCCAGTGTATTTCAGCTGCTAGGATGGTCTCCCAATAAAGGAAGAATAAGTCAGAGGCACAGGATCCTATTCTACTATTGGGAGGCTATTCCCAAGAGGTGTGTTCCCTTGTGTTTCCTAGGCAGGATATTGACCCTTCACTAACTTTCTGCCATGGATGGATGGAGTGACCACCTCTGTATATGTCCTTAAGAGTTTGTGTGGCAGGCTAGATAGGGCTCAGCAGTTAAGGGTACTTTCTATTCTCTAGAGGACCACCCAGATTCCTCCATGATAGCTCACAATGACTTTGACCTCATTACAAGGACATTCAATTTCCTGTTCTGGTCTCTTCAGACACTGTGAACATGTGGGCACATCTGCACCTATGCAGGCAAAACACAAATAACTTAGTGTTAAAGGGCTTTCTACATGTCAGACTGGTTATCCAGAACGGCATTAAATATAATCACAGCATCTAAGTTTAAGGTTTGCCAGTAAAGACCACCTTTTTTTTAAAAAAAAAAAAAAAAAAAAAAAAAAAATCTCTATACTTGGAGTGCGCAGTCCTGGAAATTTTCTGTTTTTGGGGATGTGAGTCCAGGTTCTTGATTATTTGTTTAGCCATGATGATCGGAAGGTTTGGGGGCTCCTTGGTTGATCATGCCCTAACCCTATCCCGAGTAGAAAACCTGATTAAAAAAGCTTTTGTTCATAGCAGCTCTATTTATAATAGCCAGAAGCTGGAAAGAACCCAGATGTCCTTCAGTAGAGGAATGGATACAAAAATTGTGGTACATTTACACAATGGAGTACTACTCAGCTATCAGAAACAATGACTTAATCAAATTCTTAAGAAGATGGTTGCATCTAGAGAATATCATCCTGAGTGAGATAACCCAGTCACAAAAGAACAGACATAATATGCAGTCACTGATAGTGGGATGCTAACCCCAGAGGCTTGGACTGCCCCAGAAACAACTCACAGACTGTGTGAAGTTCAAGAAGAAAAGAAAAGAAAACAAAACAAAACAAAATAAACCATTATGCTCAATCCTTACACACCAAGAAAACGTTGACTAATTCCGGGTTACATCCTGTTTTACATGTACTTTTTACTCATTGTAACTAGTAAGACCTTAATGCAGAATATCAAACCTTAAAAAAAAAAGAAAAAAAAAAAAAAAAGAAAAAGCCAAGCACTGACAAAAATGTATTTGTATACATTTATGCAAAAATGTTTAAATCTTTTTCTTTTATCTTTGTTTTTTAAAATAAAGTTAAAAAAAAAAAAAAAGCTTTTGCGAGCATGCTAATTTCTCATCCTAATTCTGAAGTTCAATGGATCGTGTGTTTTCTTGAAGGATAAATGAGTCATGACTTTCTTCTCCCTCATAACTGTCAAAAACAGATAGGTAGCTCTCAGCAAAGGTGACATGATGACTTCTGAAAGTTCAATGTAGAAGCTGCATCAAGAGTCTATCTGTAGACAGGGAGTCCATGGAGATCAGACAGAAAAATTTCACAGGCAACCAAGTTTACAGATGGATGTGGGCAACAGAAAAGACCGCTAGGCTACCTTCTCCCTCGATATTTTCTTTCCTCTTCTCTCTGGTCTCAGAATAAAATGAAAATTTATACACGCAAGAAGCATAGAGCTTTCTGAGTACTTAGTCTTTTTTTGTTTGTAAGAAATTGTCTCTGTTAATTAAACTTCTTCCCATAGCCTCAAAACAAAGGTACTTTTTATGCAAGGCAGATGGCATATAAAAATAACTCTAAAGGCTGTTTGTGGAAGGGTGTGGCTAACAAAAGAGATGGAGAGCCAGGGTTACATTTCCAAGGCTTACCTGGGCGAGACAAAACCAAAAGACCTTGAAATGAGGTTACTGATGATTAATGAATGTTGAAAAATGTCACATTGGAGAACTGGGACAGGGGATGAGATAATTTGATTTTCCTTACAAGCGTCTAATCGACATTAAGGTCCTGTGATTTTGAGGACTCACACACACTGAGAAGTAGTTAAGGGGTTTGGAATCTAAGAAATGTGAAACAAACGGCTAAAAATAAAAACAGTTTAACCAGGATTAAGTGTCATAGCAACAAGGAAATGCACGTATACATACAGGCTGCTTTTAGCTTGTGTGTTTGCTTTTTAAATTCATCAGTTTTTGCTTCAGAACATTGCGCTATTTCTTTTCCCCACAAAACTTGGTGAAAAGGACGTTTTTTTTTTTTATACTTAGGTATTTCTACGCTGCCCACATTGAATCTCCACAATAATCCATTTATGGTTTATGCTGTTCTGTGCTGTAGCAGGACCTTCATGAACTTTTCCCACCTCTTAGTTTTGAGTCCTTATGACCAGCTGCCAGGAGCGGTCTTTTCTGGGTCCTCTCTGTTAGCGCTCCCTAACTGCCTACTTCTGTTTAGCTTTTAAACAATCTCTCGTTTGTCCTTGAGCCTCCGACATTCATGGTTCCCTTCTCTGGTTCTTTTGTGACTTTTTAGGACCCCTGAGCTTGATGTAAGCCTCAAATATTTTACTATTCCCGAAGCGTGCTTTCTCGGGGGGCTATGTTGTTTTGCTTTTGAGGTACAGACTGAATCCGGAGCTTTGGCATTGAATTTGAGACCTATCACCTCAGCTTCCTGATTGCTAGAACCGAGGTTTGTGCCACCGTGTCCAATCTTCAAGAGTTTTGAATGTAAAAAAAAAAATTGAATTTTGGTGTGAGAAAACGAAATAAAACAAGCGAGCATTCTTCTATAATGCAAAGAGACTCCCAATTACTTCTCTTTCGTCATTGTGAGGTTTGGGACATTTCCCTGATCACAGTGACTGTGTATTTGTTAATGCCTTTGACGTAAAAAAAATTCCAACATGTTTATTATTAACTTACGTTCATGTTTATAATTTGTCCCTTCAAATCTATGTCCCATATGCTTGTAGTATTCACATCACTAATTTAATTGAATACAGGTAGGTTAATCAGTTTTTATCAACGTGACACAAACTAGAGTCACCTAGGAAGATGGAGCTTCGACTGAGAAATTGCCACCATCTGATTGGTCTTCGTATGTGTCTTTAGGCATTTCCCTGATTAATGATTGGCCTGGGAAGGCCCAGTCCACTGTGGATGCTGCCAACCTATTGGTCCATATGCAGCCACTAAACCCATGCATTGTTGCTGATGCCAAGAAGTGCTTCCTGGTAGGAATCTGACATGGATGCCTCCTCAGAGGCTGAGCCAGAGCCATACTGATACAGAGAAGGATGCTTGCAGCTAACCATCGGACTGAATGAACACGGAGACCCCAATGAAGAATCTAGAGAAAGGACTGAAGGAGCTTATAGGGTCTGCAACCCCAAAGCAAGAATATAAATATCAACTAGCCAAACCCACCACAGCTCCCAGGGACTAAAACGCCAACCAGTGAGTTCGCATGGAGAGACCCATGGCTCCAGGTACATATGCAGCAGAGAATAGCATTTTCTGGCATCAATGAGAGGAGAGGCCTTTGGGTTGTTTTCCCAATGTAGGGAAAGGCCAGGGGTCGTTTTCTCAGCCAAGGCGCTGAGGTGGGAGAGAGTGGTTGGGAGAAGGAGCACCTTCATGGAGGAATTGGGAGGGGGAGAGGGGATGGGATTGGTGTAAAATGGAATAACTCCTGAAATGTAAATACAGAGACTATCCAATTAAAGAAAAAAAAAGAGGAAGAAGAAGAAAAAGAAAGCAAGCTGAGTAAGCCAAGAAGAACCAGTCAGGAAGCAACATTCCTCCAGTTTCCAGTTCCCCCCTCTAGCTTGACTTTTCTTTGCAATATTCTGTAGTGTAGAAGGTGCTGTAAACCTTTTCCTTCCCCCAAGTTACTTAGTTGCTTTGGGGCCATGTTTTATCACAGCCATAGACAGGAGACTAGGGCACTAGCTTTGAACCCTGGTAGCTTTGTTGCTAATCATTTTTGTTACTTTAATTTCCGTGAAAATTTCAAACCTTCCAACTTTAATACTTTAAACCATATGGCATGTTATTTTTTTCTTTTCCAGATTTTACAGCATTTTTAGGTTTATGGAAAACTTTTGATCCTTAGTGATTTTACTACATAATTGTTCATCATTTTATCTGTCATATTGTATTTCTTATATTCCTTAAGTCACCTGAAAGCTTAGCATATGGTACCATAGAAATTTTTTTTTCTTAAGGAATTTTTAATAGTTCCTTTTTTAAAAAAGGACTTTAAAATTATACTCTGATCGGAGATACAGTTTCATATTATGCTAAATTTTGAAATATGTCTCTAATTCTGTTTTTAAGCATAGTTTTTGTTGTCTGTCTACTTGCCTGTCTTCTTGGTGTGTGTGTGTGTGTGTGTAAAAATTTTTCTTTGTGCGTATGTTCAGTTGCATGCACACTTTGACCTGGAAGTCTGCGCTGGGCTTCAGGTGTCTTTCTTGACTACTCATTACACTCCCTGTTTGAGACAGTCTTTCACTGATTCTGAGGTACAGCAGTTCACCTACAGTGCTGAGCAGTGAGTTTCAGGGCTCCATCTGTCTCTGTCTCCATCACAGTGCTAGGGCCCGGCCATCCTGACCTCTGCCAGATGAGCTGTGGGTACCAGGGATCCTGCATCACTTTCCTGAAGGAAACATCTTCCTCTCTGTGAATTAAGCATCTTTTCTATTACTTTGTCTATCTGGTTTTATAGTGTCCTGAATCATTGTGACCTTAATGTTTTGAGTTCTGAGTGGGTTCTTTGGTCTTATCCCTTTCGTCACCAATGTTGATGTGTAACTTCGATTTTGGCAGTATTAAGAGGAGGAATCTTTGAGAGGTGAATTAAACCACATGGGATCAGCCATTAATGCGGTTACAATCAAGACTCCTATAAGAGGGATAAATTCATCCCAATGGCCCTGTCTCCTGGGCTTTGCCTTCTGCCTTCCATTATATTATGAGGCACCATGAATGACTTCAGGAAGAGTTAGTGCTTTGTCTTGGACTCCATTGTTTGTATGGCTTTCGTCATTTAGTGTTCTACACTCGGTGCTTGCGGAACACTTCAGACTTTCTTTCCTGCTAAGGCTGAATAGTGTATGTATATCACATTTTGCTTATTTGTGACAGACAGGCTGTTCACTTGCATGTTTTAGCCTCTGTGAGCAATGCTTCTATGACACCGTTGTATAAATGTCTTTTAAAGAACTTGGAGGTCTTGGGTCTATAGACACGTTGGCTGGATCCTAATCCTATAGCAATTCTTTTTTTTAAATTGAATGAAATATCACTGGGCTGCTTACTATAGTGACTGGGCTATCCAGACTCCCATCAACACCGCACAAGTATTTTTTATTTCACTACATTCCCTTGAGCAATTAATATTGTACTGACTTATTTTTATAGCAATCATGGGCAATGTTTCAAAGAGATAATTTATTGTACTTTAGCTCTGTATTTCCAAATTATTTAATGTGTAAAATATTTTATGGGCATGATGGTCTTATATGTATCATCTTTAGCGGATGTATCTGCTTGATCCCTTTGCTTATGAAAGGATTTGCTTTAAAAAATTCCAACAGTTCTGTTTTTATGTTTTACAAAAATCTTAGATTCAACTTATAGTTTATTTTTTCCTTTCTCTATGAATCCCTTTCTGACTCCTCTAGGTAGAATTAGTGACTTCCTTTTTTGTGTTTCATCCATATTTCAACCTCTTAAGATGTGGCAGTGTATGCTAATGATCCAATTTAACAAATGTATTTTTTCCTCCAGCACATGGGGTCAATGCCTGTGCCTTACTAATGTCTATACACACAATACTCATCACCATATTTGGCACATAGTAGTTCTCCAATGAATGCCTATTGATAAGTGATTAAGTCAAAATATTATCTACATGTACAATAAAATGCTGAAGTTTACAGATAACTGTATACTTAGAACAAGGCTTATCAGAAAGTTAGTAAGTTATTTCTGTTAAAAAGTGCTCCCGTTTTTCCTTACCAAAACTAAGTGCTAATTCCTAACTCTGGAGGAACATTAAAATCATCCCATTGCCTCGTTTCCACTCAAAGGTTCCAGGTGAGGTCTTGGAACTGTGTTTTCTAATAGCTCCCTGGGTAATTCTAATATGTGGCCGAGGTGGAAAACCGTAAAGAATCACTGAAATCTGTGTCATTGCAAAGTCTGTCACTGTCTTCCACCTTTGTGGAGCTGAGCCACCCAGGTGTCAAAGTATAGGGGACAGATAACGCATACATAAAAATTAGTTTTAGATCTTGTCACTTTCTTAGCTTTCTCCAAACAATGCTCCTTCTTTATGTCTCAAAACTCCTCATCATCAATTGGAGCTAGTGGTCAACAAGTTTATGTATCCCTCCCTGATCCTGATACTTAAAACACCAACCAATCAGTTCGCATGGACAGACCCATGGCTCCAGTTGCATATGTAGCAGAGGATGGCATTCTCTGGAATCAATGGGAGGCGAGGTCTTTGGTCCTGTGAAGGTTCATTTTCTCAGTGCAGGGGATTTCCAAGGTGCTGGGGTGGGAGAGGGAGGTTGGGAGAGGGAGCACCTCCATGGAGGCAATGGGAGGGGGAAGGGAGATGGGATGGGGAGAAGAGAATAACATTTGAAATGTATATTCAGAGAATATCCAATAAAACAAGATTAAATTTAAAAACAAAAGTAGAGGTAAGATAGGTTTATTAAGGAACAGTTGAGGATAATAATTCCTAAGAGTGAGAGTCCCAAAGGTAGGAACATGCTATTCCCTTGAAATTGTTTATGGGGCCAGAGAGATGGTTGATGGTTCAGAGCCCTGGCTCTTCTCCCAGAAGATGCAGGTTTGATTCCCAGCATCCGGTTGTGCTCATCCCTTCCAGAACCACACTGGGAATCTGATGTTTTCTTCTGGCCTCCAATGGCACTGAATGCATTCAGTGTACAGACACACGAGTGGACAAAATACCCCCGCTCCTAAGACAATAAAATAAAATACTAAACCCAGGCACCACCCATCCATTCATTCTTGCATCCTTGGAGTCAGGTAAGAAACATGGTGTGATGTGCCTAAGGCTGAGCTAGCTCCATGTGGAGTGTTACCAGAGATTGTGAGGAAGTGTTGGCAACAGTGTTACCTGGGGGATGTAGATTTTATGTGCACTCATGTTTCCTCTGTTACTTCTGTTTTATGTTATCTGACTACACTGTCTCTGTTTTCAGACACACCAGAAGAGGACATCAGATCTCCTTACAGATGGTTGTGAGCCACCATGTGGTTGCTGGGATTTGAACTCGGGACCTCTGGAAGAGCAGTCAGTGCTGCTACATCTCTCCAGATCCATCTTCTGTTACTTCCAGTTCTATCTTTGTCATCCTTCTGAACAAATTACAGAAGTGAGAGTTAAGATGTAGAACTCAAGTGTCTGGCCACAGTTGTTGACAGCAATTCCGAGTGTCAGGCTGAGGTCAAAAGGACAGGACTGTCATTACTAAATGGTAACATTTCTCAGGGCTTTAAAGAATTTCACATCCTTCTAAAATATACACTTGCATTATCTTTTCCCCTGCTCTGGAGTGACAGGTTATACTTCTAGTTCTTGTTGGAGATTCAGTCTTTGAAATGACTTCAAATTTGGCTGCTCTAGAAATCAACTTCTCAAGAAGAATTTTTAATGATGACATCCAAGACTGTATAGAGCTTTATTGAGACAGAGGTTTCTTTCTAAGCTCAGTAAGATCATTTCCTCATCAGTAAGAATGGCATGATGCTCTTTTATTGATCATTTTGATACTTGAACAAAGACATATACACAAAAATAGGTTCTACTTTACAATTCCACACCTGTGTTACAGATATTGAGGCAACCTTATTATAACTCATTAACTTAAAATACTGTGATATTCAGATATTTGGAATGCATCTTTATCTATTTTGAAGCTAACAAAAATTCACATCAAGGTACATCAGTTTTGGACATCTTAATGGCAGGTTGATAAATAGAAGGTGATTTGGGTGTTAAGCACATTATGTGAGCATTCAGCTAGTGGTAGCATTTGTGGCAGGGAATCAGCATAAGTGAATGAGGGCAAGGCTGGGTTATTGAGGAAGCATTTGTGTGAGCTGCTGCTCTTACATCTATAAAGAATCGAGTGAAACAGAAAACAGGAGAGATGGGAATTCCCTTCCTCTTACCCATGCTTTGAAATTGGACAGAAATTTAGCTAGATAGTGGCTAATCAAAATTAAAAGCACCTTTTGATCGGTTCTGTTTTCATTGTTAGCACCTGACACGTGCTCATTTTCAGCACTCCTGACATCTCTAACGCTCTGCTGGAGAATGACTTTCGAGTTTCGTAAGCAGTGATGTCAGCTTAGCTCACCTGCAGAGAAAGCCTGGAGGGGCCATGAATTCGCTCTTTTTAGGTAACTCTCATCATATCATACATGAACACTGATGAATAACCTTCTTCAAGTGCTGCACCTAAAGAACTCTGAAGTAGGCATTTCCATATCCCAGAATACCCCTGGGTTATCGGCATCTGGGGAAGCATCTGGTTTACCAGCTTCCTTGGCTGTTTAAGTTAGCCAAAGTCTTTCCATCTACCCCGTCACCTCCTTGCTCTCAGTGTTTTCCTGCCTGCAAAAACCTGAAAATAAAGTGCCTGTCTTAGAGTCCCCTTGCAGGGAACTCCAACTATGGTCGAAGATGACATGTGCTCTTTATTTTTATTTTAAAAAAGAAAGTTTACAGGGATTTACGGGAAATCCAGCCGCAAAGCAGTGCCTTTAGAACTTCCTGTCTTTAGCTTTCAATCTTGCACATCCTCAGCCTTATTATTTTTTTTAATTTATAAAATTAATGATAGTGGGGTAAATAAAATATGGGGTAACCTTCTAATCTGCGCTAGTGCCAGCATCGATGAACCATATGGCCCTGCATGGTATCTTTATCTCAGCGGCTCCACGCTGTCCCCAAGTACTGACAGACCCCAGTTTCCAGGAGGAGGTCTGCTCCACCCACCTTGACTGCTTCTGACCCAGGTGGTCTAGGTCTACAACTGCCCCCGCGTGCTGTTTTCACTCACTTTCCCTTGGCAGGTTGTTACCACATCAGGCACACACACACATCCCAATTCTGCTGCAGGCTTTGTGTCCCCCTCCCCCACCCCGTACACTTGCTTTTCATCCAATTAAGTCACCACAGTAATGAGCACGTAACATCCTGTATTTATGTGCAGAGAATATTTACATCTGCCGCCATGTTGGCTTCCAGATCCTTCCCCTTCTACCTCTTCCTCCCGCCCCCTTCATTCTCCCTCCTTCTTCTCTTTTCCCTTTCCTAGCTTTTCCCCCCATCCCCTGCCTACCCTTCGTTCTCATCCAATGATATCCTGGACCCGCCTAGCTGCATAATGACATCATCTTACAAAACCGCTCCATTCTAAAACTGTATTAATTTAGGACGTGACGTTTGGATTCCTTTACCTCCCACCTTACTATATTTCAGCAGTTTGTTACTGACTGTTGCCATGTAAGTTCAGAGTTTGCTTCGGTAAGACAGGAGAGTTTCCAAAAAGTCTGCTGGGTCACTTCTGCTCCTCCCTCTCGCTGTCCCTCCCTCGGGATCTGGGTACCATTTTTCCTACAGTCTACTCTCTTCTCTGGTTGGAAGTTCCAACCTCAGCTACAGGACTGCCCCCTTTCCAGCAGAACCTTCACTCTCTCCTACCTTCTTTGTTCTGTCCTGATGCAATCAAACAGATTTCTCAGTAGGACTCCCAAAAAAATTCCCTACATCAGATAGAGAGGCACCCGATGTCACTTGTACAGGTACCAAAGGGTATTTCATACTATATTTAGTCAATATGTACTGGGTAATAGGCTGATTCTATAGACTTTTCAGCAGCAGGGCTTTCCTCCAGGGAGATGGGTGTGAAAAACAAAAAAGAAATCTGGAGTCAGCAGGAAAATCATGTACTTCAAATCCTCATATATTGGGCTGAAGATTTGGCTCAGTGGATAAGAGCACTGACAGCTCTTCCAGAGGTCCTGAGTTCAATTCCCAGAAACCACATGGTGGCTCACAACCATCTGTAGTGGGATCTGATGCCCTCTTCTGGTGTGTCTGAAGACAGCTACAGTGTACTCATATACATTAAATAAATATTTCTTTAAATTAAAAAAATCCTCATTTCTTTAAAAACATAAACATGATTGTTATTTTCCGTGGCCTGGACTCTCTGGAAGGGTGTTCTTGGGGTTTCCCAAGTCCCTGCAGATCTGTATTCTGTCTTTCTGGCAGAGAAAGATATTAAAGTTCTGGAGTTTTCTTTGGCTTGTGGCTATTATTAGATTTGCTCTAAACATTATGGGAGAGCCTACTGGGGTCACGATAGCATCATTGTTGCCCAGAAACACTTCCCAGAGAAGGCTGCCACTCACTGTGGGTTTCCAGACAGTTCATCCCAGTTTACTGTGGCGTCATGCAAAGTCTGAGGACCGCAGCAATTCCATCCCTTACCTCATCATCCAAACGGATGATAGTGATGTATAAAGGACCAGACCCAGGGGTAGGCTCAAAACACCCTTATAGGGCCTGACAACTGAACCACACAGAGAAGTAATATTTCGCATAATTCAGGAAACAAGCCCCTTCAGAAGGAAAATGATCATACCACTGATGCCCTATTCTACAGTATTCACACGGTTTATAGTTTTCTCCGACTTTTATTCACATTACTTCTGAGCTAAGCTAAATTCGGTTGTGCCATTTTTCTTGAACTCCGGAGGTTTCCTCAAGGTATTTGACTAATTAGTGTTGATGGGGATCCAACCCGGGGTTTTGCACTTGATCAGCAAGCACATTATCCTGGAGCTATAGTCCCAGTCCTTGTTCTTTGAGACTATATGACCCAGGTCTTAAACTCACTACAGTCTTGCCTCCAATACCCCATGCTGGGATTACATGTGTACATTACCTCACTTAAACTAGCACATTTGAAAACTTCTCAATCTTCCAAGTCCAAAGGTGATTAAGGGAGCTGTAGGCAGGCTACTGGAGCAATCATTAGAATACCCAAATGATCTGGACATTAATTTGCTGATTGGACCAAAGTCCAAGGCATTAGATTCAGTCTATCTGTTGGTAGGTCTACAGCAGTAGCCATGCTATTGCTTTACTTGGAGTAACTCCAGAAGGAAGTGACCCTAAGAGAACATGCTATGTTCCTTGTATTATTACAAAATTTATTTTTCATCAATATTAAAAGCCCTTGCTGACAATTCCTCTACTTTGTGATTCTTAAATTCTTATACCTGTTTATTGGGGTCAGGGGTAGCAATTCTCATCAAATATGCTTTTCATGTTCACTGGCCCACATGAAGCTGGGTAGACCAATGAAATGCCTATGAGAACTAAGCTAGACACTGATAACCTCATGAATCATCCTGGGGGCTCTCTCCAGTCTGGTTTGGAGCAATGTAGCATCCCAGATGGCCAGTGCCTCTGAGAGTTGACTCTGAGTCACTGTAACACACAGCTCTGTTTCAACTCAGGCTGAGTTCCTTATGTCAGAAGGAAGGAGTGCTTTACCATAAGTTGCTGAGGCTTTTGAGTTATTCATTGCCATAACACAATTAGTTTGTCAGGGGCCAGCCAAGTTGCTCATCGGGTAATGCAACTTATAGCCAAGCCAGACAAGTTGAGCTTGACTCCTGAGACTCATCTGGAAGAAGGAGAAAGTCAAGGTATGTAGGCAGTCTTCTAACTTCCACATGTGCTGTGATGTGTGTGTGCTTGCATGAATGTTTGCAGGTGCTCACACACACAAATGTAATAAAAGACAAGAAAGTCAAATCATGACTTATTTGGAAATCGGTTCCTTAGAAAAGGCATTGCAGAATAAAACGAGTAATGGTCGCCTTGGCTCATGGTCCAGGTTACAGGCCATAGTTGAGTCAGCTGACTTAGGGGACTGCAGAGGTGGCCACTGTTGAGTGTTGGCTCTTTGAAGTGTCACCAAAGCAACATCTTTGTGGGATAATATTCAGCTCATTGCTTACAGTATTAAGGAAAACTGTCTCTTGGTTGGAGCCTTTGGGAGGAGTTGTAAAATGACAGTGTGGGGTGGTGGCGTCCATGAAACCAATAAAAGTGGGAAAAATGGAAAACTACCTTTGCTGCAGCAGATACATGAGTCCTCAGCCTCCACTGATTTTGGTGTTGTCCCTAATAGCACTTGAATAAGAGTCTTTTATATAAGTATGTGCTCACTGAGTAAATATTTCAAACAAGACCAAAACCAAACAGGCTTTAGAATCCAGCAGCTTCAGAGCACTTTGATATCTACTGACATCTGGCACAGTCTTTTACGTGCAGATTTTTCACTGAGAGAATTTAGCAGGTGGAAGATGATCTCCTGATTATATCAACTGCAAACCCACATGGCATGATTGTACGTTCTTCTTTAATGATTGATTAAGCTCAGTGTCCCAACAGGACTGCAGGGTAGGCCTTTGTCTGTGGTTTTTCTCTCTTCCTGCCTTCTCATCTCTACCCACAGAAACTCTTCTGGGCATAGATCTAATGATGCATCCTCCATGAGCCCTTATATCCCCTAAGCAGAACTAATCCAACCCCACTCTGTGCACCCAGAGATTTTTATTATCTTTTTATCATAGGATTTAGCATGGGTTTTTTTTTTAAAGCAATTATCTAAATATATGTCTTTATCCCTACTTTAGTCTCCATGCATGAACTAAAGCATCCCAAGTTAGTGAAACTTAAATTGGAAAAACAAAGTGCTAAGTCAGTTGTTTCCAATGAATTTATATTAACAAAATCTCTGTGCACTTGCTGGGAGCAAGTCCTAGTACTAGGCACATTAGTCAGGGTACCATAGGATTTAATGCAACAGCTCCTTTCAAATTTCCAGTGCTGGCAAACATAGGTTTATACCTCATTCATACTATATGCATGAATGGGTTAGTATGAATTTCTATACAGGGCGGGACTCAAGGACACATGATGACTGAATTCATGGTGTCTGGGATATTGCTGGTGGCTGCAACAGGAAGAAAGGGTTTGCATGATGTATAAGTTCTGTAGTACCTCAGCTCAGACAGTTCGTGTAGAGATAGCTGCTCAGTTGTTCTGTGCCTGCTAGACTCTAAAATCTAATTTAAAAAAAATGCTATCCGGTGGATAGGAATTTTAAATAGTATATTCATATTTAAATTCCACCATGTCCAAACCAAAGGCTATTTATGGATATGCTTGATATAGCAAGGAGACCAACTAACCAAAGATTTGACAGGTGGGTGGATTTCATAAGCTAAAAGGGTATATAGTATTAGCATGAGATTTTTGGAAGGTGGGTGGAAAACCTCTGACTTACTTGACTGACATCTTTGTTTGGTTGCAGTTGAAATTTTGAAAAGATTTCCAGATTAAAAGAGGCCCCTATGGCCTAGGAACAGTAGGATCAAGAGATTATGTTACTGATGTTTATTGTTAATATACTTTATTTTGCATATGTATATGCATATGTGTATGTTATGTTTGGCCGGTACAGTATGTGTTTGTATAGAGGCCAGAAGAAAGCATTGACCTCCTGGAAAGGGAGTTTCAGACAGTAGTGAGCCACCATGTTGGTGTCAGGGACTGAACCTGGATCCTTTGGGACAGCACCAGTGTTCTTAACTGCTGAGCCATTGTTCCATCCCTGAGAGAGTTTTTGAATCATGATTCTAACTTGGCGGCATGTAGTTTTGCAATGTCATTAGACAGTACTGAGTTGTTGCATTCCTAGATACTGAGACAAGTTGTGACAGTGTTGGACCAGGGAACAAATCTCCCTCCATCTTATTGTCTCCAGACAATGGAATGGAGAACTAGATGATATCTCAGTCTTCTGACTCTCTTAAGCCTGGGACTTCATGATGACACTTGTCACAGACAACTTGATTACATCATATTTGTCAATTCATCCTTGAGATGAAGGTTGATTTTTTTTTTCCCTCGTGGGTAATTAGAGGTTGAAATCATATTATGCCATGAGCTTTGCAAATGAGTACATTTACTGAATTATGAAATTCCTTATAATAAGCAACCATCCTCTGTTCTTCAACGATGTCAGCTTTGGAGAGGAGAATTATCTTTGCCAGCATCTGTACATGTGTATCCAGAGACTACTGGGGTGAGCCTTCTTCTTCATACATCTCTGGGATAAAGGCTCTTCTTAGATTGTGTACACATTCTTGCCTCTGAGACCTTAAGGTCGTTCATGACCCTGCCATTTCGATGTGCAGTCGGCTGGAAATTTTTATTCAAAGGAGCTGCTTTAGACGTAGCTGCTGCCAGGTTGATGCCTCTCGCCCAGATGCCCCATCTATGCCCCAACGTTAGACTCTATGCCCTAGCACAACCTGGGTGCTTCCCTGCATATGGTTTCTTCACTCCAGTTCACTAGACCACTGCAGCACAGTCACCTCTGGGCCGACAGGACTGTCATTATTTTAGAAATTTTACAGTGCACCTATTTTCATGCAGATTATGAAAAACAGATGCTTCACAACATTTTGAGGAGCACCGGTATTTTGATAGAGCCTGGGTGCACGTCACAAAGTTCACATTTCCTCATTCTGCTTTTGAGTGGGGACATCTGATCTAGGCACAGGAAGAGAAGGTTGTTCTGTATGCTTAGAGCTGGGCCATGTTCTTTTCATGCATAACCAATCAGTTAGTCATCAAAACCACTTGGATTGATACACTGGAACTAATTATACCCCCATTTTAAAGATGAGAAAAATGAGGCATAGGAAGATTAAAATCACTTGCCTGGGGTCATGTATAGAATAATTACATGTTCCAGTAGTGCCATTAGAGTTGATGAATGGGCAGGCTTTCATTTTTAATTTTATGTGATAGCTGTACTTTTTCATTTTGGAAAAAAAAAATGTATTTTGAGCACCTTCATCACATTTTGCTTTTAACCTATCATCAAAAGGATGCCACAGTACAGCAGAGACTTAGCAGCCATGAATCACCTACTTAGGATGACTATTGGTTAAAAGGATGATGGTTAAGCATCAGACATCATACATTTCAAGTTGATTTGCTCTAATTAACGAAAAGAAAGTGTGCCGTGATTTTATATGTGGTGATTTTTATATTGTGGTAGCTTGGTGGTCTAAACTAATAATATCCTGAATTCTGTCTCTGTGACCTCCCAGAGGTTTTTGAGATTTTCTGTTTGTTTGTTTGCTTGTTTGATTGCTTGAGACAGGGAATTTCCTTGGAGCCTTGACTGGTCTGGAACAACAGGCTGACCTCAAACTTTGTGCCTAGCTTCCTGAATCTACCTCCTGAGTGCTAATTTCAGTCATTCACTCCAAACCTCCATGTTCTTTCCACATTATGAGAACCTAGTGCTGGGGATACATGTGTCAGCTACCATGCCTGGTTCTGAAGATTTTCTTTGAAATATTTTCACATACAGTCCTTCCCCAGAGAGCTGCTCTGTGCAACAATTTTCCTGAATCTTCCCAGGCATGGGCTTCAATGAACATTCATGAATTGTTCATAATATACAACTTGGTAGAGGCATGCATTTGGTTTGAATCTTGATGACTTTTTTTTTTTTTTTTGAATCCCTGTTTTTCTGGCATAAAATTCAGAACAGCAGCAATGCAATCTGTTGTTTGTTTAGAGGATCTAGCAGAATTCTAGTGTGTGTGTGTGTGTGTGTGTGTGTGTGTACATGTGCATGCATGTATGAGTGTGGAGGGGGTACTTACACAAAGTATGTTCACATTCCAATACAAATAAAATTGCTGCAACCCGAATTAGCTATTATTTGGGAAGAAATTTAGTTTTAGAGTGAATTAGAAAAAGCTATGGTCTTATTGTAGGGGACACACACACACACACACACACACACAGCAGAAGGGGGGTGTATTCTCTCAGTAGGATTCTTTTGGACTTGGCCTCAGCAGTTCTAACTTTCCCTCTACCATTCTCACCCCTCTGGTTTTGGAAACTGAGCTTTGTTGGAGAGAGAGCAAGTTTCTGAGCTGGAGGAAGAATTCCCATGGCAACATGGCAGTGAGTTCTGCCTACAAAGGTCTCCACCATGCTTGGCTTTGGGTCTTGGCCCAAGAAAAAGAGTGTGTGAGTTGTCCTCACCTTCTACCCTCACTTCCCAGTCAGCTATGACTGTGAGCTTCTTTTCTTCCCCACGTAGACTGTCTCCCAGGCCTTAGCATACCCCTGAAAACTTGATCTTCAGTTTCTTTCCACAATGCCAGAGATGCTCAGTGCCAATTTATTTACATGTTTCAGATTGTGGGCCAGACTTGCATGAGGCTTGGTTGGCAGCCACCCTCTGGTTGCAACTCACTGCTCAGGGGAAGAGCTCTTTCTGATCAAAATGACAGTCAGAGAAAAGAAGGGTACAGACCTGGAGGGAATGGGTGGCCAAAACAGGACAGTAGATGGGGGCTGTGCATTTTTTTTAAACTGGAGTTCAAATCCATTTCTTAGAGACATCACAGAGCTGGTCCCCCACCCCCACAATTGAATAACAGGTTCAGTTAACAGTACAAATGATCTCAACAATGCAATACTGAGTCAAGTAAGTTTGAGAAGAACACCTACCTTATGATCAAGTTCAAAACAAAGCAATGACATCTAAGACCATCAATGTTTGGTCGTCATTTTGAGAGAAAATGTGCATGTACATTGCCCATGTGTGTACGAAAGAACACCAATGGATGGTAACCTGGAAACAAGAATTGGATTGTGTATGGAAGTGGAGTTATGAATTGTGGGTTATCAGTGAAACAATGAACATAGTTCATTTAAGTAAGGTAGATATGCCTGAACCGGTAATGTTGGTAATTTCTGAGACACAATTATAGTTAAATCGTTTTTGTATATTTGAGGGCTTAAATCCAAATAGCAAATGAAGTACTCATGAATAATGTTTGTCAGGTATCCAGGGTCCCCAACCCTTAGCCATCTTCACTGAAAAGTACAACGTCTGAGATAATTTGAATCTCCATCTGTCTTAGGCAGAAAAGGATGATCAAGGATGGGGAAAGGCTGCCGAGATCTGACTATGTGTCATAGCTTCAGTCCTGGCGTGTCATAGTACTGTAGTACCAGAATTACCCACGTGTTCCTTGTAACTGACATTTTGATGTTAACTGGTAGTATCGGAGGTTATCACATACAGTGCTGATTTACTCAAAGTTATAAGGATCCCTGTGAGCACAGTAGGAAGGACATCAGTCTAAATACGAAGGCTGTGAGTTTGGTTCTCTCATGGGCCACAGTGCCTTCCAGAGACAACTCAAGAGAACCCCAACCCTAGGAATGAGAACCCATCTTTTGAGTGCTGTTCAGGGTTGTCACAAGGACTCTCAAAACATTAAGACTATGTTTGCTACCTTTGATTGCTCCCAGAGATGGAAGTTAAGCCCCTGCTGCTGAATAAATCAACACATCAGACACTGGACCCAGAGGTCCCTGGAATCTTCCTCCCTGAGGGCCAACACTCAATAACAGAAGGCACCATAGGAATTTCCAGAGGAAGGAAACAAACAACAGTTCTATGCTGCCTGTGAACCACAAAAACTAACATGGCACAATAATCCCAAGGATGCAGGGGTGGCACACATACCTTGATGGAAATCATAACTCTCTAATTGGACTTAAGATTCACTCAGCAAGAAGGAAACCGTGCCAGGGACTGGAAACCTAGCCACCCCAGGGCTAGTCAAATCTTGGAGGAGAACCCTAAACTGCATTTTATGAAACCAGCATAAACCTTAACTACATTCTAAATACTTATCTTTACAGAAAAATGTAGTCCTTGTCTCAAAAAAATGTGGTTTATTTACACAATGGAATACTATTCAGCTATTAAAAAGGAGGACATTGTGAATTTTGCAGGCAAATGAGTAGAACTAGAAAATATCTTCCTTAGTGATGTAACCCAGACTAAAAAGAACATGTATAGTGTGTACTCACTGATAAGTAGATATTAGCCAAAAAGTACAGAATGCTTGGGATACAACCCACAGACCGTAAGAAGTTTAACAAGCAGAAAGGCTCAGTGAGGATGGTTCGATCTCACTTAGAAGAGGGAGGAAAATAATCACAGGAGGCAGAGGAAAGGCGGGACCTGCATGAGAAAGAGTAGGGTGAAGAAAAAGGGGGCACAGGATCAGGCATTGGGGGGAGATAGGAAGAAAGTCCAGAGGGCAAAGAGTATAAATGAAAATATGCAGTCTGGGGGTTGGGTAGGAGATGGGAGGACCCTCTAGAAAGTACCAGATATTGGGGAGGTGAGGGACTCTCAAGACTCAATGGGGTGATCTTAGACAAAATTTCTAACTTGGGGAGAGGGAACTTGAGTCCATCTCCAGTAGATAGACAAGGCCTCAAGTGGAGGGACTGGGTTACTAACCCACAGCCAAAATTTCTGACCCAGAACTGTTCCTATCTAAAAGAATAGCAGGGTCAAAAATCGAGAAGAGAGTAAGGAAAGGTGGTCCAATGACTGGTTCAATTTGGGATCTATCTCAGGGGGTTGTGACATGGGGGCACCAAGGCCTGACACTATTACTGAAGCTATGGTGTGCTTACAGACAGGAGCCTAGCATGGCTGCCCTCTGAGAGGCCCTACCAGCAGCTGACTGAGACAGGTGCAGATACGTACACCCAACTATTGGACTGAAGACAGGGACCCCGATGGTTGAATTATGGGAAGATCAGTCTCAACTTCAGTGGGAGAAGATCTCCTTATCCTGTAGTAACTTAAGGCCCCACAGAAGGTGGATGGGGAGGAATGGAATGAGGAATGGCTGGCAATGGCTGGAATGTAAATAAATAAAATAATTAAAAATATATCATTGTCACTGGAATTGTCTAGACTCTATCATTGGATGTTTTATCAGGAAACATTATGCTACCATAGCATACACAAGTTATTTTGATATCTGCCTGGGTTTTAGCCTAGTTGAGGCACTTGGCATTCCCATGTTTTGAATGCAAGTTCCATAGGCTTTATGAAAAAGACAAGGAGACTGTGTTGCTTAAAGGGTAAGCCACCTTAGCTGAGAGCACCGTGCTCTCCAAAGTCATAGATATACACACAGGGAGAAACTTCTGTTAAGAGGAAAGGAGAACTTGAACAGCCTGAGAAAATCTGCAAACATTACATTTCCCTTTCTATTCGCCATGCTATAATTTTGATGCACTCCTATCATTGATCTGATAGATGATCTGCTCTCATTGATTTGAAGCTGGATAACACAGTGCTGTAAGGTTGACATGTTAAGTACCTGGAGGGAAAAAAATGTGCGCATCACCGTTTTCAGTTAAACACCACAAACTAAAACTATTCTTTTGAAAATGACTTAAACGTGTTAAGATATCTCATTCAGAGATGGGGAGATAAAAGAACTGGGGAAAACCTCAGTGGGTGTAGCAACCTGCCCAAGATCTCAGCACGGAGCATCTGGCAGTAAACTGGCTGGCTAGATTAGCCCAGATGAGAGCTGTTTCTTTCTCTCTGAAACAGAAAGTGAGTCACACATGTGTACACGGCACACAACTTTCCATAAAGCGGCGTTCCCTAAAATGAAGCATTTCCTAACCAGGGCCTTATAGTCAGCTGTAAGGAGAGTTTACATGGTTTCTACTTATGTCTTCAACACCACTCACTAACTTTTTAGAGACATCAAACCTTAGTTCATTTTTACAGAATTATTGAGTTGGGTATAGAATTTCATCGAAGTTTTACCGTAGACATTCTAGACCTCAACCTAAGATTCATGTCCAACACCAAGGAGGGATTCACTTCAGATGGTAGGAAGAAAATTCGTGAAAAGACTTAGTCTTCAGTGAAAGAGGTGGGAGGGTGACCTGAAGATTGTTCCCAGGAATCAGAGCTGCTAACGGAGGGCTATGTTTTTCCCCCAGAAAAAGACCCTTGGGGGCTTTCAGAGACTGACCTACTAAGCAAAAAGCACTCATTGGCTGGAACAAAGTCCTGGCACATAGTGTAGCTTGGTCTTCATGTGGGTCTTCCAACGACTGGAGTGGGGGCTATTTTGAAAGCTGTTGTCTGTCTGTGGAATCTGTTCCCCAAATGGGCTGCTTTGTCTGGCCTCAGTGGGAAAGGATGCATCTAACCCTGAAGAGACTGATGTGCCAGGGTTGGGGGATACCAAAATGGCCCCCCATTATCTCAGAGGATCAGGGAAGAATGAGTGGGGGAAGGGATTCAATGAGGGGAGAATTGGGGCAGCAATCAGGATGTAAAAAGAAAGACCTTCTAGAACATTCTTTGGGGATCTGGGACTTAAGCAGATCTGAGATGGTTACTGTGACAAAGAGATCACTTTGATGCCTTTGGTGTCACCTTCCAACCTCTGTGGCCAAATGGACAGAGAAAGATGCCATTTCTTACTAGTTCAACATTCCAGCCTGGTTCGTACATGCTCAGTGGGTTCCATGTGATACCTTCTCCTCCTGTGATGTCTTTTGCATGACAAACTCCCTTCACCCCTACACACACCTTACAGACTGATTTTTTGGAATGAGCACAAGATATCAAGTAGCCTACTTAACATTAAAGCCTTGTGTCACTTGGAAAGGGGGAACCAATGCATTACTGTTACATCTGGACTTGAGGAGGTCACATGACTCTGTGAGACTAGCAGGCTAATGTCAAGGCTGACAGAAAGGCAGGTCTACAAGGTCTTTGCCAAAAAACTCATAAAGCTATAATCCTGATGTAAACAAGCCTCAAACTATTGTGCTTTAAAAAACAACCATAAGCAATACAGTGTCTTTCCTGTTTATAATGCATCGACTTTTGAGTCTTGTTTACTCTGAAATTTTCATATATGAATGCAATGTGTTTTAGCTATGGCTACTCCTCCTCCACTCAATCCCCCACCCTGAGTGCACATCCCACTGTATCTTTCTCCCATTTCATGTGATGGAACACTATAGATCACAGAGTTTAATTAGTGATTTACATGTGTGCATAGGTTTGGACCCATCCACTGGGGCATGGGCACAACCAGCCATCACTTCCCCAAAGAAAGATAACTGTCGCTTCCCAAGAAGCCAACCTTCATAAATAGCTCTTGGGCAGGGGCGAAAAAAAAAAATCTGAAGCCCTTGCCAAATTTATTCTGGAACGTGCAGTGCAGTTAGCAGCTACAAATTCACGTGTGTAGCAGTAATATCCCATCTAGGAAGCAGCATTTCATAGCATTTCCGCTCACTCGCTGCCTCTTACATCCTTTCTGTCCCTTCTGAAAAGTTCCCCGAACCTTGGAGGATGGAGAAGATAAATACAAATGCTGAGCACTCACGGTTCTTTATTCTCAGAACTGTCACCCATCTCTGCGTTCTGCTCGCTCGGTGTAGAGCTGCAAGCCGCGCGCAGACCCGGGCTCCCTCTGACCCGGGCAGTCTTCGAACTGTCCCAGCATGGCATTCTGCCACACCGCTCTTACTCACCGTTCCCATGGCGGGGTGTTACCACGCCTAACAAGCACGTCCCAATTCTGCAGTGGGCTTGGTGTGCACCACCATTGTACTTTCTCTCGAAGTTAATCAAGTCGCCACATGAAAGAACACACCACACAATACCTGTGATCCAACCGATAAGATAGGATTTTCTCATCTAGAGAGCACACAAACCTGTACACATTCATTCCTTCAAAATATTCATAATAACCTGTATCTGTGCATAGGGAAGAATCTTACCATCTTCTTCCATGATTGCCCCCGGCACCTTCTGTCTCTCCTCGCTCTCTCGCTCTTTCTAAAACTTTGTTTCCACCCATCCTTCCTTCTGGTCCAATGACAGGCTCGCTTTATCCTGGACCTGCCTTCCTGCATAAAGACATCGTTTTAGTAAGACGTTTCTCTTTACTTTCCTTTATTCTTTATGATTGAGATAAGAGTACAAAATAAATATTTAGACGAACACTTGACAACATGGCCATTCAGCAAAACAATATTACTTTCCTCCCTGCCGGGGCCAATGACTTCCTTAGCCACGTGTTTGGATTTTGTTTACAGTAAAAAGCATGGGTTCCTTCGGGTGTAGAAGCCTCTAGTCCATGCAAGAAGACAGGTGGGTGTGCTAGAAACAGTTTTGCCCTTAGTGTACAACGGGCACATCTTGCTGGTGGGTCAGCATTGTGGCATGCTGGGCCCAGAGTTAGGAAAGACCACTGATGTTTTTTTCTCCCTAGTAACTTGTGTCTGACACTGATATTTTCATTTAATAATCCTTGTCTCTTTGAAGCAGCATGGTCACCTATGTAGGGTATATCTGTTGAAACTTAAAAAAAAAAAAAAAAAGCTCACGTCTTAAATTAGCTCACAAATTAGTGGCATTTCACAGAATTTCCTATACCCTTATCCACTACCCACCATTGTCTAATTTTTGATATATTTGGTCTACTGTCCCTCTTTATAATAATCTGTCCCTCTTTATAATAATTGATATTTGAGTTGATGGTTTAATTTATTTTCATATTAACGGAGTATTGCTTACTTCAGCCACTCAAATGTGGCCTTACTAAGATACACTGAACTATAGTGGAGCACAATCATAGTTCCATTATTTCCGAAGCTGAGGCAGGAGGATAGCACATTTGAACCAAGCCAGAGTTATAAAGGGAGACCCTGTCTTAAAAGAAAACTGGTAAAGAAGTTCATAAATGGAGCAGACACCAGACAGGAAAGAAACAGCTCCTGGCTTTTGACTTCCAAACCCACAGCCCCCTGTGGAACTTTTTCCAGGGCTGATCACTAATATTCTGATTTTAAAGATTAAATCATATCTTCATCAAGGAGTCTGCTGGTGGGTTTCATGGTCCCAAATGAATTACTATGTAAATTAAGACTAGAAATGGAGTTCTTTGATTCTATGCCCAATTCACGCAGAGAGCATGGATCACACTGGACTCCTAAGAATGTATTTGAAGTTTTCAGAGCCCGAGGCATTTTACTACATTCCCTCAGCTTTGGGACATAGGCATGACTTCTGTCCTCTGAAATTCGCCCATAAAGGATCTGGAGTTGACACTCTTTTATTGTCCTGAGATAAAGATGACAAGGGATAAATTATTGAAATCATCTAAACTCCCAGTAGAAAAATCATAGTTATGGTGCAGTTAGTAGATTATCTTTGTTGTATAAGAAGGTTAGGTGCAATAATAATTCTTTATTGAGCATTCTTTATGTTAGACATTGTATTGAGTTCTTCTCATGCATTATCTCATTTAATCTATCCAAAAAAAAAAAAAAAAAGGTATGGGTTTGCTACAATTCTCTTTTCTGTAAGTCCCGACAACAGAAGAGGGGTGGGAGGCATGCCCTTCACAACAGGTTTCTTGAGAAGTTTGAGAGTTTACATACTCAGACCACTTTGGCATGTTAAAATGCTACCATTCTGTGTGATAGACATTGTTTTATGCCAATAGTTTATAGCAGATATATTTAATCAAAGTGATTTGGGTCTGTAAACTTGTAAGCTAGTATGAGCCAAATTTGTATTGTCTCCTATCCAAACACCAAGGGAGGTTTACATTCATGTTAAATTTTTGGCATTGTGTTCTTTTTGCATTCTATTTATTTTGCTTTTATTATGGATTCAAAGTAAAAGAGATCTCACCCGGGATACAAACAGGTCCCTCCAAATCAGTTTTATGTCATGTGTAACTGACATTGCTATTTGAGATTCTGTCTCTTGCATCAGCCCTTCCAAATTTGAATAACATATTTTGATGTTTGAAAATTTGCTTTCCACAAAGAAAGTAAATTAAAATTTCAAAATACATCATAATTTTATACTTGAAAGTAATCTCACTGAATGTGGCACGCTTCGTTGGCGGACAGCTATATATAAAGAACTATAAAGGCTGTAGTGAATCAGAATAAAGGTGCCGGAGAATCAATCATTCTAAGTGTGCATCATTAAATGTTTATTTGAAAATTGAAGGAATGGCTGTATAGTTCTCAGTGATTATTTAGACTTTCATATGAGCAACAGTAGTCCTCTATGACATGCCTATATGATGCTTAAAAAGACACAGTAATAGGTTATACAATAAATTTTTTATTGCAACAAATATTTCTTGAAGATAAATGCTATTTATGATGGGAGTTTTTTTTTTTAATACAACTAAAAATAAAGCCATCTTGGGCTGGCAAGATGCCTGAGTACATAAAGCCGTTTGCTATCAAGCCTGATGATCTGAGTTCTACCTCTAGAACTCACATGGTGGAAGGAGAGAACTAACTCTCTAGAAAGTTATCTGATTCTCATGTGCTCACTGTAACACAGTGTACCCCCAACCCTCTGCCCATGTGCAAGAACTTGAACTAAATGAATGAATGATGTTTAAAATAATAAAAAGTTTCCTCAAGAGGAAATGACACCAATGCTGACATTGTAGGGTAGAAATTATTAGCACATGTTGCTTGTTCTAGATCTATGGGATTGCATGGTTTATCACCAGATGAGAAGATACTGATTTGAAAGAGATGGAAATTAGAACCTTCCTACTTCCCTAAGATATATTCTCTAAGGTACCATTCCTTCTGAATGTTGGGTGTCCCCTTCTTTGTTTTAATTTCCACTTATGTCAGGTATATACATAAAAATATCTTTCTACTATGTGTTTAAATACTGCAAAAATGTAGCTTCCTGTATACCTGCTTTGCCATTTACAAACATGCCTAGTTTTCTCTTCTGTATACTTAACCTAGAGACAGGCTACTCTTTCAGTGAACCTCACCCTCTCAAGCATCATGATTCCCACAACCTCAAGTTTGAGATTTCAGACAAAAAACTAGCTCCTGAACAATCTGATAAAGTAATAAATTGGAAACCTTGCCACAGAATCAGCATACAATAAATAGCATTCAAGTTTTAACCTTACTTTAGTCCTATCACTGGTTGTCTGAGAACCTGCCTTCTTAAACAAACCATATCAAGTGAAAATACCTATCTCGTCTCAGAGCCCCCTTTTTAAGTGAGGGAGCTCTTATCAGTTCATGAGCTTTCTAGACAGATGAAGCAGATGGTGATGGGGCTGCCTTCAGTGTCTGCACCGCCTCTTTGTCCATATAGATAAAGAAATTATTCTCCTCACCTTTGAATACCCTTACCCAACTCTATGCTTGATCCTCCAATGACTGCTCCAAGAGTAGCCCTAGGAAGGGTGTACCAGCCTTTATCTAGCAGTGTATGAGACTCTGCTGGTCCTAGTTTTTGCCAGTGTGCTGCCTTTGGGACACCTTGTCAGAGAGAAACTGTTACTTCTCAGGTTCAAACTGGGTTAGTGAATTTTTCATGAAAAGACGTGGACATCAAGAAGTTCTTGAAATACTCATGGGTACTAACATGCATTCCTGTTTACTATCTAGGGGATTACCATTTTTTCCTTGGGATGAACAAAGGATCAGATGTCTGGGAAAGACAGAAAACCTAGTCAAGCCATGGGAAAAATGCAGGGAACTACCTTATTCTCTTGGGGTAGATGGTCCTAAGGCTGGGAGTCTACAAAGTGGACTCTGAGTTGGGTCCAGGGTACTCCCCCTTTCCTTATTGGTTCTCCATAGATAACTACCCTGTGTCTTCCTCCTGATTCTCTGTGCAATGTATTCTGGGAATAAGAAGTCACCATCTCAGGGAGACAGCTTTCCTATTCTACCTATGTTCCATTCCATGAAGCCACAAAAGGCTGAGTCATGGCAGCAATTAGTCAGAATTACAGAGGGAGTTGGTGGAGTTAACTTTACGACCCCAGTTTTCTCTGATTCTAACACGAACATAACACAGTGGTGCCTTCCTCTCTCAGCCTTGCTTATCACTTACATCTCAACGTCATAGTTTCTGTCCTATGTCCTAATTATCAGTATCCCCCCCCCCATTTACAATAGGCTTGGAGCCTAAATGGCTGCTCTGCATCCGTACTGCACAGTCTGCATAACGTAGCTAGAATAAAATGGTAGACATAGACCTCTGATGATGCTCCCTGTACAGTGACCTCCTTTTTGAAGATTACAGCTTACATTCTAAGGCAGATGACAAACGGTGAGTTGTCAGACCCCACTCAGAGTTTCCAGTCAATAGTGTTCTGCTCATGCTGGAGACACATAGGCTGCCCTATGCCTTCGTGGTCCTGCATGAGAAACAGTTGGTGAGAGGAACTGGTAAGAAACTTGAGATCTGAGAATGAAGGGGGATGATCTATTCCCCGGAGGTCATGGGATTTGGACACAAGACTTTGTCCCACATATGAAGCAGCTTCATAGATACCTCTGAAAACTCTTTCTTTGTAGCTAAAAAGGGATTTGCAACCTTCCTGCAACTTCATTGTAGCACTCATACTCAGGGACTCAAGACCTAGGCAACAAGAAACTATTCCCTTACATGTCACACTTATATCCTCCTAGAATTTTTCTCCAGAGCCTGTCTTCCTTCCCCACTAAGCTTTACTTTTATATGCAACCACATCTAAGTATTTTTGCCTGATAACTCTCTAATTGATTATGTTGAAATGTACTGTTCTCTGTGATGATTGGTATATGCTTTGAGCTTTGTGGGGTACCCCCTCGTATTTTCTTTAGATTCCCCTTTCATGGACTTTGCTGTAATATGGCCATGCAGGGCTGATGGTGTAACTCACAGTTTCAGAGTTTTCTTCCTGGAACTCTGAATGTCTATTCCTACCTTTACTTAGCATATTCTTCCCTTTAGGAGAGTGCTTTTTCACAGGACTATACACCTAGAGAAAAGGGACTGAGTCTGTTTAGTTTCCAGCCTAGTTTAGTACCTGGCATACAGCAGTCTCTCAACAAACATTTGTTGAGTGAATAACTGAATGACCAGCTGAGTTCCTGTGACTCTATTGTGCCTGCCTAACTGTGCACAGGAGCTGTCACACTGATGCAGTATGGACTGTCTTCTGATTTATCATGTTGACCCAGGGCCTCCCATTCTCAAAGATACATTTCCCTGATATCTCATCATGTTCTATCAGATTTAGGTGGTAGCTTCAGCATTCTTCCCTTCATCAAACAGAGCCATAGTCATTAAGAACCCTGAATGCTTAACCGATGTGATATTTTCAATTCTACATACTTGGAAAGCCCAGGGGAACGTGTTTAGTAAACACATTAATAAGGAACAAATTGAAGTCCCTTGCCAGGAAAGACTAAAACAGGAGCCATCCCACAGATAGAGGCTTCATCTCATTTTGCTTGGACGCCATCTTATCCTCTGCTCTGCAACTTACACTTTCTAAGCAGTGTCTTAGTTTGTGCACTCTCTGCCCCCTGAGGATATACATCTCACTAGTTCAGGCTCCTTGTGCCTCCGCCCCTTTAAAGCTCACACCCTTTCTTCACTGTCTTTAACCACAAAGTTCATGACTAAGGGAGTGTTTACAGTTCTGTCCTGGCATTTAAGGGCCCCACCTATGCTATTATTCTCACCTCTCTTGTCCCCTTGGCCAGGGCAGCCAGGTTCTCATTAGCTCTGAGTTGGAACAGGGGCAGGTAAATAGTTTCTAGGGCAGCAGGATGATTAATAGAAGGATGGGGGCCATGGTAAAGCAGGTACTGAGACCAGACAACTTCATGTACTCATTCTGGTAGGGCCCCAAGGCCAGTGCCACACATCAGGACTAAGACAACCTTGAGTAGCCATGACACTGGTTTTTCTTTTTTCCCACAGCTTCCTTATTATTCCCCATTTCTTGTTCTCTTTAGCCTAAGGAAGGTCTAATGTAATATTAGTAAGTATAGGTCATTTTTCTCTCTCAATGTTTAATTGGAATGTACACAACACTGTTTTAATCTATACATTTATAACTAAATCCTCTCTCTTTTCTGCTCCCCAAAAGGCAAGGTGTTTAAGGCCAATCCACCCCAGCTGACCACTTGATGTTTTATTTATTGTAAAATTTTCCATAAGTTTTGTTTGTAAAGTATCTGTCCCCCGACTACTGAGCTGCCATTTCTGTCTAATAGGACCACCTCACTGCAGCCCCAGCTCCGCAAACCCAACAAGTATGTCCTTCGCTGTGGACCACTACGAACCTTGTTAGTGACCATGCCATCACAACTACATGTGGAGATTTTTCTTGTCACTCCAGAAGCTCGGCTGCTTCCTGAAAAAGCACGTGATGAGAAGATGGTATGCTCTTGCTCATCTTGCCTAGTTGGCTGCCCGGTCATTGAGGTGGCCATTTTCGGCAACAGGAAACTTCATATTTCTAAGTGAGTCTTAGCTTTTTGGGAAAAAAGATGGCATGGCAAAGGACACTGGGTTCATTTTTATGTTCATTTGTAGTCAGGGCAGCTGTGAGTCTCAGCACATGTGCCTGGCAGTTAGTGCAAAGCAGAGATACATGGGCAGCTCAGATTGTATCATGCAGAGACCTTGTATTTTCTGAGGGTCAAGTCTGTTGTTTTTTGGAAAGTGGCTTTTTTTTTTTTTTTTTTGTTTTGTGGCTCTGAGGTCGCTTTGTCCAGCTTGTGGGATTGTCACAATGAAATCAACATTTCTTATTTCAATAAGTAAATAAATAAGTAAATAAGTAAATACATACATACATACATACAATGTTGGGAGCATTTTTCAGACATCAAACACACCAAAGATTTAAATGAGCACAGACTGCACTGTCATGGCCGAGAACCCTTAAAAGACCAGAGGTTTTCATTAGAGGAAAAAACAAAAACAGACAACTTGTAAGATTATTGTTAGGTAAATGTGTTCTCCTGAGAAGAATTTCAATTCATTGTCCAGGAAGCATTAAGATAAAAGAGATGGCCGGCAGCCTAGGTTGTTGCTAAATTTACATGTCTGTGTCAACCAGAATGAAGGACAGATTTTTGAGACAGTTTACTTGCAACAGAAAACAGTAAGATTAACTCAAAAATAAGGGGGATTACAGGAGAAAAACAAACAAACAAAACCCCCAGAAATCAGAGGATACCACACAGAACTTCCCTATTCCGAGCCACACAAATAGAAACAACCCAAATAAATGTCAAGCGCACAAGAAAATAAATGGAATTTATGAGAGGTTAATGCTTTCATGCTTTGATCAAATGGCAAACTTGCTCATGGTTAGAGAAAAAAGTCTGGGAGGGGGAAAGGGAGACCGGGTGTAAGGCTTTTCTAATTCACATTGAGCCAATCACTCAGTATGACCTCAAACAACTTTCATGTGGGTTGGTCTCCCTCAGACAAATGGATACAGAATATCATTTTGCACTTGAGTGATAAAAGAGGAGGGGTTACAAAGCCTGTGAAATGCAGCTTGATTTTTGGAGACCTATTATCACCTCCAGAAATTATAGGGAAATAGTACTTAGAAGAGGCATTTAGACCTACAAGGGGAGATGCTCTCTCTTTTGGTTTGTGCTGGGTTGGATGCTACAGAACAGACTGTTTACTGGGTGCATATTCCTGGCAAAGGTTGTGGAGGATTAACTAGCCTGCTGATTGGAGAGCAAACAGTTTAATCCTGCTGGAGCACCTGCCATAAAGTGATCTGTGTTAGGACAGCAGTAAACCCAGACTCCTGCCCTCTCTATTCTTAGAGCAACCTACTCTAGATTTTGTTGCCTTTTTTGATATGTTGATGGGATACCTTACACAAAATTCTTTCCCAATATGACCCAGATCACCAAGAGCATGTGTACTTTGCCCAAGTATAAAAGGCATATGCATTTTAGGACCATAAAGACAATGTGCCTGTAGTCAATTATCCCTAGCTTTGGAGGAGAGCTAAGCCTAGTTAATCTGTCCAGTGAGCATCCCCAACAAACTCCAAAGCTAAGGCTTGTGCCACTTGCCCCCTCGTGAGCTCTCAGAACATCATGTGAGTATTTGAACAGTAGCCTTTTCATTCTCTGATGACCTTTCTTCAACCAAGGTCCTCACTCAATAATCTACCTCCCTCGTTCTGTAGGGCTTAATCATCTTTGTTAATGAACTCTTGCCAGATATTCCTTGTAGTTCATGAAACGAGAGCCTTCTGCATACCTCCCAGTCTCCCCCACTGTAACTCTAGTGAAAACAAGCTTTGTTGCATTTGCACTGGGCAGAGCACAGCTCCTTCCCTCTTGACTCCTTGATGTTGGCTTTGGAGGAGGAGGAGAAGAAGAAGCTCTTCACATTTTGATTTCCCCTCTGCAGAACCTCTTTTCAATGAGAACTGCCCCTGTAGTCCAGAACCCAAGAGTAGCCCAGAAAATTTTCCTGCTCTTGAGCAGAACTGACCCTGCTTTGCTGGAGGAGCAGGTGAGCTGCCCAGTGCTCCCTTACCTGTCATCTACCTGGTGAACTACCTCAGGATGCAGCTAAGAGGTTTTCCTTCAGAAAAAAGGTAGAGTGATCGTTTTTTCCCATTGGAACCTGTCACTGGTGTAGTGTTCCCAGTCTTGTTAGGTCTACATGCCAGTGTTTTCTGAGTCATTTTTCCACCCACATTCACGTCCGATCTTTACCAGTGCTTAGACATTTTCTGTCTCTCCAAGACCAAGAACTGGCTTTTGCAGTCTTTTTCCCACCCGATTTTTCTTCTGCTCCAGTTCTAAGTCCTTTTAGGTGCTTCCACACAGTCCTTCTGAAACTGGGTACCAAATGTCTATCACCACTCCTCAGTATCATCTTTGTTTATAGTTCCCTGCTGGATTCTCTGCCATCCAGGTCAAACACACTGCCTCATTCATTCACCTGGCTTCCAGTGTGGATTCCAGCATTGGAGAAGGGCATCATTGTTTTGTCTATATAAATGTAGTAACTTCTCACTCCCACACTCACCTCATATTAACACAACTGTAGGTCTAAGTTTTCCCCTTTGTTGGAAAGAGATATTTTCTCACATGATATATCCTGATTAAGATCCCCCTCCCTCTACTTCTACCAACTCCTTCCCACTTCCTCTTCCACCAAGATTCATTCCTTTCTGTCGGTCATTAAAACACCAACAGGCTTCTATAGAACAATTAAACAAAACAAAACAAAAAAACATGCATTAAAGTTGAACAAGACAAACCAACATTAGGAAAAGAGATGAAGATAGGCACAAGAAACAGAGACCCATTAGGAATCCCATAAAAACCCCAAAATTCCACTAAACTGGAAGCCATAATGTATATACTAAGGACCTAGAAAGTAAAATAAAAGCAATTTACAAAAGAAGTCAAATTAAAATAAAAAGATAAATTTAACCACATTGAAAGGAAAAGTCTTGACTTCATTCTCAGTTGACCATATTCTACTGGGCATGTAGCCTCCCCTTAGGACTAGTTTGTTTACCCAGTAAGACTTCTTCGGAGGAAACTAAATTTCCATTTGCACTTTTGAATTAGGGATGGGGCATGTAGCCATGTCTTTCTTTAGCCCCAGAGCTCATAAAGTGCAAACCTGTGCACACCCTGTGCATGCTGTCCCTGTCTCTGTAGATTCATATGAGCATCAACCCTACTGACTAAAGACCTCTTATTTTCCCAGTATCCTCGATCCTCTCTGGCTCTTTCTCTGCAGCCTGTTCCAAAGTGTTCCCTGAACCCTGAGGAGAAGACAGAGACATCCCTACTGGGGCTGTTTGAGGCTACCTCTCTTTCCTTTCTGCTTAGTGTCTGGATGAGAGATTCTATATTTCTGTCATCTGCAGAATGAAGGTTCTGTGATGGTGCTGAGAAAAACACTTACTGTGAATATACCAGAAAGTCATTAGGAGCCATTTTATTTCTACCCCCATTTCTAGATTAGTAGTATCTAAATTTCCTCTAGGTCCCTAGGCTACGTAGGCTTCTAGGCTAGGTTTAAAATGTTTGTTACTCGAATGGTATCAGGAATGGGTTCCATCTTGTAGAATGGCCCTTATGTTAAACCAGTTATTGGTTGCTCACTCTCACAACATTTGTGTCACCATTGCACTAGCCTGTCTTGAAGACAGGGCACCATTGTAGATACGAGGGTTAGTGACTGGGTTGGTGTTTACGTTTCTCCTTTGGTAGCATGCAGAGTACCTTTCTGTACCAAAAAAAAAATGGTAGAGCATAGGGGTGAAGGCTTTATGTAGGCAACAGCCTAGCTTTCCAATGTAGAATGAATTGTGTAGGTATTGTCTTCAGCAATGACGTTGATCTGTGGAGAACAACCTGCATGTGACCTTGAAATAACCCAGGTTGTATGGGAATTCTTAGGGAACTCTCTTGACTAATAAGTCAATTAATTCGAACTCTTTCTTGATGTGGCCTAGCTTGAGGAGGACCTCACTTGGGACGGGATTTGTGAATTTAAAGAGAGAGTATGCTCTGCGTGAGGTTCAGTATGTGAGCTCCCACTTGTTGCTGTTACCATGCCCAGTGTTTGTTGCAACGCCTCCCTGACATGTTGAAACCGTAGGATCAAATTAAACCCTTCCTTCTATGAAAATATTTTTTTTTTAACTCATTCTCAGCACTGGAAGCTTTACGAGGTGTCAAGATTTGGCCAACTGGGGCTCTGTGCTCCCTGTCACTTGCTGATTTCATTCGGACTGCCTTCGGATTCGTATATACTTTAGGAAGCTTCTGGCGTATTAGGTTTCCATACTACCTTCCAAATGCTCCTTAGCTTTAGCTCTGTCTCCCTGTATTTCTTCCCGTGCTTCTCCCATGTCTCCTTCCTCCTCTGCCTCATCATTTGATCGCCCATTACAGCCTCCTCTCTATCTATACCTATCTATTCTATTTCTGCTTCCTAGAGAGTTCTATTTCTCTCCTGGACCTAAATGTTGGGTTCTATAGATTGTAGTATGGTTATCATTGATTAAACAGATAACATTCTTATTTAAGCAAATGCATTCCATATTTGTCGGCCTGTTTGTCCTTCATTCTTTCTTTTTGATGTCCAAGCTTTATTAAAGAAAAGACACTGTGATCAGAGACATAGAAGATGAATTCAAAGGGGTTGAGGATATATCCCCACTGAGAAATAGGACCTTTTTATATCATTTAGAAAAAGTTACCTAGGCTTGCAGCTTTGGCCATCTAGGTTGGGTTTACCTCCTGCTAAATGATTTTTCCCCTGCTTCTATCATTTATCTGCAAATTCCATAATTTTATTTCTTTAATGGCTGAGTAATTAATTGTATCACATTTTCTTCGCTCATTCTTGTGTTGATGGGTATCTAGGTGGTTTTTAATTTCTGGCCGTTATGTATACAATAACAGTAAACATGGTTGAGCCAGTATATCTGTAATAGGAGGAAGTATCCTCTGGGCATATCTCAAAAGTTTTATAGCTAGATCACAAGATCTTGAGGTAGATCAATGCCTACCTTTCTAAGGCATCATCACACCAATTTGCACAGTGACTATACAAATTTGCAGTTCCACTGGCCATGTATGAGGATTCCCCTTACTCCACATCCTTGTCAGAATGAGATGTCACTTAGCCATTCTGACAGATATAAGATGAAGTCTCAAAGCACTTTGGATTTATATTTCCTTAATGACTAAGGATGTTGAGCATTTTAAAAAGATCTTCTCAAATATTTGAGCTCCTCTTCTGAGATTTTCCTAAGAATGATTGGTTCTTTGTCTTGCTTTTGTTTCTATTTTATTGCTTCAGCTCTTAGTTTTAATATTTCTTGCCACATTACACTTTTGGGTATAATTTTTTATTTTTGATCTAGAGATTTTAGGTGTGTTGTTAAGCTACTAGTATGAGATAGCTCCTTTTTTGCTATGTAGTCAGTGCTGTGAGCTTGCTTCTTATAACTGTGTTTATATAAACTTGGGCATGTTGATTATTCATTTTTCTTCAATTCTAAAATTTCTTTAATTTCTTAATTTTTACTTTGACCCATTTCTCACTCAGCAGTGACTTGTTCAGTTCATAAGTTTGCAAACTTTTTTGTTGTTAATATTCAGTTTTAATCCCTGGTGATCAGATAAGGTGCAGGGTATTAATTCATTTTTTTGGTATATGTTGAGATTTGCTTTGTGACTGAGTATAAGATAAATTTTGGGAAAAGTTCCATGAGATGATGAGAAGGTATATTCTTTTGTGTTTGGGTGAAATGTTTTGTAAATATTTGGCTTATAATATCAGTTAATTTTAGCATGTCTCTGTTTAGTTTTTGACTAGATGACCTTTCTGTTTGTGAGAGTGGGGTATTGAAGTCTTCTACTATCAGCAGGCTAACATGTGATTAAAGTTATGTGGTACGTTCATGAACTTGAGTGCCCTTGTTTTTGTTACACAGATGTTAATAGTTGCAATGTCCTCTTGGTGGCCTTTTCCTTTGATGAGTAAAGAATGTCCTTCTCTATATCTTCTGGTTAGTTTGGTTTGATATCTGTCATGAGATATTAAAATGGCTGCGCCAATGTTCATCCTAGGTTCATTTAAAATATTCTCTTTTATCTTCTTATCCTGAGGTGTTGACTGTCCTTAAGATGTGTTTATTGATTTTGTTTTTCCATCCTTACTTGTTGTCTTTGTCTTTTTCTTTGGGGGAATTGAGATCATAGATATTGATATATATCAATAGGCAGTTTTTGTTGATTACACTTATTTTGCTCTTGTGGTGGGTGTATGTGTATGCATGTGTATGTGTCTCCTTCCTTTTGCTAGGTCGAAATCACATTTTTCTTGTGTTTCTTGGATATAGTTAATCTCTTTATGTTTCAGTTTTTCTTCTAGTGACTTCTATTTTGTTGGATTTGTAGACAATTAATGCTTAAATTTGGTTTTATCATGGAATTGCTTATTTTCTCCATCTATTATGATTAATGATTTCACTGGTTGAAATATGTTTGGCCCAGAGAGTGGAACTATTAGGAGGTGTGGCCTTGTTGGAGTAGGTGTGGCCTAGTTAGAAGAAATGTATCACTATGGGTGTGGGCAATGAGACCCTCTTTATGGCTGCCTGGATAACAGTCTTTTGTTTACCTTTGAAACAAGATTTAGAACTCTCAGCTCCTCCAGTACCAAGTCTGCCTGGGTACTGCCATGCTTCCCACCATGATGATAGTAAACTGTACCTCAGAACCCGTAAGTCAGCCCCAATTAAGTATTGTCCTTTGTAAGTTTTCTTGGTCATGGTGTTTTTTCACAGTAATGGAAACCCTAACTAAAATAACTGGGCATAGTAGTCTGGGTTGGCATTTGTAGTCACTTTGAGTCTATAGAACATCTATCTAAATCCTTAGGGTTTTAGACTCTTCATTAAGAAGTCAGATATTATTCTCACAGGTCTGTCTTTATATGTTACTTGGGTTTTATTTTCTCTTGCAGATTTTCATATTTATTTGTGCTGTATATTTAGGGTTTTGAGTATTATGTGACCCAGGCACTTTCTTTTCTGTTCCAGTCTATTTTGTATTCTGTATGCTTCTTGTTCTTTGATACTCATCTTCTTCTTTAGGTTAAGAAAATTTTCTTCTATTATTTTGTTGAAAGTATTTTTTGTGCCTATGACCTGTATTTCTTCTCCCTTTACAATCACTACTATTCTTAGATTTGTTTTTTTCATAATGTCTCAGGTCTCCTTGAAGTTCTGTGCATTTTTTATATTAATATTTTCTTTGACTAAAGTATCTATTTCTTCTATCATAACTTCAATGCTTGAGATTCTCTCTTTCATTTCTTGTATTCTTTGATGAGGTAGTCCATGTTCAAGCTCCTGAGTCTTTTATTACTATATTTCCACCAGTTTGGGGTTTCTTTATTGCTTTTTTGCACTTTCATATCTTGAACAATTTTATTCATTTCCTTCAACTATGTCTTTGTGTTTCATACATTTCTTTAAGAGACTTATTAAATTTCATTTTAAGGACACTATCGTATTCATAAATGCTATATTAAGGTGTTTTATTTATGCTTTGATTATGTTGAGATATTCAAGGCCTGTTGTGGTAGAGTTGCTGTGCTCTTAGGAGACATATTGTCCTGATGGTTATTGTGTTTTCATGATGGCATTTAGGTGCTGGGTTTGGGAAGACTGTAGTGCTAGGTGCTGGTGTCTGCTTGCCTTATTGGGTGGATGTTCGGTTGGGCACTGGTTGTTAGAAGGATGCAGAAGATTTGTGTTGCTTAGTAGGAAGTTCTGGAATCCAGATAAATGTGACCACTAGAGGTTTCAAACAAAATGGGTTTCTAGGTATTGGAAGCTGAACTTAGGTAATTGGATGAGCTAGTTGTGCGAGGTACTAAGGGGCTCACTGGAGGGAGGAAAGCTGGGTGGTTCTCTAGGATATGCTTAGTTCTCTGGGAATGGGTAGAGGTAGCAAGGTGAGAGGCCAAAGTAGGTGGTCTGCGAAAGTTGGGGATGAGGCTGGGGGATTATACCCAGAAGAGTGGAAGATAGTGGGGATCAGTAGCTCCCTTACTGGATAACTAGCTGTAGTGGCCTGTGGGCTCCCACAAGAGTGCTTGCTGGAGTTGGGGATTGGGATAAAGCAATAAATCAGGAAGGGTAAGTTTGTAGGGGAATACCTGTGCCATCCGCAGGAGATTGGGGCAGAGAGTTTGGGGAGGCTGCAGCAGGTGGTCTGCTACAGAGTTTGGGGATTAGACTTGGGGGGTTGAACTCAGAGAAGCTGGGAGAGAAGTGAAGACCCTCAGTAAGCCTATCTGCTTCCTGGGCTGGTGAGTCATTCCAACTTGTCCTTTAAGCCTCAGATTATTGTGGTTTGTTTCGAGGACTCTTCTTCCTTTGGTGTCTGTGTTGTGAGCTTCATGGATCTTTAACTCATTCCTTACATTTGCAATGCACATTTATTCAAGTACTCTAAAGTGCAAATGCTGCTTGCCTTCAAATAATTTCTAATTTATAGACACAGATATGAATAAATAATAACCATTTCCAAATATGCATATATTTCTGTGCCCTGAGTGCTATTGTTTGTTTTTTGCCAATGAGAGCCAGAGAGGCAAGCTGCTCTGAGGATTCTTGGCTAATGAGTGTTAGCACCCCATGCTTTATAAGCTTCCAGCCAGCAATCTCTCTGCTGAAGCGTCCTGAGCATTCTGCAATATGGCTGTTTATTTTTGTTTGGCTCACTTTCCCACCATTTCTTTCATGTCTGGGAAATAACCATGTTTCAATAGCAGAAAACAGGAGGTATGCAAGTAATATGAAAGTTTTGTTGTTTGTTTGTCCGTTTGTTTTGTTCAATAGAAGGATGTCTTTGACACTCTGAAGATCATAGACATTAGTGTACCTAGGAGCACTGGATACTTATTTCTTAATGTGATTGAGACCAATAAGGCTTGATCCAGGAAATGGCTTAGAGTGAGAAACAGAATAACTGTTGTGGGAAATATTCTTAGTATAACTTCATTTAACACACACATACACACAGATATGTGTATAATATTAATATGCATATGATATACATATTAAGTGTATATATTTACATATATATATTTCTTGCGGTTTGTTTTGAGGACTCTTCTTTATTAGGTATCTATGTTATGTGTGTGTGTGTGTGTTTTCTTTTCTTTTCTTTTTTTTAGTACAGAATAGAGTTTATTCTGGTCATGGGAGAGTTAAGAGGGTGGTAGAGGCAGAGAGAGAGAGAGAGATAGAGAAGTAGAGGCCGGCCATGAGCACGTGGAGGGAGAGGGGAGAAGGGAAGAGAAGGGATAGGATTGGGAGAGCAAGAGAGCCAGGAGGCAAGAGAGGCCAAGAGCGTGTGTGTGTTTTCTTAGACACTTAGCCTAAAGGATTCTATGTACAGATAATTAATTCATTCAGAGTGATCATTTATAGGCTTGCAATTCCCATCCTCAACAAAAATGTACCTAGAAATATCTTCCTGGTTATATATCATTTTTTCTTTATAAGTTTAAAAGCTCTTATTGCTCGAGCTAAGGTCTTTTCTATTTGTCTTTTACTTTCAGAAGTTCCTGTCTCACATAAACAAATAGCTGTAGAAGAAAGGCTGAATAAAAGGAAAGAGAAACCACAACTCTCATACTTGGAGTGATCTTGATCATTTTTATCTGTCTTGTGCCAAAGGCATCTGATCATGTCACTGACACTAACCACAAAAGCAAATGGTTGTCATGCTCAGGAGTCTTTGATACTTTGGCACGAAGATGAACAATCTTAGTAGGAAGATCCCACATGACATCACAGTGATTCTGAAATAGCCTCTGACATGTGGTACTCAAAGAGTACCCGGATCCCAACCAAACAAAAATGAATTCTTCACCAATGTTTTCCAAAACCTTGGACTCGACCTCTATAAATTACCTTCTTTGTAAATTTCTTTGGGTGACTCATTTCTCTTAGCCCTTCTGGATTCTCTAAGCGTGTACTTCTCCATCCCTTAGATCTGGATGAAGACATGCTACTTGCTTTAGCTGAAGTGTATTAGCAAATGTGATATGAGTAAGGCTGTGTGTGTGTGTGTGTTCACATGTACTCCTTTATAGGGCTATCACTCATGTCAGATTAGGGGCTTAATCTATTCTGTATAGCATTATAAAACTGTTCTAGAGATGCTAACTCTCATAAGGTTTATTCTGGTTATTAATAAGCAGGAACCTACTAATCTTTGGGAGAACATAGTTCTGTCTGTGGCATTGCACTTTAAAGAGAGGCTCTAGAGTAGCTTTGTATGTATTCTGTGCACACAAACGCATATGTAAAACTCTGTACCACACATCTCCAAAGAGAATTTGCACACATCCACCTTCTCTTTTCTTCTTGTTTCGCTTCTCCACCTCTTCTCTGAGCCCTCCTATCCTCCCTCTCCCCTTTCAATCCATCTTCTTTACATTTCTGTCTACCTCCTTTTTCTACCACTTCCTCATCATCAGATGATTATTGTTTTCATTGTCTTTTATTGTTTACATCATGGATTGTCTGCACAGCTCTGTTCTGAATACTTAACCTGTGAACAGGCAGATTTCTTCATTAGCAGAAAGCTGGGGTTTGCACTTATTAATTGACTTTTCTAAAGCTATCCTTTAGTAAGTACCAGAACCTTGCAATTTCTTGTCCCAAATACAAAGTCCTATCTCACTAAATAATTTATTTTTAAAAGGCCCTGTTCCTAAAGGTTCAAGGAACCCCAAAACAATGTTAACTCAATTCTGTGTTGTCTATCCCAGTGGGAGCAGTTTAGTCAAGTGGCAGTAAGAGATTATACTGGGATATGATCCATGCTTTTCAAAAGTTTACCCAAAGGGTTAAAAAAAACTGGAAAGAGTTTTAGAGCAAGGGAAGGAACCTTTTCCCAGTAAATCTGATGATATGCCTGTAATTAAGTCAGATAGGTTAAAGGCTTGTTATGCTAACATTAACACGTAATTCATCCATTGAATTACAATGAGATTCATGTAAGGATTACACGTAAAATTCCATGTAATGAGATGTATTCATCATCAAAAGCTTTCTGCCCTTTAAGAAAATGTTACAATAATTATCCCATGAACGTGCAAAGTCAATAGAGGTGAAAACTCATGTCTTTTTATCCAGCCATTGTGATTGTATTTATATTGGCAAGGCCTAACCCTGCTGACATTTAACTTTCCAGGAAAGAATGTGGGCTGCCCCGCTCTCTGCTCATCTCACCCCTTCCTCTTGGGCCATCAAGAGATGACCTTTGCCCTTGTGCTCATCTCTTCCGCCGGGGACACAGACACCAGAATCTTGTTTCCCAACTTACAAAACAGATAAGTTAACACGTGATCACTTGCTTGGTAAAAGAATTCACTGGAGACTTCCTTTAAGACTCTTCCCTTAAAAAAAAAAAAATCTAGTTTTTCTTAAAGTGAAGACTCAGCAGTATTTAATTCAAAGATTATTATTAATTTAATGTAAATTAATCCAAAATGACTAGGAACGTGGACGTGGGTATTTTAGATTTATCGGTAAAACACATTGTAGCCCTTTGAGGATATGTACATAGAACTCAGCAATTTAAAGTAGAAGTGGGTTTGGGGAGTGATACAAGATAGGTATTTATTTAAAGAGCCAGGCTGAAGAAAGAGAAGTAGCACATGTTCTTTCTCATATGTATATATAACCTGCAGCAACCGTGGAAGCCAGGGGTGGCGGGGTGGGGTGGGGAATAGCAGGATGCCGGTGATCTAAAGGCAGAAGTGAAAAAAAATGGGGGAGGGAGAGGTAATTGAAAAGGAGAAGAGGAGGACAATACAGAAATATATAGAAGGAGACTAAAAAGCACCAAACACGTTGGTAAATTCCCAAGGAATAATGTTACCTTATATTTTTCTAAATGTATACATATTAAATATCAGTGTGTATCGTGTGTGTGTGTGTGTGTGTGTGTGTGTGTGTGTGTGTGTGTGTGTTCATGCATGTGCGTATGTGTGTATGTGATGATTTGAGTATGCCTAGCCCACGGAGTGGCACTATTTGAAGGTGCAGCCTTGTTGGACTAGGTGTGTCACTGTGGGTTTGGGCATTGAAATCCTCATCCTAGATTCCTGGAAGCAAGCCTTCTCCTAGTGGCCTTCAGATGAAGATGTAGAACTCTCAATTCCTCCTGTACCATGCCTTCCTGGATGCTACCATGTTCCCACCTTGATCATAATAGACAGAACCTTGGAACCTGTAAACCAGCCCCAATTAAACGTTGTCTTTATGAGTTGCCTTGGTCATGGTGTCTGTTCACAGCAATAAAACCCTAACTAAAACAGGGTGTATTCCTTGAAATTACTTGAAGTTATTCTACTTGAGCTAACAATGTTCCTCACAAAAAGCATAAACTATTTAACAAAAACTCCAAAACTGGTGTGGGAAACCTTTGAGTGGTTGATCAGGGTAGCCAAAGTGACTCCCAAAATACTTCAGATTATGGCTCTTTCTCTTGGTTATGTCTCAGAGGATGCAGGCTAGTTCCCATTACTGAAGACAGTACATACGTCACACATAGAACACAAAAATTTGAACTGAACCAATCCTGAAGGCTTCCTTGCTGTGGTCTAACTTTCATAGTACCATAAAGTGCAAATAAACTGTCAAGGGCAGAATATAATCAATAGTTCTATCCAGCTGTTATGCCTATGAACTGTAACAATACCCACCATGGCAAGGTTTCCCTAAAAGTTCAATACCTGCACCCAGATCTTGGCATAACTTACGAACTGTCTTATTAAACTTAAGGTCTCTCAGTAAATAAGACATGCCTTGTACCAGAAACCCAGCCAACAGCTCAATACTAGTAGATCATGGATCTTACAAGAGTACACATTGTCATTACTTTACTCACTAGAGTAATGCCAAAATGCATTCTAAAATGAAGCTTTATACTCACTAATGAGTGCAGCTTTTACCCCTCATCAAAAAATCTCTTATTTGTTCATTTATCTCAACAAATAGGGACCATTAATGAAAGTCACAACAGGTCATTATGCAGAGATTACCAGTCAGTGTGGAGCTATCCCTAACGGCCGCATCTCTAACAACTCCTGAACCTAAGGCTCAGAGAACATCATGGAAGAGGGAGAAAAAAGATTTCAAAAGCCCATGGGACTCAGAAGTCTGTTGTGAGATTGTGTGTCTGAGAAAGGACAGGAAAAACTATATCCAGGATACCTCAAAAATATGACCGTCTAAACAAGACCCAAACAAGGACAATATCAGTAGAAGGAAGGGTGACATCCCATGGAGTCCCACTCTTAGCTGAAGAACTACAGCCAACTAATGACTCTTGAGAGACGGGGATTTGAAAGTCAGCCCTGAGATCACCTATGCCTTAGCCACACAGAAGGGGCTTTGAAGCTTGTATGTTTGCATTTATGCATCTCTGTATCTATATATGTAACAGTAATTTTAAAAGAAGTTTGACAATTTCAGAAGAAATAAGGAGGAGAGCATGGGGTCTGGGGAGGGGGTGTCTGGGAGAAAGGGAAAAGGGGAAGTGATGTCTTTTAATTAAAATTTTTAGTAAGAAAAAAAGGTCTGGTTACATAAAGAAATAATTATGTTACAGGTATGGGAATAGACTTTTGCTGTATGTCTCTTTGGCAAAAGGACACCAAAGTAGTGTCACATAGTGATATTTGGATAAGAATTTTGCTTTTTTGAGAAAGGATCTGTAACTATATCCATTATCTGGAGTGTGTTTTCTAAATTCTACTTTTGTGTTTTGTGAAAGTAAAGATGAAAGATATGTTAATTGAATATTTTAAAAGCCAAACTTAACTTTGAGATAGATGACTGCATAAAAAAGTTATATTTAATACAAATATATATTTTAATAGCACCTTTTTAGTTATATATTTATTTTTATTTTTTGAGCATTTTATGTGATATATTTTATCATATTCCTCCTCTCTTAACTTCTTAATGTTAGCAACCATATGAAAAGGATCTGTTTAGCTAGACTCATCAATATGTCCCATAAATAAAGTGGCAGATGCAGCTAAAGTAACGTAAGTTTTCTTTGAAAGACTTTAGGCAAGATCTGTCTATTTAAGTTTTTAAAAAATTCTGGCAATTTTATGTAAGCTTATAAAATGTCTCACTGCAGGAAAATAGCACTGAGAAAGATTCAGCTTTAAAGGAAAGGTGAATGCAAACTGGCTTGGGTTAGAATATTTACTGTGATGTTTAAAATGTAAAATAATAATAATACTGCATGATTAGGATTTTTTGCCTGTATCCCACTAGTATGGTTTCTAACTACAAGACCAGAAGAGGTAGTCTTCTGGAACTACTCAGCCCCATGAAAGGTACCATTTGAAGGATTAGAATGTGGGCTTATGTTATGTGTATCATTAATGTTGTGTGTCATGTGATGTTATCATTTCTTTATGTGGTTCAGTGAGGGTTTGTTTATTTCTGTTTTTTTTCCCCCCTGAGATTTCAATCATCAGAACTGAAGTTTCCAATATTCTGTGCTATATAATTTCTCTTATGTAACGGAAGTTGATGGGTGAGCCTATAACTCCTCTATTATGAACAAGGTGGCAAAATATATGAACAAACTGATTTTTGAAAATAAAATTTTAGTTGAAACTTTGCCACTTCTTCCATAACAATTTAGTCAACATTTTCTCACCCATACCTTGACATGTCATTGATTTATTCATCCAGAAAATAGTTACTTTTATAGCTGTGGACCAGACACTTTTCTTTGCCAGTGAGGAACATAAAGAATAAAAAATAAGTTGCATTACCCCCATCTCATTTTTCTTACAATATAATGAGAGGAAAGTGTAGTGTTAAAACATCTTTAAATACAATGAGATTTGTGAAATGGGTTCATATAGATGATGTGGTATTTTGGAGGAAAGAGACATGTACATCTAGCTTCTTAGAAATTAAGCAACTTTTTATGAAGAATGTGGAATGTGAACGTAAAGGGTGGGTTTCTCGGGCTGTTTACTGCAAGATTGTATCTCTAAGAAAATCTGAAGTTATCCCCAGTGAGTCTAGTGAAATTCCAATAGATAGATACTCTACTGTAGGGGGGAGGGAGCTCATGAGGTTTGGCTCTCGACAAACAGCCACAGACAACTAAGGAATTTGAAGAGTTGGGCATTGAGGATTGGGGAGGGAGTCTTTCTTGGGGAAGAACATACCAGTTGGTAATCTAATATCAAAATGGTCTGCCATTATACAGACTGAGCAGATTTCCTTATTTAGATACTTAAAAGGTTCTGTCTCACTGTCTCTGTTCCTGTCTGTTTCTACCTCAGTCTCTCTCTGTCTCTCACTTACACACACACACACACACACACACACACACACACACACACACACAGAGAGAGAGAGAGAGAGAGAGAGAGAGAGAGAGAGAGAGAGAGAGAGAGAGAGAGCACAAAGGAGACTTCAAATGAAATGGGTAGATACATAGGAAAGTTTTCAGGGTGAAATGGGGCTTAGAAAAGTGTTGTAGTTATATTCTAATCTCACTTTAAAAAAAAAAAAAGGCTGAATTCTGTGAATAGACAGAGGAAGCATAGCCCACTAGAAAAATGGCTACAACAATAACTCAAAGGTTATGAAAACTGATAACATCCTTCGGAAATGGTGATGCATTTAGCTTTCATGGGATGGTAAGTACTGTGAGCCATTAAATATCCTAAAGAGCTTCAAACAGCTGGTCACATATACTCGCAGTCCAAAGAGTGTGCGCATGCTAAGTTTATCTTGCATTTTACTTTTTATATAGCCCAGGATCCCTGGACCCAATCCTGCCTGAGATTGAGGTGACTATTCCTACATCAATTAATGTAACCAAGATAATCCCATCTGGGCAGAACAGAGGTCTGTCTACCCCAAGATTATGGATTGAGTTCACATTACAATTCCAGGGAAGTGATGCAGCACTCTTATCAATAACTGAGAAGTGAGACAGTCACAAAGTAAGGAGGATTTTAGATGACTTAAGCATCACTACTGACCCGAGTCTATACTGTTTTTCATCTCTAGACCAGAGGCAAGAGAATGCTCAGTCTTTTAAGTGCAAACGGACAATTTACCAAGGTAGATTACATACTGCCCGAAGAAACTGTATTATACTGAAATAAGGAAATCTATAGAGGCATGTTCTTAGATTTACTTGAATTAAGCTGGGCACTAGACTCATAACTTTATTTGAAAATATTCAAATATTTGAAAATCAAAGCATGTAATTCTCAAGTCAGTGAGATGGCTGAGCAGGTAAAGAAACTGGCAGCCTGGTCTGACAACCTGAGTTTGATTCCTTGGGATTCGCATCATGGAAGAAAAGAAGCAACTTTGGCGAGTGTTATCTGATGTCCACATGTGCACTACATAATCTATGTATGAACACATGCATACGTGTACACACATACAAAAGAATAAATAAATATACATATTTTTAAAGCATGCAATTCTATATAGGTCATGAATCAAAGAGAAAGTCTCTAGTTAAAGTATATATTTAATTAAAATGCAGAAGACATGAAACAGTCAGAAAATGAGTCTTGAATGTACCTTTAAAGTTTGAAATTATTTGTGTATGTGTGTGTGTGTGTGTGTGTGCTCATGCATAATTATGCTGTGAGTGCATGGAAAACCCAGAAGACAACAGTGGGAGGAGGTTTTCTCCTACTATACTATAGTGAATGAAACCAGGCCATCAAGCTTGGTAGAAAACATAATACTTTGAGTCTCGAAAGTCCTCTTTGTTTTTGTCTTTTTTCTTTTCTGTTTGCATTTTACCTTCTCCTGCCCACTCTCCCTGCTACTTGTTTTTCCTCTCAGGTTCAGTTTAAGTTCTGTCTCTTTGACCTAAGTTCATAAGTTGTTTCCTTGGCTGTGTTGAATAACATCCTAGCTTAATGACAACATTCTTCAACTATTCTATGTTGCTTACCTTTCTGTGCTTTTTGTCACTCGGCTGAAGTTACCCTTCTGATCTTGCATGGGGTCTCCTTGAAGATTCCATCTTTAACATATTAATCATTTATTGTAAATTGCCTTTTTGATCATTGTTATATTTCTCATATGTACTTCTGGTTCAGATGATTCTGACAATCATGCCTTACCTCCTTAAGATCTTTCCTTTTCTGTTAGAAACCAGTTGTTGTATACAAATGATGAAGATTGAGATAAGTACTTTTTATGCTTTTGAGACAGTCTTTATAGTCTGCTAGCTCATTACATAAAGCAGTTCATGTTAATATAATTAGGAGCTGGGCTCTTTCTGGAGATCTGTTTTTAAACTGAAACCGATGACACCCCATGGCCCTTTGCCTCAATCTCTGTTTTTACTTTAATAAACATTTTCAAACGGAAGTTCACTGACATTTAAAAACCCTTTGAGTTCTGGTGTAAAACTGTGTGCAATGTGAGGGAAATGAAATTATGTGACCATGGAGCTTTGAGTACCAATTTCAGGAAGAGGACCAGCAATGACTCATTAACTGCAAGAATAAGTATGCAAATAAATAACCCTGTTGCCATGGGGGAGGGGTCGTAGCTCTTTATCACTTGCTTATCTGAAGGGTAGGTAGTAGGAGCCAATCCAAAAGTGATGATTCGTCCTGGGAATCTTTCAGATGATAAAAGTTAACGGAGTTGGCCCCAGGGCTCAAGATATGTCTCTCTTTTGTAACAAAGTCCATAGAAAGATATGACTTGGCCTTTATAGAAACTGGTCACTCTAAAAGTAAGTTAGACACTATAGTATCTAAATCTAGCAGAATTATTTTCACTCCTTAAAATGTCCTCTTTTTTCCCCACGCTATCATCTGTTAACCATTATTCATTTTCTTCTGTTTAGGAAGGAATATCTCTTCTCTGTGAGCACCTTTCAGTTGCTAATTTTTCTATCACAACTTACTATTGTCTTTAAGAAGCTGCCCCCAAGAAATGGAATAGATTTCTTGCTGCCAAATCAATGGAGCCTTTCTATTACTTGATAGACTTTTCTCCAAGGTCTCAACTTCTAAGCCCAGGTTTTCCAGTATCAAAAAATGGAATTATAACAGACCATTTTGAAGCTGACCAAAACACTGGATATATTTCACTAACATTCTCCATGTGTTGTAAGGGCAGGTACTCATTAAACATTGGCTAGCAGTAGCCATCTGGCAAATTAATAAATGCTGGGCAAGTTGAACTAGAGTGTATGAGGTGGACTCAGGCACATAGCAGTCTAGAATCATCAGATTAGCTTTGGATCACCACCCCACACCAAAGCTACAACTCTTTGTGCTCTTCCTTTTCATGGCACTGTCTAGAACTGAGCCTGAAGGGCCTGCCACCATACTGAGATCCTTGAAACAGTGATTCGTGAGAGTTTATTTTTTCAGGGAGAAGAGACTTCTATGGAGACCTGCTATATAATGAAAATAATCAAGATGAGTATATTGAAAACACAATTGAGAAATGCAAGGTGTGTGATCACACTTTTGTATCAACGGTAGTCATGGTAGGCAACTAGGACAATATATATCACATCTAAATAAAGTCTTCATGTTTCTAGAGAGAAGAAAGCTCTACCTCAGCTAATATTTTGTATGGTGGGAGATCTCTTTTGAAGAAGGTACTATTGATGATGAAGAAAATGTTCACAAAAGGAAAATTATTGTTGGTATCTTCTCTCCGTTGCATGGGACATGATCTAGGCACGAGCACTGCCTATTTCAATTTAACACCTTATTTCCCAATTGGTTCTGAAATTCGCAGCGGAATTTAACGCTTTGGCAGACTGGCACTGCCATGTCTACTTCTCTTCCAGCTCTGCCAAGCAGGATTTATGAGCCCTTTGAGTCTCGAAGCCTTGAAACAGAACCCTTCTCAAGATTATTTCTCTCAATGAAGGGACAAATCCAAGAGTAGGGTTGTCACGTGCCCCACGTCCCGCTGGCAGGAAAAGGCGTGCAACAACAGGATTCTTCTGCGAACAACCTTTATTGTACAACACTCTGAGCAGGGGATCCCCACGTGGAAGAGAAACACACTGCTTATATATGCCCAGGAGACTCGTGTCACTACCTGATTGGTGCGCCCTCCAGTATCTCATTAGCATGCCCCGAGAGCGGGCTGTGACGTCTGTGGCACATGCGCACTATGTCTCTTGGGCTCTGTTTGCTGAGTCATCGGCGGGAAGCTGGCTCCATGTTTGGGTGGGGCACAAACGGCTCTCTACATAGGGTGGCCAACTTTACATTTTCAAACTAGAATTCTGGCTAAGGTAAGCGGCCTGGTTCAGTTTGCCAAAGTGAGCTGGCATCACACAGTGCAGATATTGTGACTTAGATGAGGGCTTCCAGAGGACTCCTCAGGGATAAGAGCCCAGAGGCCACCGGAAGCCTGGGAGAAATAGTTTAACTGAACATTGGCAGTCGAAATGTTGTCATCCCGAGGATGGAGTTAGATCAGTTCTGCGTGGAAAGACATTCATCACTTGAAGGTACAGAAGTAGTCAGATTGACAGCATATAGTCCATTTTATATAATGCAAAAAGTTTACCTTTTCAAATTGTAGTGTGAAAACCGCATTGCTTACTAATAAACCCTTACATTTCAAAATATAATCTGTTAAAAAAACAAACAAACACGTGTACTGTGATAGATATACTTTACAGAGGTTCCCTAAAGGAGCACTATGGTAAATACACTTTACAGAGAATCCCTAAAGCTATAACTTGTGTACACAGTATACAAATCCCCGGATGTTGGGAGGGAGCTCTGCATTTGTGTTACTTACTGAGTATGGAACTTAGCTTTCCTCAGTTGAGCTTTTGCAACACACAGCTGCTTTTGTGTACAGGAGAGAGTGATGTCCTCTTGACAGTTTTAGAGCCCTATTCTGTAAGCTATCTAGATAGAGAGCCCAGAGTAGGTAGGTGAATGCAGAAAGCTTATAGGGTTTGTGGTACATGCCCAGTAAGAAGTCAGGTCTATATTCTTATCAATAGGACACAGTGGATCTTAGAAATTTCAGATCACACGTGGGTTAAGCCTTCAGTTACAAATACAGCATAGCCAGCACCCCCTTTTCAGCCCTTTGAGAGCTAAGTCATGCCCGACCCAAAGAAACTGTGGGATAGCAGCTATGCTTTGCTTTAAGCCATTACGTTTATAGTGGTTAGTTATACGCCAATAGTAGTAAGCTGAGAACGATTCCAGGTGCTATCCTTAATTCAAAGTCATCTACACACAAAAATTGTGTTATTTATGCCAGGCATTTACAAAAATATTTTAGCATCACCATCACATATTTTACAGAGAACAAAATGTATTCTTTAAAACTGTGCAAGCTGAAAGGTTTAGAATATATATTTATGTACATAATCTCTACTCTAGTCAAGATCTAAAACATCCCTACAGTATGCACTTCTACATTGAACAGTTTTTCAGTGTCCCCCTAAGCACTCCAGCCTCGTTGCAAGCAGCAATGTTCTGATTTCTGTTCCTGTGACTTAGGGTGTTCTTAACCTTCGCATATGTGGGGCTATCAGAGCATTTTTTGCAGATAATCTTTTCTTTTCTTTTATGTTTGTTTACCATTATTTTTTTCCAGTTTGGAAAATCACTGCTCTCATAGCCTAACGTTATTATTTCAACATTTTTCTCTCATTCCAATCTCATACATTTCCATTCTTTCATGATCTTATGTTGTAGTCAGGATTTCTGTGGCTGCGAGAAAACACTGTGGGCAAAAGACACACGGGGAGGAAAGGGTGTATTTCAGCTTATACTCCCACATCCTGGTGTCCATTACTGAAGTCAGGGTAGAAATCTAGAGGCAGGAACTGAAGCAGAGGCCATGAAGGCATGTTGCTTATTGGCTTGCTCCTCTTCAGTTGCTCATCCCACACAACTTAGGAATACTTGCCCAGGGGTGATATTATTCCCAGTGAGTTGGGTCCTCCTATATTAACCATTACTTAAGAAACTGTCCCATAGGCCAATTTGGTAGAAGCACTGTCTCAAATGAGACTCCCTTTTTCTGAGTGACCCTAGTATAAGTAAAGTTGAAACAATATAGCCAGCACAACATATAAATTAAAAAAAATAGTTTTCCCTTTTGAGAGGTGTTGTGATATAAAATTATACACATAAAAACTATGAAATCAGAAATATAGAGGATTGCACATACTTAAATATAGAGTTGATAAGATGGGTATATTTTAAAAAACTGATCAAAATAATTATCTACTAGCTTGGGTACTAGATGATCAGTTGCTCATTAAAGAAGAAAGTCATCAGGGATGAATGACTTACTTTGGATGGTTATTAGGTAGTGGGGGTTCCCTTGGTGTGCAGTGATAGCTAAAACTATGTGCTGGGATGACTTGAAAGGGACAGAGAACAGGTATAATCTGCCTCTTGGAAGATACACAGGAGGCCATAAAGACCCTTCAAATAGGTGGCCCTGTCTTGCACCAAGCATCCACGGTGCTAAGAATGCTATTCCATGGGAAAATCTTTGACCTTGCTGAAAATTGCAATGTTCATTCAGCTGTACTAGAAAGTATATGATGTTAGACAACAGGGGGACGTGTCAGGATGTCTCACATAAGTGCTTTAGCAGGGGAGGAAGGAAAGCTAAGTTGCACTTTGGGCTTGCTTTCTTCCTCTGATGAGGCTGAGGAACAGCTTTAGAGTACTCAGTATCTGTGACTGGAGAGTAATCAGCCTCAGTTCTATAAATGTCATGGTGAGGAAGTCTTAACTGAAATCCCCCTTAACCATATTCCAGTGTTTTGAATGTGAGGGGTGGGGGGAATCTTCCAATATCAAGCCACCTGGTGTTTTCTTCTGTCTCTGTCTGCCACAGCCAATCCCAGCTCAGACTTTACTACCTTGCCCTCTGTGGTAAGTTCAGCTCTTCTTTCCAGCAACCTCCCAGGGAGATTCATGGAGCACTGGAGTTTGCTGAGAGCGTCATAGTTCACCCAGTTGCTGTACTGCTGAGGCTAAGGGACATGGGCATGTTTAGATGGTTTGTATCCTGATGATAGTGGGGAAATTTTCAGAGCTTTACTCTGCCTTAAATGACATCTAACACAGATGAGCCCATGGAGACATCAGCTACATTTTTGGTTTTCTCATCTGTTTCATGAATTCCACATCAGTCAGCGCCGAGGCAAGGGTCATTCATTTGTTCTTTTCATCGACTAAATTTCTCCAAAACGTTTGGTGAAAGGCAGGCATGGTAGCATTTGCCTACAATTCTAGTATTCAGGGGGTTTAGGTAGGAGGACCAAGAATAAGGAAGGAGAGAAGGAAGCAGGAATGGGGAGCAGGGAGGAGAAAGATGGTAGAAGAGAGAGGAGGGAGGAAAATGGAAAGGAAGAAGGAAGGAAGATAGGAAGGAAGGAAGGAAGACAGGAAGGAAGGAAGGAAAGAAAGAAGAAAGACAGGAAGGAAGACAGGAAGGAAGGAAGGAAAGAAAGAAAGAAAGAAAGAAAGAAAGAAGGAAAACAGGAAGGAAGGAAGAAATGAAAAAAAGAAGGAAGAAATGGACAGGCCCTGCATTTTTTTTTTTCATTCAGGTGATGATAAAGATCTTCTCTCTGGATTCATCTTACTAGCATCATTGGATGACAATAGCTTACAGTCTTGCTTCTGGGCTGTCAATGAAAAATGAAGGCAAATGGGAACCTTTGTTTAAAAGTTGTACATTTCCATGATAATATTTCCTTTCTCAGAAATGCAGCATTTTATAGATTAAAAAAAAACCATCTTTTTTTTAAATCAAAAGTTCTTGTTCATTCTCTTTGATTGCTAAGCTATGAAAGTTAACCAGGAGGTAACCAAGCATTAACCTATGTTGCCTCTTGTTTTCTTCTCTACCTGTGAAATCTCAGGAGTTTAGCCAAGTCCATTAAACGGAATGTAAGTATTTACATTGTTTCTATTAAGCCACATATTTGGCATACCTCTCCAAAACTATTTGATCAATTATAAAATATTAGCCGTGTACCGTGACAAGGGTTTCAACCAGAAACAAGTATCTTGGGTGAGCAATGAGACTCTTTGTCTGGGAGGCACAGATAACTTATGGTTCCCAAGTCTTCAAATACTTGGGTTTTATACCATCATATCTGTGGACAGGTTTTACCACTATAAAACATTACCAAGTCTAGAAATGCAATTTTCAGCTTTTCCATTTACATATTCTTATAATCATATGACTCCTCAAATTGAGTAAAAAATCACTCAGGCGTTTGCTGAGATCATTAAATTATACTCCTTCACAAACATCTTTAACGTATCTGTGCGAATCTTTGCATCCAATATACTATCATTTCAGGGACCTTCCATAGGTCTGACACAGTTTGTCATTTCCTGCCCTTGAGACCTTGCTAGCATTGTTCTCTTTACCTGGAATTTCTTATCTTTGTCTCTCTGCCATCAAAACCCTGTGCTTTATTTAGTTAGATAATGTAACGTTGTTTTGCTCCCGTTATATCCTAGACACTGTCTTGTCAGAGTGCAGGTTCATTATCTTTTAATACAAGAAACTTTGGCAAATTTTGCTTCTCCTTTAAAATGAGCCTCATTTCCATTTTAGCAGTAGTAGCCCTGTGTTAGGTTAGACCTCTCTAGTTTTGTATTTCAAACTCAATCACCTCTTCAGGCTTATTCTCGAGATTGCTTGTCTTCCCATTTCTTCTACGGTGGAAAACTAGATTACTGAAGACAGATTATTTAGGACATAGGAAGTGGTGGAGCACATAACACACACACACATATACACACATATACACACATATACACACACACAAACTCACACATACTATGTATATAATTTCTACCAATCTATCTATCTATCTATCTATCTATCTATCTATCTATCTATCTATCTATCTATCATCTATCTATCTATCTATCTATCTATCATCTATCAATCTATCATCTATCTATCATCTATCTATGTATCTATCTACCTATCTATCTTTATCTAATCTTTTTGTTTACCTGAGGTCATTAAATAAACATTCCCATTGACATAGTTAAATACAAACCACTCCAGCAATCAGTTCAATATTGAGAGCATCAATTTAATCCATTTTAGAAATCTGTCATTTAAATGTTTCTCTATGTTATACAGCAATCCTAAAAAGGCTTAACAACTCACTTTATGCTCTGCATTCATAGCTAATTTTCTAAACAAGTGAGTTTTATTCATATAAAGATACCCTTGAAAAGAAAAATATTACCCGTGGAAATGTTCTTTTGCTTTTTGGAGAGGCAAGTCGGGCTTTTGTTAGATTGTGTTATGTAAATGACTCATGCAACTATTAAAGCCAAAATCCGTCAACAGGACTGAGAAATTCTTTTATAATGTTGTTAGATTTAAATTTATTTCAAGAAAACCACTTTAAAAGAAACATAACGTCAACAAATTCTACAGTTTGAGCCCCAGGCTTTGGTGCTTAGTTAATTCCTCTCCTCTCACATAGAAGGTAGAGTACCCCCAAGAACACACATTTAAAGAGATGGCTGCATGTTTCCTTCATGAAAAAGTCTCTTTCTGTTTCAGAGGTCCCGAGTTCAATTCCCAGGAACCATGTGGTGTCTCACAACCATCTCTAATGGGATCTGATTCCCTCTTCTGGTGTGTCTGAAGACAGTTACAGTATATTCAAATGAATAATTTTTTTTTAAGACAGAGAAAGTGCCTTTATCATCATGGTTTATAGTCTGACTACTTGGAACTCCAAGAACTTGAATTATACCTATTGAATTGAGCTATGAGGGAAGAAAAAAAAAATCAAGGAGTTGAAATGCCAGCCATCAACATAGCAGAATAAGTGGGGAGGAATTTCAGAGTAATTTAGTGGATAATCCCTAAGCACTTACTGGATAATATAGATGGCTGGAATGTTTGGAATCCGAAATATTATCTATCCCACAGTCCTAGTTGTGAAACATTTTGTTCCCTGCTGGTGGCACTGTTTTGGAAAGTCTGTGAAAACTTTGGTGTATGGTACTGGGGCTGAGCCTCTGAGGACACTTGTTCACCTCTGTTCCTGCCTGACCACCTTTCTTGCTTTCAGATCTATTGCTTTAGGCAATGAGCTGTTTATGTCTCAACTGTTTTAGCTACAAGCTACTCCTGTTGCCATTTCTTTAGCACCAGGGTGGACTTTTTTCACTGAACTTTGGACACAAATAAATCCCTCTTCCCTTAAATTGTTTTGGTTGGATATTAGGTCACAGTGATGAGGAATTCTTGGTAATAGAAAACATCAACAATGAATGTTGAAAATTTCTCCTTTCTCAAAAACACAATTTAGATAGTACAAAATTTTTATTTAATAACATTATTGGTAAGGCATGGATGAAAATGGTAAAAAATTGTAATCTATTCAAACCATTAATGAACATCATTTTTAAAAAAAATTGTGAATGTATTTAAATCTTGTGAATAAAAGATTTTGAGGAAATCTAGTCATATGTGCTAGCACACCTGCCTATCAGAAAGTGCTCTAAAACTTTCTTGATTTCATATTTGGGGTGGAGGTTTTCAGGCTATTTTAGCTGTCCTTTGAGACCAGGCAAGCGTCTGCTATCACATGTGATAGACATGATCCGTTCAAGCAAGAAGCCAGTTTATCCATTGTCTCTGTTTCTCACATCTCTCTCTGTTACAGCCCTTGGATTGTGCTACTTAATCCTGTCTGAGAGGTTTTCTGGGAAAGAGAAAACAATTTCATTCTCCCAACAGCCCTGAAAAGACAACGTCCCCTTATTAATGGAAGAGAAGGCTCAAACTTCTCCAAGTGTGAGATGTCCTTTGGAGACCTATAAGAAACTCTGTCCTGGATGGAGGACATTTTCTTTCCAGTTAAGATGCAATTTCAAGAAGTTAGTTAGAGAGCGAGCAAGAGGGATCTGTACTACGAGTCTCCAGATATTTTGGAACTACTTTCTGTGCAAGCAGGTGAGTCTAAAGATGGGTAACATTTCCTGGGGGAAATTAGCATGGACTGCAAATGTTCCTGACAGTAAAGCACACTTGGCACCACTGTTATGACCTGGGACTTACTTATCCAGTTAAATCACTGCAGCTCCAGAATGCTTGCAGTTTTTTTTTTTTTTTTTTTTCCATTCCTCCAGTTACTTCGGGGCAGAATTTTGGATGGCTAATACTATTGGGCAGCTGGAGATTTCAACTTGAACTGGAGTTAAATAAATACCGGCCATATAAGGGTCTCAACATTTAGAACTCGGATGGACTCATTCTATAAATGGATCACGTGAGACAATAAATACCGGGTTAGAAATGTGTTTGAGGTAATTCTAGATTGGAGAGTGACACAATTTAAAAAGAAAAAAAAAATTCACGTCCATGTGTAGATATGGCAGGTTAATTATTTAAAGCAGTGCTGAGAATGAGGTTTGGCATACAGTATGCAGTAACTGTGTGCTCATGGAGCGTTAATGAGGGTATTCTTTCTCTCCCTTTCTTTGATCATGACTTTTGCTTTATTCTTCTTTTAGGCACAGCTCTATTGTTAGTCCCAAGAGACAGTTACTAGAATTGAAATGTGAAAGAGGACCTACTATGGTTAGTCCTCGATTTAAAAATGTGGCGGCTAATTTTAAGGGTTCATTTATTTGGACATCAGTGCATGGAAATTCGGTTGCATATTCTGCATCTGTGAAGAACTTTTGTTTATAACGAGATTTCTTCTCTGCTGGTAGAACTGAGTGAAGTCAGTTGCAACTGATACTGGGGACAGACTAAATTACTGAGACCTTCATGGAGTAAAGGCTTTTCTAGGGCAGGAAGGAGATTCTACAAGGAACCTGCCTTAGGATTCTAAAATATCAGCTCCTTTTGCAACAGACTTTCTCCAGACTCAGTAACCAGTGTTCAGTGCTCTTCTTCTTCACTGAGTACTTACCCCAAACACTGTTTGCACCATGTGCCTAAAATGTCTTTGTATAAGCCCAGCTCTGTGTCTTGGGGGAGATCTAGCCAAATATACAAAGCAATCGAATCAAGGATAGGACCAAGAGTCTTAGAAAGTATAATAGCGGAATCAGATACATTGTCTATCCTCTTCCTCATGGATCAGCAGATCATTAGACCCAGAGTTTAGGAAGAATATAGAAAGGAAAAAAGAATATGAAAGCGAAAAGAATCAGTGGAATGTTGCATCTTACACTTTGTCCCATGATGAAGGTTATTCCCTTTGCAACAGGTAGAAATTATAACAGATGCTCCCACTCTGTGGATAGGGAATTGGTAGGGGGAAAGCAGTCTGTGATTTACATGCCTTATGAGTCCCAACAAAAGCCATACAGAAGGACTAGTAGAGTTATGCACCTGGAAAGAAGACAAGAAATATATGGAGGCTCTCCCAGATCATTGCAAATGGCTAGACTATGTGACTAGTGTCTTTGAAATGGGTGGAAGAGAGAGCACTGGCAACTATAAAGAGTTCTAATATACTTTTATCTCTACATAAATGTGCAGTGAGATTAGTCTGTGGGTTGAAGCTTTGGCTGTGCCTTACCATGGGCAGAACCTTGGGCATGTGGACAAGTGAACTGGGATCTTAAGTCTGCATGGATACCTTTCAGAAGTATGACTCATCCCCATGACCAGTGGATGTCCTTGATGTTTGTGCTTCTCATAGCTGAGTATTGAAGCCAGAAGAGCCTCAGTATCCTGCCTGAATTCTCTGCTTTTCTCCAGGACTAGGATCCACTCTGAGAAGATAGTGCGTGGATCAGGTTGAAGAGAGACATCTCTGTGTATCAGGGCAAATCAGGGAGACAGAGGTCCGTTCAGTCAGAAGAGAAATATCAGAATTATTTGTGATATAAAAAGTAACCTTCTAAAATTAAAATCTCATGATTAAAATGTACAAATTCAAAGCCTGAGTAGGTGAAGTTTTTTGTTGCTTTCTCTCCTCCTTCTCCTCTTTCTTCTTCTTCTTCTTCTTCTTCTTCTTCTTCTTCTTCTTCTTCTTCTTCTTCTTCTTCTTCTTCTTCTTCTTCTTCTTCTTCTTCTTCTTCTACTTCTTCTTCTTCTTCTTCTTCTTCTTCTTCTTCTTCTTCTTCTTCTTCTTCTTCTTCTTCTACTACTACTACTACTACTTCTTCTTCTTCTCCGTCTCCTTCTTCTTCTCCTCCTTCTCCTCCTTCTCCTTCTCCTCCTCCTTCTTCTGCTCCTCCTTCTTCTCCTTCTTTTTCTCTTCCTTCTTCTTTTCCTTCTTTTCTCTTCCTCCTTCTTCTTTCTCCTCCTCTTCCTTTTCTTCTCTCCTGTTCCTCCTTTTCCTCTCCCTTCTCTTCTTTCTTCTTCACTTAGATATTGCCTCAAGTCACATAATTTGATTTCTAATTTTTCACTAGAATCCCATAAGGAGCTGAGAGTTCTACATCTTGATCTAAAGGCTACCAGGAGAAAAGTGGTTTCCAGGTAGTTAGGAGGAGACTCTCAAAGTTCACTGCCACAGTAACATGCTTCCAACACAGCCACATTTATTCGAACAAGACCACACCTCCTTATAGAGCCATTCCCATAATACCATGGGTTCCTTATACTTTTTATAGACATCTTTTATCTCCTGCTGTTTTATGGTTTTAGGGAATTTGGAAGTTTCCAGCTCTTTCCTGAATTTTATTTATTCTGCTTTAGTTTTGAAAGAGGATGTGAGTATAAAGTACAAAGCATGATATTAAAATGCTTTTCACTATGTTTAATGTGTATCTCCATATATGAGTCTACTCCTAAGATATTTTAGAAGCCATATAGTTAAAAAGACTAAAGTGCTACAAATGTGGAACTGAAATTGCAGAGATGTATCAATCAATCAATAAATGATGTGGTGACATATGGCTTGAAGTTAGCAGAGCTTCCTTTCCTAGCTCTACATAAATGGGGTCACATGGATACTTTGGGTCAATCAGCTGTTTTATTCAGAACACTGAGTTCCAAACTTGTACGGCAGAGGTTTCTTTCTTATAAAACCAAACCAAATTAAACATAAGAAAAACCACCAGCACATAAAATGCACAGTAATGGAGGTAAGAAACACTCAGATTCTTACTTCATAACCCTCTTGTCGTGCCCACAGTTCCTGAATTATCTCATGGAACACAGCTATTGCTGTACTAGGGACAGACTGGCTTCTATTATGATTCAGTAGAGACCATGTAGGGAGAAACCAGCTCTGCCTAGAGGCAGGCTCCTGAGTTGTATAACCAGAGCCCAAGTATAGAAACCCAAGCTTCCAGGAATCAAAACTCAAATATAGGAAAGAATGGGCGATGGTTTCTTTGAAAGCAACTTGCAACTTCCTTGACTTAAAAAGATTTCTCCAAAGCATCAAAAACCACCGAGGACTTTCAGAATACAGGGGAAGCAGAATATTTTGCAGAATATTATGCCTTACCTTTGTATATATACCCCAGAAGTCAAGCTTGAACGTTAAATTGTGGCCCTTAGGTTTTTACTGCACATCAAAGTCCCATACAGAGAAACCGCATATTGTTTACTTGAATCAGACTGGAGCCTTTTCAGTGTTTACATTTGTACTGTTTAACCATACTGGAAGATTCTGCTTTCTACTTCATGTGCATTTCTTTAAGCACTTCTGCAGCGTGATTGCAGTCAAATTGGTTTACAATCAGTAACACACCATTTGGGAGCCAGCAATCCACTGTTAATAAACTGCATACAGCCATCCTGCTAAGAGATGCAGTCACCCTTTGGAGTTAATGTATACCGTGGTTATTCTTGTTTTAAGTAAGCGGTACATTAAGAAGATAGGATAAGTTTGTACTGAGTGATGAATTATGTGTTTTGATTAGTAATCTGAAATCCGTAGGAGTCTCCAATTTTTTTTTTCCCATGAAAGCTGTGGCTAAAACATACCCCACAGATAAAGGTCATTAGACTTGAAAGAAAAACAGAAACCAATCACCTTCTTAGGAAAGATTGCCTATAATAAGCAAGTGCACCGCCCGGCTGCTTAGTAAACACTTGATTGGCCTTCAGATCATGACTAATTTATAGTGTGATATTGAAAAGCTGACATGTGGTATGGGGTATGTATGTTGGTGATAATATTATACAAGACCTTCAGACTCAGCCTGTGCTATTAACACAATCATTTCCAAGAACATCTTAAGGAACTTGACTTAGTGAGCCAGTAGGGTCTTTGTGAGCCAAGCATCGAACAAAATTGTGAAAATAGATTGCAGCCGTGACTGCCCCTTCGTTAAGCGTCGATGGCTACCACACACAGAGCCTGGCCTTCTTTTCATTAATGAAATAAGGGAGTTGTCTTATTAATGGATTGGTGGTGTTATCACAGGGCACTAAGGAAAACCCTAAAACCCTTAAAACAGGATGGTAAAAGGAAGGAAAAGGAAGGTTAGCAAGAATGCTGGTGTCTGAGGGGTTCTACCTCCAAGGTGCTGAGATCAGCTATGAAGTAATCTTATTCACTGCTGGATTTGAAAAAGAGGGGAACCCAGAAAATAGGAACATGTTATCTGCCTTGTTACTGATGACAGGAACATGTCAGTCTAAAGATAAACATACACGTACCTGCCATGCTAAACTAGGCATACACATAGGCACACAGACACAGACATGTGTAAGTTGGGTTGAAAGGAAAAGCAAATGAATGAGAGAAATCTCAGCTGGTCATAGCTTCCAGGAAAAGAAAGCCTCGGACAAACCCACAGATAGAAAGACCCTGGTGGGCATGATGTTGAAATGGATGAATTGGCGTGTTTGGTAGCCTCCTTTGGAATGTTGCTTTGATTTCGTGTCCCCTGCAACTGAAGGATCCATTGTATTTATAGAGAAGCACTTTTACGGTGGCACTGGCTCAGGAATATGCTAGCACAGACTTTATTAGTCAGGCTGGGTTTAGGGGGATCAAAGTCAGACTGGAACACTATTAGCCTGGGGTTTACAAAATGGCAAAAGGCCACAGTGCCAGCCAGCATTTTACCTTGATGGATATAGAATAACTTCACAGTGCAGAGGGGACCCAATCACTTAATGTACCTGATCCTACGAGAACCTTAGCCTGGGTCTGATACTGTCTGCTGATGCCAGATGAGAAAGATGACTCTCTAGTAGGTAAAGGGAGGAACTGAGGCTGGAATTCAGCATTTCCAAGGGCAACAGTGTCACCTCTATGCCTCTTTCAGATGCAGCTCATGGAGCCGAAGAATGTAGTTGAAGTTTACTAGTAGATTCCTTGAATCATAACCAAATAGATGCTCATTAATTAGGACTCTTTGTTACCATGGCAGAAGAAAAGAAGAGGTTACATATTATAGATACAGAACTGCTAAGGTCAAAAAGTCTACTTGTATTTGGTTGATGCTCCCTCCCCTTCCTCTCTCTAATCAGGCGTAGAAAGCAGTGTGGTCCTCCAACTGAGCATAAGTTAGGGTTTGAAATTCACCACAATTCCACTTCCAAAGAAATCAGTGTGACCAAAAATTAGGAAAATAATGGCTTAGGTCATCAATAATGGTGGGGACCAAGAGAGTAAGAGATAACAGAGGACCCAGCCTGTAGAGATGAGAGACACTCTCAGCTCAGCATATGGTAGCCTTGAAGGGGAGTCAAGCTCAAAGAAGAAGACGGTGTGATTATTCTACTGAACTCACTGATGCTTGTGGAACATCAGAGAGAGGAGGGATGATGAACAGCTAGAGAAACAACTCTAGAACTCAGGGAGGCTGTCGTGCAGAAGACGACTGACCTGGCATTCATCAGCAAAGGAGCTAAAATATCACATACGATTTGAGGATATTTTTTTCCCACTTCCTGATGGGTAACTCCAATCTCAGATTATAATGTAAATTTTATGAAAATTCCACCGAAGTCTGAATTTATTGACCTGCCACTGAATTCATTCCCTCTATGACCCATACTTGCTGTAACGAATTTACTTCCTTTGTCCATGTTGCTGAACATGAGCCTTATAAAAATTTTTCTGAAAATATGCTTCCCACAATAGAGCCCGAATGACGGAAACTCAGATCACATAAAAGCTATTTCAGCGTACTAGGGCCTACAGAGAATGTGTTATTGGTGGCCCTGTAACCTTTCACAAGTGGGACCACATGCACCTTACTTATGTCCAAATGTCAGCTTCCCACATTTACTATTTTTTTCTTTCATGATTTTTTTTTTGTTGATTCTTTGTGAATTTCTCGTCGTGTTCACATTCTAGATTTTTTTTTTTTTTACAGTTCTTCCATATCGGCCCTTCTATCTTTGTAACCTCCTCCCTAGACAAAACAAACAAGCAAAAACGTCTCACCATGGAAGCTGTGGTGTGTCACAGTGTATCACACAGGACTCCCTTTGTCAAAACTGCTTTCCTAGCAAATGTTCACTGCGATGAGTCCTTGGTCTAGTTCAAGGCCTCTGGTTTCGGCTATACCTTCCATATTGGACTCTGACAGGGATTCCTCTCAGCTCTCCTGCTGTTGCCCTGAGTCACGGAAATACAGTGGCTTTGGACCAGTAGGACCAGCCCTCTCACATACGCCAGCAGCTCATAGATGGGGAGAACGTTGGGGTGGGTCTGCTCAAAGTCCTGAATCTTGGCCTGGGTGGAAGCAGAGATGGTCAGCCTACCAGCCTTCCCCGAGTTCATGCCACCAGGGCCAGCTGTCCTTTACTGCCCAGGTGAAGCGGGGAGGGATAGCTCTGCACATTCCTGGACTACAGCCTCAGGTGGCAGCCCAGACCTGGAGGTCCACATGACCTTTAGGGATAGCATGACTCTGAACATTGACACAGACCCCTGCTGCGGTAGGTCCATCGGCCCAGCCTTGGCCAGCAACAGCAGCAGCAGCAGCAGCAGACACAGACTTCTCCATGGCTTCCCAAGGCAGCCTATCCTTCTCACATCAGGCGGTCTGTAGGCACTTCTTGTATTTCCAGCTCCATGTCTCTTGACAGTACACAAACATAGTCGCTGTAGTGCTACCACACTTGCTCTACCAGGAAGTGGCAGTCAGGAATCTGATTTACTGGCTTTTGTGATGTAGAAACACTCTTGCTTTAATGCAAAACGTTTAAGCCCTTTATTTTGAAGGCAATCCACTCAGGAGCTCTTGGTGATAAACGTTCTACACAGAAGAAACTCGATCAAAAAGAAAGTTAGCAGCGAAAGGGTGTATTTGGCTCATACTTCCACGTCACAGTTCAATATCAAAGACAGTCAGGACAGGAACTGAAACTGGGGCAGGAACCTGGAGGCCGGAGCAGATGCAGAGGCCACAGAGGGGTGCTGATCTGGGAAAAATGGTTTTCTTTAGACTGAGAAATTTGTAGTGTGTGTGTGTGTGTGTGTGTGTGTGTGTGTGTGTGTATCTGTATGTAAATGTGAGTGTGAAAATGTGTGTATCTGTGTCTGTGTGTTTATATGTCTCATTGTGTGTGAGTGTGGGTCTGTGTGTATGTCTGTGTGTGTCTGTGTGTGTTTCTGTATATGTGAATGTGAGTGTGGGAGTGTGTGTGAATCAGTGTCTGTATACATATGTCTTTGTGTGTGAGTGTGTGTCTGTTTGTGTCTGTGTGGATGTGTGTTTATGCGTGTGTCCATGTGTGTACATGTGTGTGTGAGCATCTGTGTATGTGAATGTTGGTATGTGAATATGTATGTCTGAGTGTCTGTGTGTATGGATGTGTGAGTGTGTGCGTGCATGAGTGTGTGTCTGTCTCTCTTTATGTGCCTGTGTGTGTGAGTATGTATATTTCTCTGTGTGTTCATCTGTGTGTATGTATGTGTGAATGTATATATCTCTGTATGAATGTGTATATGTAAGTCTGTGTATATGTGTGTGTTTGTTTGTGTGTGTGACTGTATTTGTCTCTGTATGTGTATGTCTGTGAGTATGTATCTGTGTGTGAGTATGTATTTGTCTCTATGTGTGTGTATAGGAGTGTGTGTGTGTCTATGTGTGTGAATGTTTCTGTCTCTGTGTGTCTCTCTCTGTGTGTGTGTGTGTGTGTGTGTGTGTCTGCACGTTCATAAGCTGTTTTACACCTCTTTCTCCGAATTCTCACCTATGTCCTCATTACCAGAGCCTCAGACTTAGGGAAAGTGAATTATAAAGGCAAAGGGCACCTTCTTGAAGCAAAGTTCCACTCCCAACTTGGTGGTGTGCTTCAGGTGTTTACTGGGTATTGAGAAAATTATGTAATAATTCCAAGTGTTATACCTTGTTAGCATGTTTTATCGACTGGAAGAGAGAGTCTAGCGTCAAGTAGGCCTGTCTTAATACCTTTCCCCATTGCTTCCTTGGGGTGTGGCCTATGTTTCAACATTTATAACTTTCAGTGGGTAGAAATGATTCTTTAAATGTGCAAAGCATGTGAAAGAAGACAGTATGTGAAAAGCACCAGGTACATAGTAAATACTCCAAATATGTTAGCTATTGTTTATGATGCTAATTTGTAAATATTTTTAATTTGCTTTAATATTCGTCCTGTGTCAATTTGTTTTCTGATAAATTGAAATTACTTCCTAATTTCTTATTTCATGTCGTCATTGACCCATGGATTTTTAAAAAAAAAAATCTGTTGTTTAATTCCCAAATATTTGTGGATTTCCAAAGTTTTCTCTGTTGCCGATTGCTATTTATACTACTCTAATCAGAGAACATACTTGGTATGATTTCAATCCTTTTAAATATATTAAGCCTTGTGACATATCTCATTATTGGTAAAATTACAATGTGATAAATGGGATAGAAATATTGATCTCATCCTCTACACCATTCATCTAAAGATAAATTTGTAATATTTCTAATATTATCGTACTTCTTGTGAGACATTTTTAACCTGCATGATATTAATTATAGGTTATACTGGCTGGCTGTTTCTCTGCCTTCGAGCAGGGCAGTCGTGGCCAGCTTGGCAAGACTACCGCTGAGTTATCCTTCCCTTTATCAGAAGTGATGAATGCAGTGCTAGGAACACGCCGTTCTCGGACTGTAAGATGTGAACTGAGAGTGAGTTCCAAACGTTAGCATCACCCACATGTCCAGCTGGTACCTTTCCTCTTTCTAAGCCCTGACCCTGTGTAAGGTCACAGCCTAAAAGATGAACTTAACCTCACATGATACCATGTGACTCAGTTTTCTATCTCTAGGTTTCTCTGTGTGTATATGTGTGTCTGAGCATGTGTGTGTATGTGTGAACATGTGTGTGTGTTTGTATATGTATGTGTATGTGTGTGTCTGAGCATGTGTGTATCTGTGTGTATGTGTGTATGTGCATGTGTGTATGTGTGTCTGAGCATGTGTGTATATGTGTGAGTATGTGTGTGTATGTGTGTGTGTTTGTATATGTGTGTGTCTGAGCATGTGTGTATATATGTGCATGTGTGTATATGTGTGTGTGAGCATGTGCATGTGTGTGTGTTTGTATATGTGTGTGTGTCTGAGCATGTGTGTGTATGTGTGTATGTGTGTATGTGTGTATGTGCATGTGTGTGTATGTGTGTGTCTGAGCATGTGTGTATATGTGTGTATATATGTGCATGTGTGTATATGTGTGTGTGAGCATGTGCATGTGTGTGTGTTTGTATATGTGTGTATGTCTGAACATGTGTGTATATGTGTGTATGTGCATGTGTGTGTGTGAGCATGTGTGTATATGTGTGTTTGTGCATGTGTGTGTATATGTGTGTGTCTGAGAAAGAGACAGAGAGAGACAGAGACAGAGACAGAGAGAGAGACTTGTAGCTTTGTTACTGACATTTTGAGGAACTTTGGCTCTTCATTCTTTCTCTCCTGGTAACTAGGTGGATTCTTTGTTCTTGATGCGCTAGTGTTACGTGTGGCATTGTACGGAAACAAATGACCATGAACTGAAACTTCTAGAACCACGAGCCAAATCACCTTTTCATAAGTTGATTATCCCCAGCATGAATTATGCTAAGGAAGAGCAGACGAACACAATGGATAAGGAAATTGTAAACGGCGGGTGACATGTCTTTCGTGAAGACTGATTGGCAGGTTCTAGCTTTCACCATGGTGATAAGCGTCAGCTTCCTGGTGATATCTGAAGAAGGAAGTAAAGGGGGTGTGGGTGAGCACATGGTGTCTGGGTAAGGCTTTTCCTGTCAGACTTCTCTGGTTAATTTGCAGCCTTCATGTGTTTGAGAACAGCAAAAAGACTCTTCTAGTGTAGAACGAACAGGAAGAAGCACAGGGGGAGCAGGTGCCCCACACTTGAGTCTCAGTGTAAAATTTTATCTCTAACATTGACAGGGTCTTTACTATGTGTAGACAGGATGTGAAACCAATCAGCCTGTACTTATTAAAGTTCTGCAAACTACTTTTGGACAGTAGATATGTGTTAGGACTTATGCAGATAGGGCAAGACATTTTGTGATGGGTTAATATACTGCCCCTGAAAACACATACACACACACACACACACACACACGTACATACACATACACACATACACACATACATACACACACATACACACATATACACACACATATATATACACACATATTCGCATGCAGATATATACACACATACACACACATGCACATACATACACATACACACATACATACACATACATACATTACACACATATATACACACATATACACATACATACACACACATACACATGGTAGATTATGTTGCTTCAAGTTGTAATGTCAAAACAGGTTTACACATCTTGACAAATCTGACTTACTTGTGGAATCAATTATTATTTTTTTATATTCCATAGGACTGTTAACTTTAGGTTGAATTTACCTTTATATACGATGAAGTGAGACTTGTTAATTTTTTGATGATTTTTATATCTATGCTAATGAAAGATAGCGCCTTATAGTTGTTTTTTCTTTACCTGATGTTTCACAATCCTAGGCTGATCCCAGAATCAGTTTGGAAAGCTTTTATTTTAATTTATCTAGATTATGAAAATTTTCTATGCTCTCTTCCTCAGACGCTTGGTAGGATTCACTGGTAAATTTTCTGGGCCTCTTCTTCTGAGAAGGCTATTACATATTGCCTATTAAATATTACATATGTACAAAAAGTTGCGGACAGAGTTATTAAATAACATTTAACTTCCTTTGTTTAAGTAGATGTTCATGATGTCTCTTTAACCCTAACATTTCATAGTTAAGATATTAAAGTATCCGTCCAAGTTTCCTAACATGTTAACGTTGTGGATGCATATTTATTTTATATTTGTATTCAGCCTTACCTCACCATTCATGTTTCAGTGTCAGTGATGTGTTTTTCATTTTGAATGTTGTGAATTCACATTGTCTCTGTTTATCTTGAGTAACCTAGATAGATGGTCAGTGTTATGTTTTCCCCCAAAGAGTTAGTTTTTGGTTTAATTATAATTTAGTATTTTTTTGCTATAATTTATTGTTTATTATTATTTCACTTATTCTATGCTTAATTTTTATCCATAAACAAGAATATAAGTAATTGGTTTTGAAGTTTTAAATCTCTTTATGTCCTTATTGCTATGAATTTTTCGTTAAGTACATTTTCCCCATGATTCACAAATTCCGATAAGTTGTATTTAGGTTTTTATTTAGTTAAGCATGCTTTTACTTTTGTTTTATTTTTGTTTCTCTATTAATTATATTCTAATCACAGCTTTCCATTTCTCCCAGTGTCCCCACACAAAGCCCCTCCCCCATCCTCCTTCTCTTCTCCTCTGAGAAGGTAGAGGATATATATATATATATATATATATATATATATATATATATATATATATAATATATATATGTGTGTGTGTGTGTGTGTGTGTGTGTGTGTGTGTGTGTGTATTGGTCTATGGATTATTTAGAAAAAAATTCACTTTTAGATCCTAGAGTTTTTTTTTTTTTTTTTTTTTTTGTTATACTTCTGCATCTGGCTTCCATTTTAACCCCACCGTTGTTTGTTAACATTCCATAACATTAATTTTGATCTGTATAGGCAGGTTTCAGGCTCCGAGATTGCTCAGTGTTCAATGTGATGTTAAGAATGTGCATTCTGCCATTGCTGGATAGAATGATCGTTCAGTTTCTATATAGCAAGCTGACTGGTAGTGTTCCTCCTGTTACCCAGCTCACTTTGCTCTGATGCTGGGGACTGAGCACTGCTAGTGAGCCTGCTGATCGGGGGTCCCAGCCCGGTGCGTGCCCCTTCAGTCTCTAAGAGACAGGTGCCAACCGCCTCTGCCTCCCTTTTTTGTCGACATTTGTTACAAACTATTTTCTTAAGGTCTAGACCAGTTTGGATGATTTAATCCCGTCTTTGTGTGGGACAGATAAGGAACAGGAACGACCGTTTCTTCCCTCAGATGGGATGACGAACTACTCTTCACTAAGGTCAGATGGGGTTCTGGTGGAGCGGACTTTTGGCTGTGGAGAAGCGGCTTCATACACTTCCAAGGACGAGTTTCTCCTCCAACATCCCGAACTATGAGAGATCTCTCCTGGATGCTATTTTTGAGAGCTTTGGTCAGACTTCTCTAGGTAATACCCACAAAAAGGTACACTATCTCCACTACTCGCAGATGGTGGTTTGGCTCCATGAGCAGCCGACCAGCGTCCCGCGCATTCACGGGGTGTGGCACATACAGAGACAGTGAAAGGCATTTCTGTTCCCATGTCAGATTTCATCACAAACAGCTATGACTTTTGTAATCATCAGAAGGCAATAAAAGTGTGTCCATATTCCAAATACAGTGAGTCTGGGGTGGATAAGACATTCTGTAGATACTCCTAGCCAAAAAGATGTAGAGTTCCCCCCTGCATCAGCCGCCCCCGTGGTACCACTCTGAATTAGCTGGCTCTGTGGTACCCTCTACATCCGCAGAACCTGCTTCCTTTTAGTCTAATTAATATTCCGCCTCCCACAGTTGATCAAAACGGCCATTTAAGTGTTTCTGCTAGTGGGTGGCTTAGAAGCTGCTGCTTCAGGAAAAGTTTTTGGCTGTCACCGTCTGAACGCACCTGTCCTCTGTGTCTGGAAGCGGAGCAGTTTGCCCCAAGACCTCAATTAGTAATGGTTCCAAGAAAAAATCACTGACTTTCAGTTGACACAACTTTTTTCTCAGAGCAAGAACAGGAGCGACGACTTCCACACGTGGGAGCCGGTTTGAGCAGAATTATCATTTTTCTATCCTTCATTTCTCTTCTGGATTTCCGCACCTGTCTCCGTTTCTCCTTTCTTCCCAACCCTGCTCCTTTCCTTTGAAAATTGCACATCTGGGAGAAGCGCATTAAGAAAATGCATTGCACACCTTCCTTGCTGTTCTCCCTGCCTCTGCGCCAGTCACCCTCTTCCCTGCATTGCTCTGAGAGATGGTGGCATCCACCGTCGCTTCTGCTTCCTCACCATTGTGTCTACAGCTGATTCTCAGGGCGGGGACTGCTGTGCCCCTCGCCTGCTTAGCACCAGGCACACTTGTGCACACTTGTTACCTTCGAAGGTAGCTGAGGTAGGTGAGGTTCGTAAGTGTGTTTATTGTAAGGAAAAGATGACGGGGCACCAATGAAAGGAAAAGTCACTGAAAGAAAAAGTCACAGGGCACCAATGTTGTGAAAGGATGACGATCCGAGTCATGGCACCAATGTTAGGGGAACGATGAAGAGAGTGCGGGGCATATGGCCCATGGAGGTGTGGCGAGGCCTGGGGGCAAGGGAGATGCCTGGGGGGGGTCCATGTTGGGAATCCCTTCCCCCCTGAGGGACCAGCCACACAATGGTATAGTACAGAATAGAGTTTATTCAGGTCATGGGAGAGTTAAGAGGGAGGTAGAGGTAGAGAGAGAGAGAGAGAGAGAGAGAGAGAGAGAGAGAGAGAGAGAGTAGAGGAGTAGAGGCCGGCCATGAGCACGTGGAGGGAGAGGAGGGAAGGGAAGAGGAGTGGTAGGGGTGGGAGAGCAAGGCTGCAAGAGCACAGGAGCAATTGAGAAAGGAGGGTCAAGCAGCTCCTTTTATAGTGTCAGGTCACTGGGGTGGAGCATATCTGGCGACTGCTGGGTAATTGAGGGGTGGGGTATACCTGACTGTTGCTAGGTAACTGAGGGGTGGGGTTTACAGAATCCCAACATTTATTGTATGCTATTATTCCCAAAGCCTGGAATATGCCCCTCCCCCCTACACCAGATAATGATGCGATGCTGTGATTATTCTTTATATCTCAGGGGAAACTCCACAAGTCACTCTGCATGCCTTTTTTTTTTGAAACATCTTCTTTCAGCGTACCCCAGGCTAGCCTCAAACCCACGACACTCCAGCCTCTGTCTTCCTGTACCCTGGATATTACTAAATTTCCTAGGCATAATTTTCTTGTTGTTGCTTTTAGCATCCGCCTCTTCCTCCATAAGCCTCGTCAGAATTTAAAATACAAGTTTTGTCACATAGCTCTTTCATTAGACTTTCAAAGCCTCAAGAACAAAATTACATTTAAAAAAAGAATTTCTTTCGTAGCTCGTGGGTGGGTGGAAGCCAGGGACTGGCTTTTGTTAGGCAAGTGTTCTGCCATTGAGTCTCAACCCCATTCAGCAACCATGTTTTGTGATCCACTTATGATGACTTGTAAGATTGTCAGAGTCTCAAAACTACCTCAAATGTGGAGTTCATGAGTTATTTATTGTTGAACATTCATACACACACACACACACACACACACACACACACAGATGAACATGTATGCACATATATACACATGTAGAGATAAAACAAAAAACAAATCTAAAAACTATAGTAGAAAATTCTTGAGTTTCTGCAGGGCACAGAATGAAGTAATGGAGCATAAGTTTTAGAAAGATCTAGAATAAACGTTTGCTGAGATTTTAAGCAATCCCACCTGGGCAGGGGGCTTTGAACTTGAATTAATATTAAAATTATGATATTTATATATATGTGTGTGTATGTATTTCTTGAATTAGGTGGATATATTTGTTTTCCTCTAGAAACTTCAGTTTCTTTTGTACATACTAAAAATGCTTTGCTGGCTAGAGGCTGCTGGAGCTGGGTCACGTTTCCCAAGAGGTTGTCCCTGAGAATCCGAGTGCTTTGGTGGTCCAGGCCTTTGTCCTGGTGAGAAGCTACAGAGCCTATTCATTCTAATGAACAGTTTACTCTCAGTCATAAGGGAACTCTCGTGCTTGGCCTCGGCTTGGAAATGTAACTACGCCTCCATTGACTTAAATGTTACCTCCATTCTGTTCTCTGTTGATGTCAACAGAGTCAGCATAGGCAACTCTGCCCAGTGCATCATTCAGTCTAAGATGCTCAGATGCAGTGTAGTGTTAAATAGGCTGAGATCCGAGGCAAGCGATACTTTCATCATTTGCATTAGGAGGGCGTACAATGGTTTAGTTTAAGTAGCCTCAGAAAGCATGTGTGATTCAAAACCTATTTTTATTCATCCACAAACTGCTGGCTTGTATCTTATTAGATGAATACATTTCTCTTGTTTCTAACCCAGTGACTATAAGGTAATATAGCCTGAAATATAGCAAAAATTTTACATGAGCAGGACCGAAGTGCTTTTATAATTCAAGTCATTTGGCATATTAGCATGCTTGCTGTTTTATGTTGATTTCTCTTAGGTTTAAGAGAGGCTACATTTTTGTTGTTGCATGTGTCCGTTACCTTTTCCTTTCTCTCTCCCTCAGCCTCCAGCGTTTCTCAATTGTTGAAAGGCTTACACTATCACACCCTGGTTCTCTTTGCTTCCTGATGTTGATGCTTCTGGGAGTAAGTCAAAGCCTACAGTGAGGCGGAGAGGATTCATGGGTTTCAAGCGTTCTTTGGAATCTGTCTTGGACCAAGTCTGTCTGCAGAGCAAGTTCGTGGATCAAGCCAGGGATAGACTGTAGAGATCTTAAAGTCATCACAGTCCCATTTAAAAATTACAATTATATTTCTTTATACATTTATTTAACTCTCTCACCCCCCCCCCCCCTGCATTGCTGGGAGAGAGGTTTCCAATTAGTATCCTCTGTCTGCTTTTGCTCCCTTCATCAGTGTGTGTATGTGTGTGTGTGTGTGTGTATGTGTGTCTGTGTGTGTGCATGTGTGTGCACACGCACGCATGTCCACGTATGTGTGTGCCATAGTATGTATGTGGCAGTCGAGATATGTTACTAGATTCTGTTCTATCCTTCCATCATGTGGGTCTCGAGGAACAACTTCAGGCCACGTGTCCTTACTGGCTGAGCCATTTTGCTAGATCCTTGTCTTTCGATCCGGAACTTGAAAACCTGAGTTATTGTTGCATGAGATGGTGTTCGGTGTCCTCTCATTTCTCTTCACCCCCCTTTGTCTTCCACTAAACTGTGCCCCAAAGTTTGGTTTCTTTCACATGCTTTGATATTGCTATACCATGACTTACTCTGCCTGTGTGGAATTGGGCTAAGCAGGTAAGTCAAACAAGCTAAGAATAACTGAGTTCTTACATTATAGCTCAAAATAGTCTTTCTAATGCTGAAACACAAGTGACAACTTGAGAAGTTCTGGGCTCCAGGGTGAGTGTTTCCAGTCATCCTGTAACCAAGCCCAGTTCCACATTGGCTAAGGATCTAGTTTACATTCGCCAAGACCAAATCTGTTGTGATAAACTACTGACAGGAGAATTTCCCTATGAACTGGGCAGACACTCTGAAGTCATGAACTGTGCTCCCAGTGTGGGTACCATAAACTTAGTCATGAATAACACTCTTTGAAAGTCTGGACAAGAGAGATGTCTCACTGCAGGAGGTATGCTTTTCTGTCTGCAACCAAACTGAGCTTAGCTGATATTTGAAGCCTGACTTCACACTCTCCAGAGCTCCTCTTTGATCTCCTACAGTTTAGTTAAATTGACTCTGATGTGTTTGCAGATTGGAGTGGGGGTGGAGGGGAAGGGTGGGGGCGGGTGTTAGAGAAATGTGGGGGTGGGGCACGAACGCATGTGTTTCTCTTCATGGGGGAATTTGCCAGTATTTATCCTCTAAGGAAATAAGATTTTCTTGCCTTTTTTGATTGATTGATGGTAAAAAGCAATTTCAAAACAGCTATTGCTTTTAAATGCTTTGGGGCAGAGTCTTGAGGAAAAACTGCAGAGTTGGATACAATGTGACAAGTGAGATGGAGGCAGGAAGATGTAAGACATAAATGCCGGAAGCAGGAAATAGAAGTTGGGCAATGGCCTCCAAACGTGGTAAAAGTGTGTTAATACTTCTCCAAGCAGAACTAGGGAGAAAAATGTTAAGCTAAAACTCCTTGTGTGACTATTTTGTACCTGTCTCACTTAGATCAATAGAAATTATACAGTGTTTTCTAGGGTCTTGATACTGGAGTAAGTTTGTACTTTTATGGTTGTTTAAATTCTGCAATTTGGGTGCTGTTATATAAGAGAAATGGTTCTTGGTTATACCTTATATATGTCATTTGCTGCTCATTGTAGATTGCATTATTGCTTTAAAAATCATTTGCTTTACCAAGTTCTCATCATTTTGATACTAGGCTTGACTTTTGACTTGCTTTAGACCAATGTTTCTCAACCTTTCTGATACTGTGACCCTAATGTCCTGGTAAAACCTTATACATTGTTTGGTTGCTACTTCTCAAGTTTGCTACTGCTATGAAATGTAATGCAAATCTCTGTGTTTTCTGATAGTCTTAGGCAGCCCTTATGAAATGGTAGTTTGACCCCTAAAGAAGGTCAAGAACTTCTGCTTTAGACAATGATGAACAATGGTCAACTGAAAGGATGTTAGATCTAAGCTTTGTTTTTGAAAGACATGATATCTCTCCACCTACCTTCTTAGTGACTTCTAACCTTTGCCATAAAAAAAGAAAAGTGGCCGGGATGGTTGTGGTCTTCTTGCTTTCTGAGATGAGACAAAATCCACAGCCCCATAGCTCAATGCCCAATATGACTTGCTGTCTTGTAGATGTGTGAGTAATGTAACACTTCTTTTGAGTCAGTGGGATGTCACAGTTGTTTGTTTGGATGAGTCCAATGTGACTCAGTCAGAAAATTCTAGATGCCAACTATACAACAGCATCTGTACTATGTCTAGAAGACAGAAAAAACTCATCCCTTCTAAACTTTCAGTTTGTTGTTGGGGTCAGGGATGTACCAGGTTCACGTAGGAATCAGTTGCTATAAGAAGTCAAAGTATAGTGTTTCCTGGGTAGACAACGGCAGGGAATTAAGTTCAGCTTGAAGGACTGAGTGCATATCAGGGATGATATCATAATCAGAATGTGAGTGTGCTCTTTGGAGATGCTGTTTGGTACTCTACATTGGTTTGTGCCTCTATACCCCCTCTGTACCCCCATACATTTTAGAACTCGATTTCCACATTAGAGAGACATAATAGGGGTTATATAAGGTCATTGTATAGAATGAGGTTTAAACTTAAGTATCCAATGCATAAGATCTTGTCCAAATACCATATATGTTTATTCAACAAATTTATATGTGTCATATACATATGAAAACACTTTGAACCAGATAAGATTTGTAGTTCTCAAGTGATTAAAAACTTACATACTTAATTTATTGAGTCTTTTTGAGTAGAAATAATCAATTCCTTTTTGCAAAAAGTCAAATTCCTCATTAATTCTTGGTATTATTGTAGCTATAATTAGGGAAATTATATTTACATCTATAATTAGTAAATAGATTAAAATGTCAGGAGTACAAAAATAAAATTTTCATTTCTGACATTTTCTTGACGATGTGACTTAGCTTTCAGTCCAGCCATCAGGGAAAAGGGAGGGGGCTCAAGGCTTTCAGAAGTCCTCTTTATTTAGATTGGAATAAGAAGGTATATCTTTTAAGATAACAGCATAAATTGAGAGTGAATAATGCCTGCATTGAAAGTCCATGTTCAGGTTTCACCGGGTATTGGAGACTGGACATTCTTTGAAATAAAGACTAGAGAAACGCCTCACAGGTCTTTCAGAGAGTGCATGCCAGTCACCTATCACTGTGTCCGGAACTGAGTGAGGTCTCAGGGTTAGCTACTCTGGGCTTTATTTCTGCTAACAGAGTTAGCTTTCTGGAAGCCAAGGAGGCTCAACATTTAAAAGCGAGGAACATTTTGTTTTAATTTATTGGTGGGGTATTTGTAAATGTGAATAAGTAAATATAAACATCTGTAAATTAAAGTATGTCTTCACACTTGGGGTTGCTTTTTATTTCAAGCGACCAGGGACAAAACTTGAGCTCACTCAAACCACCTTAGCTTTAAGTACAAGAAGACATTCTTAGGACAAACGGTGTCTCAGAGAATTACACTTCCACCTTTAACTCCTGAGACACAATTGATAAAGCTTAAATCATATGAACAGTCTCAGATATATTGTGTGCCTCTGGTCTTTTTCTTCATTTTAGATTAAACCCGAGTCTCTGTCTCTTTCTCTCTCTCTCTCTCTCTTTTCTCTCTCTGTCTGTCTCTCTGTCTCTCTGTATCTGTCTCTGTCTCTCTCTCTGTCTCTTTCTCTCTCTCTCTCTCTCTTTTCTCTCTCTGTCTGTCTCTCTTTCTCTGTCTCTCTGTCTGTCTCTCTTTCTCTGTCTCTCTGTCTCTCTGTCTCTCTGTCTGTCTCTCTGTCTCTGTCTCTGTCTCTGTCTCTCTCTCTCTCTCTCTCTCTCTCTCTCTCTCTCTCTCTCTCCTTCTCTCTCCTGATTCTTTTCTGTATGACAGGAACAGAGTAGGTAAAATTGATCTTTTCCAGCTTGTTCGTTTTCCGCTGGAGTGCTAAGAAAAGTTTGAGGATGACTTTCAGAAGAAAAACCATTTTAATTGTTTTAATTTATCTAAAAACAAGCAAAAAGTTTAATTAACAGGCTCTGAGCAATAGTTATTCCATTTTTTCTTGGGCTATCAGCTTTCAGTTTTATTTACGATGTGTGTCCCCTTGTGTCTCCTTCATACCTAAGACCACTACCACTAAAATTTCTGTGATATTCGACTAAACCTAAATGTAACGTTAGCACCTGCAATCAATGCAAATTAATGATTTCTTTTTTTTTTAATTTCAATCAGGAAAAGCAGCTTTGTAGTTGAAAATCCCACGCTGGCCCTAGAGTGGGAGTTTTTCCAGCCTCTGCTTAAATCCAAAAAAATACTGCAATCTTTTGGCACAGGCTTCACTGCAATGCTTTAAAAACAATTTAGCAACTGTCATTGCTGTAATTACAGTAACTAATTACCATCCTTAGCAAACAAATAGCTTAACATAATACGCAAGCCGAATCAATTTTGAAGAAATGCAAATTCCAAAAGCGGAAAAAGGGCATTTTGGCAAACCTGAAAGAGAAGCAGGAAAATAATACACTTTGTTTTATCTGCACATAATTCCCAGGGAATATCATATCATAAATATTTGCATTCAGTTCTTATCAGGAAATTTGCATTTGCTTCTTATCAGTGCGCAGACTGGACTCTGCCAGAGAGAGTGGGGAGTTCCACTCCATGCCCATATTTCTAATGAATCACGTCTCGGGCCCAGAGAATATTTTGGCTGGAACTTTATCACCCAGATGAAGAGGTCATTTACTCTCCCCGGTTGGTTCGTCTTGGAATTGTCTTGCGATTCTGATGTGATTCACCCAACGTGGCATTTCTCTATTTCTTTATTTCAGACAAACACCGGAGGCATTTGCTTTGCCTTTTTTTTAAACGGGAAATTGCTTCCAAAGGCTGCTATTCAAAAGACATGCCTCCCCTTGCCTGCTGCTCCTCCCCTCTTTCACCCCAACTTCTACACAAACGGAACAATATGGAGGGGGGAAAGCCCGGATTGTAACTATTCTGAATTCTAGAGCAGGCTCAGCCATTTTAATTTGGTAGAAATCAATAAAGAGGGTTGAATCAAGTCCTAGAACAAATCGAGTCCGACTGGACCATCATTATCTTGAAATCTAGTGTCAAGTTCTGTTGCTGTTGTGTGGGAGTACATTTGATTAGAGGCACTGTCCTTAGTCAGGGGACACAGTGTTAAGGGCCACCTTTCTAATGAGACCATGGAATTGTAACCAGGTAAACCCGTTTCTCCTCTTATCATAAGTAGTGATACACCACAGCCATGGGCACACATAGGGCGGGTAAGAGCATTAACACCAGTTTCTCTAGATGGGAATAGCCAAGACCTTTTGAACCCCTGAGGTATTGTCTTGAAAAGCAGCCAGTGCTCACTGGCTTGCTGGTACTGAACCCAAGTTACTCAGAGTCCATGCGATTTTGGAAAGAGAAACAAGAATATTTTTTTTTTTTCATGTCGTTTGGAGACCTCCTGTTGGGTCTTGCCATTTAATTAAGTCAGATCTGTACTTTAACCCTTTGATTGCAGGAGGTTTAAGTAGATAGGAGTATTATTTCCTTATGTAAAGGAAGGCCAGATTGAGATACAAGAATCATGGCCAGGCTAGTCAAGATCGCCCGAGCAGTGTTATTATTACACAATTTCCTCTGTAATTTTATCATCTACTTGATATTATTGCACAAATTCTAAGGTCAAACTTCAAAGGAAGGCTCGGGATGGGATCAATCTGAGTATGAGGATTTCAATTTCCAATTATAAATTAAAATATAGGCATAATGAAAAAAGTTGTCATTATAATGGAAGCATAAATGTATTTAATTGTGTTTCCTAGTAATTTTATTCATGAATATGGTCACTTAAACTTCATTTCACCTTTGCCCGGGAAGAATTTTGCTTCAGTTTATTTATTTAACACAAAAGAGAATGTCTGGCTTTATTATGATTCAAATGATTGACACATCTCTTGTTTGGATCCAGAAAATGTTATTTAAAATCACAGAAGGGTACAAGCAGCTTGTGAAACTTTATTCTTCTAACAGTAAAAGAAGCCTGTGTTTCACTATTCATTTTAAGTGTAATATTTAGAACTCCATAGCCTTTTGTCTTTCTTTGAAACACATTGCTGTTAATATAGGCATTTTAAACTGTCTTATTTAGGCAAATTATTGTCTTAGAAATTGTATGCACACAGTTGCTCCTATTGCCTTTCAAAATTTAAAGTCAAACTATGACTTTACATATTTACATCTTTCACAATTACTCCTTCAAGACTTTTTAAAACACCAAATACGAAAGAAAAATTCGTGCAGGATAGGATGATTAGAGTTTTAACGCACATCAAAAGAAATCCTTCCAGAGAGGTGGTTTGTTTTACCTGAGCCCAACGTCTACATGTCCTTGTTTATGTTATAGGTGCACTATGTAAAAATGTCCCCCCCCCTTTTTAAAAAATAAAGTTAAAAACCTAAAAACTGCATAGCAGTCAAAACTCTTCACGGGACTCAATAATTCATCTGGGAAGGGCTTCTTGTCTGCCTTTCATGTTTATCATTGTTTTTAGCTTTCTTGGAGGTGGAAGAGCTTATAGTTAAGGTCCCACTATCAGGGTAAAGGATGCAGGAAATTCAAAATATTTATGTTTGTCCATGGCACACGGACAGAAGACAGTTCTCAGGAAAAAGGCTCTCTGATTGATTGAAGACATGCTGGCGTATTTTAATAGCTTCTTCTCTCCAAGAGATAGCATCATCTTTGTCCTTATCTGTGCTCTGAAACTTACTTTAAACATTCTCTCAGACTCTTCCAATTAGATGCTCCACTCTCTTGGCTTCCTGTGTCCCCATTGCAACTCCTCTCATTTATTTGTGTTCTCTCTCTCTCTCTCTCTCTCTCTCTCTCTCTCTCTCTCTCTCTCTCTCAGAAGGTTGGGCGAGGAAGAGGTATTTAACAGATAATTGAAGGGACATGCTTTGCAGCGTCAAATTCATCTGCATGGAATCCAGCCACAGCCCCACAGTGGATGACGATAAAACTCGGATGTGGGAAACGTCAGCCTCCACTTTTCGGAAGCTTCAGAGCCGGCAATTGACTGAATGGTATTATTGAATGATGATCAAGGGGAATCTGCTGGTTTCTAAATGAAAGACAATAATGCCCAAATAGAAGATGCATAGATCACACACCCAGGCAGCATCCCCTTATGGGAAACGTTTATGGTGTGAAGTAGTTTATTGCTATCTAACCTTGCTTATGGTTGTTTCCAGGACTCCTCTTATAACGGAATTGCTGCTACCTTCACGTTATTCTGATACAGTTACAAGTATGACACTTTGGAGAAACTTTTCCTTACCATTTAGACACATGTAAGTGCCTCACATAAGCACTGTCAATTCCTTGGCCCCAGCGTTTGAAATGTTGTCTGTTTCTAAGTTTGTACATGTTTTATGCACAATAAGATTATTATAGTTTGAATCTTATGCCCTCCTGTAGAAAGCAACAATTTTATTCTATTCTCCCCCCCTTCTCTCTCTCTCTCTCTCTCTCTCTCTCTCTCTCTCTCTCTCTCTCTCATAACAAAAATGCCTAGATGTTTTCTTCATATGGGGTGAACAATTGTTAATGTCTTACTTTCAACCGAAAACAATTCTCACAAATGCTATGAGACAAGGACTAGTAATAATCCCATTTTACAGATGTGAACATCTGTCACAGAGTACAAAGTCCATAGATCGCAAACCTTGGAGCTGAGACAAAGTCATGTCAGCTTGGCTGTCAGAGAGCTGCTACAAGTTGTTCTTAATAACCCTGTGTTTCATTGCATAATTCTTCAAATAATTGTTTTCATTAGATAAGCATGTACTTTTCACTCAGCCACGAACAAAAGGGTATCACTGGGTCTGAGGAACTTTCTAGAGAAAATGATGTGATCCTTCTGCTTCTTTTTTAGAAGACATAATTTTTTATTGACCATCGAGCTCTTTCCCTTTAGAGCTTTCAAAGTTGCCCTGCCCACGAGTTCTGGAAACCCAGGTGGCAGCTGCAGCCTGGTGAGTCTTCCCTTCTGCAGAGAGAATGAACATTGCAAACTCTCCTCCTAGGGCTGATAAGATAAAAAGAATCAGAAGTGATATTTCTAATGTGTTCTGAAGACCAACACACCAGACAGAGGATGTGGATTAAGGTTTCTCAAGGCAGATTACTAAACTGGCCTTGAAGTGGGGGTGGGAGCCGGCAATGGAATACGATTAATGGAATGTCCGCTGCTGTCTTCTCTACAAAAGAAGAAAGAATGAAAAGAATCAACACACGCAACGTCTGATGAATTTTAGTCTTGCTGACAATTCAGAAGCATGAAGGAGCAAGGAAAGACAACAGGAGGACAATGTTCTCGAACAAACTGTGGAAGAGCTGTTTTGCCAGAGGGATTCCAAAAGAAATAGCATATGAATCTGTTAGATATTTGGGGAGAGATGGAGTGGGAAAGGGAGGGAGGGAAGGGGAGATGGAGAGAGGGAGGGGTTGCAGGAGACATGCAGCCTGATATCTCAGGCTTTAGGAAATAGATTGCTGGGGTTTACCAAAAGGGCAAGCCGCATTCCACGGTCAGCAAAGGCAAAAGTTCATGTGGCTCAACAGCAAATCTTTGAGAAGTAGAAATCCTAATGGTTTAGCCACAAATGAGCACAGGAGAAAGGTGAAGTGCTGCACGGACACTTAGCCGTGCGCCACAAAGACTCCTTCTCCAGACATTAGTTATAGGGCATCCACAGAGATGGACAGAGGGACTCAGCTCAAGGTTGAGGAAGGCCAAGTCGCCTGAGTGCAATGTACCTTTGAAAACACTGATACAATTCCAAAGGCTGGGGACTCTGAAACTCGAGGAGAAAAACCCATATAACTTCCTCTACGATCGCTTCCGTAGATACATACCCACACTAGTAACAGAACCGCTTTATATAATACTTTCATACTATATTTACCGGCAAGAATAAATGTTTCCAAGATAGACATGTTTGAGCAAGGATAATCTAGAGCCCCGAGTCACGTGAGCTAACAAACTGTAAAGAAAAACCCACTGCTTCCCCCCCCCCCACACACAGGAGTAAAGCATCAAGTGAATTAAATAGCAAAGGCATAGAAAATCAAAGAGCATCGCAGTTCTAGGATGGACTTGGAAATGAGGATGCTGAGAGACTTATGAAATGCCAACAGGTCGCTGGCCTGATTTTAAGGGGGAAATAGCGGGATTCCTTATTGTTTACTGTTTAGTAAAATACTGTCAAATGCCTATTGGCTTTTGGGAACACAATGATTTTCGAGAACTTATGCAGAAGTGCACTGATGCTGGTACCAAGTTTGACTCGTTGCTAGCCATACATTCCCTTTCCAAATGAGGTGCATGGAGTGATGGGCAGGAAAGCTGAGGTTGAAGTGAATCTTTGCCTTCAGAAGACATTTATCGGACAGAATAATTTAAGTAATGTTGTGTCAGATGGAAACGTAAGTTTCATTAACTTACCCAAGACATGCTTTTATCCCATGCTAATGGTTGAAATTTGCTTATTTAACCCATAATTGTCTTGTAATGCATTTCAGTTAAACCAATAGAACAATATTTCGTTCCCTGGAATTTAAAATAACACAATAGTGTCCTGTTCAAGGTGGACCCCCAGATGGCATTGTTTGAATTAACCCACTCTTTCCTTAACTGCTAGGGGAGTGTAGGTTCCCTAAGTTCACAACTGTCGCTGCTTCTGTAGAGAAAACTGTCCTCAGCTGAAGGAAACCATACGAAACATGCCCAGGATCATAAGCCTGACTTTCAGAAGTAATGCAGAACCAAGTAACTGACTGACAGGAAAGGCAACAGTTTACCCTTGGCCTCAAAGCGGGACCAAGTACACACAGTGATTTGTTTTTATAAAGCTTTCTATGGGCTGAAGCTGAAGCTAGGCCATGTGTCTGTCTGGATCCTTGTTTTTCCTGCTCTACCTCTCTTCCTCTCCCCTGTTATGACATCCTCTGAATCGACTTGCAGGGGGATTTCTCTCTGCGTTTTTGTCTCTAGGAAATTTGGCATAAAGTGCTCAGTCTTTCCCTTTATATAATGCCACTTCATTCATCCTTTTGTCCAACTCTCATGAAAAATAATATTTACCTTCAGCAAAATACAAACAATACCGGGCCAATCCTGTCTATAGCTTGAAAGAAAATGTCAAACATTCGACCTCAAAGTTACCTTGTGGCTCAATTATTGCTTTCTGGTTGGGTTTTAAGGTTTAATAAATTCGAGAGTGTTATTTAAATTCAGATTTATAAGGTTATTTCGAATTTGCAAAGCCTAGGCAGTGGGCGTCTATAGTCTGTATCTCGCTGATTCTTATATACCTCCTTATAGGTAGAATTGCAAACAGTTGGGGTGAAATATGGCCATACTGTAGGCAAAGTTTGCGGGTTTGATCTATTTGAAAGCTATTTAACTGAGCATAAAAATATAAGCATATAAATGTAAAAAATATACACACAGTTTTTCCAAGTCTAAAAATTCTCTTCCAGACATATCAAAACTCTTGAAAAAACATTGCTAACATTTTCTCGTGGTTGTCTTTCAAACACTGCTCAAGTTCAAGGTCAGCTCAAGTTGAGAAGGAAAGTGCATCACGGGGCCACTGAGCAGCGTCTTCAAATGCCAATTTAATGCAAGTGCTCCTCATCCTGGACCACTAGAAGATGGCTACTTATTTGTTTTTCTGACACTGTGACTTTTGTGACAAAGAGACAAGATGCAACCATGGAACACAGGAAAGCTGTGCTAGACAGTATCTCACCAGCAAAAAAGGAATAAACAGAATTCCTCCCTTCTGGCAGTAAACATCTTCAATGTTGTCGTCTAATGGCTGCCGACGTTGACCTAAGTAACTGTGTAGGTACTGAATTGGGTTATGATGCTATTTCTGTTTTCTGAAGATGAAGGTCAGATCTAGGAGTTCTTAGTAAGACTCCCAGTCTGAATGTCCTGACTGTCTTTCTCATTCTTCTGTGGCTCTTAGTTGAAGAGAAGCCCATAAAACAATATATTTCATAGGAAAAAATGTTGATAGTCTTCAGCTAACATTTGATCAAATCTGATTATAATTCCCTTGCTGCTCCTTTTGCGGGCCACACATAAAGCTTTGACTTTAAGCCACACACAAATGTGTGATTCCATATGGGCTCTTGCTGCATGGTAGCTGTTGATGGCTTTATGTGTGCCAGTTAAAGATGGCTTGGAGGTAACCTTTGAAAGTCAGCATCATACGAAGGTAAGGAAAATAGACTCTTTTGGGTACCAGTGACTGCCAGTAGACAATGTACAGTGCTGTAGCCATAATGTCACCCATTGAAGCAGGACCCCTGGAGCTCAAACCAACTTGTTCTCTTTGGGAAAAGTCAAACCTCGCATCTGGGCTCTCCAGCCTCCAAAATTCACATATCAGAAGGATGTGGTATTGTCAGCATGAGAAGGTGAAGCAGGCCAGGAATAATTTCCAGAGCTCTGCTTCCAGCTCCCTGATACCTCTCCACCTGGGTAAGCCATCTGAGCTGGCCATGGTGACCCTGCCATCTGCTGTATCCCTCTGGGTAGCAGCCGGCCTTTTGCATAGTCCTTCGCTGGAGGAGATTGGTTGGCAGCTCTGGGGACCTCTGAACTCACCTGAGGAGGCTCTGTGGACACTCTGGACAAATGTGTTTTAAGAACAAGATGAAAGGGAAGGGAAATGAAATTAAAAAAAAAAATAACAGTGCTCTCTGCTTTCCCTTGAGAAAGACCCTTTCTACTACCAACCATCTTTCAGGAGGCAAATATGAGAAGTTGGATTTACCGTGATGTTAAAACCCAGGTAATGAGCAAGTGCTACAGTTAATAAAAAGTGCCAGTCCTCATCTCCTAATGACAATGTGCAGGTCACTGTCAAAGCAGACTGAATTTGAGAAATTAATACATAGGTATTTAATTGTCTCTGTAAGAGAGCACATCATTTCTAATGTTGCTCAGTGTAAACCTTTATGTGTAAAATACCTTTGTGTACATATGCATCCAACTTCACCCATAGGTACACTCATATTTCATGTATGTACGCACATCTGCTTCTATGTGTATACAGTGTGCCTACATGTCTAAATGTCAGTGCTTTGTAGCTATGCATATGAATATGCAAGCACATATACGTGCGTACTTCTGGACATGTGTAAGATGTGTAAGGGAGGTTCAGATGTCCCAAGTCCAGGTAAGCACGTGCTTTTTTATTTAATAGTCATGAACAAGTTGTTATCCACAATTCCTGACCACTGCACACATGGAAGAACACACGTTCTACTGGCTTTAAAGGAGATATGGATCACATATCTGATTTCTCTCTGGAACTCTGTTTACTTGAGAGTTCAAAAATCTGTGCCTGTCAGTCACAGATCCAAATTACCTTTCCAGCTGATGTCCTTCCCTCCCACATCCATCCTCCAGAGCACAGGGATTATTCACTCTCCTTGCGTATGCCACGCTTCTCTGACTTTCCTCCTTTCTGATTCTTCACCTAGGGCCCTTTTAATATGAGCGACATGCCAGTGGCTTCAACAAATGCACTTCAAAACGCCAACAGAAGAGAAGTTTCTGCTTTCTCTGCAGTCAGCAATCCTTTGGGTATGCTTGTCAGCAGGAAGAACGGGAAGTTAGGGTGGAGATTTCTTCATCTTTATGCCAAAGATCCCCTATCATTCTTATTCCGTCCACAGTGGAAAACAGCAAGAAAACAATGGGGGTGGGGTGGGGGCTGGGAATATATTGTAAGGCAACAAGTGAAGGTAGCCCAGTGGGTAAAAGTGCTTGCTGCCGAGTCCGACAATTGGACAATTGGAAGTTTGTCCTTGGAACCCAAGTGATAGAAGCTGTTCACTGGCCTCCACTTGTGTGCTTGCATGTTGTGATAATAAGATCTCTCTCTCTCTCTCTCTCTCTCTCTCTCTCTCTCTCTGTGTGTGTGTGTGTGTGTGTGTGTGTGTGTGTGTATGTGTGTCTCTATCTCTCTGTCTCTCTGTCTCTCTCTGTGTGTCTCTGTCTCTCTCTCACTCTCTCTCTCTCTCTCTCTCTCTCTCTCTCTCTCTCTCTCTCTCTCTCTGTCTCTGTCTCCTTTGTTGACCGCCACAGTTTCTTTAGTGAAACGATCCCGGAAGAAAGGAGGCTGTTCCAACCTAGCACCAAAGGCACAGAGGGGCTACTGCTCGGTCTATCCATCTGCAAGCTCTGCGTGGATACAGTGCCCCTATATTGTCCAAGTAGCAAGCATAGGGCCCAGTATAGGGTAGATGCAATGCATCTCCTCTATTTATCAAGTAAATTAACAGATGAATTAATAAATCAACCAAACTGGTTGGTAGAGGAAGTGAATACTTGTCTCTAGATACTAGTAGGAAACTTGTTTTTCTTTCTTTTTCCTGTCCTTAAACTGATGTGATATTTTCTGTTTGGCCTCTTGCTGAGCAGACGAAATGACCACTTTGGTTCGGAGGCTTGTAATGCTGGGTTATGTGCATTGGGAAGTCTCCAAAGCTCTCCTGAGCATTCTAATTCTCTTTGTCTTCTAAGGACTTTGGGGCAGTTTCCTGTTTCCTCCCACTCCCTCGACTTCATGACTCACACAATCTATATTTATTCGTCATCCACAAGGAATCTCACAGGCACTTAGGATTTGTGGGGATGGCAACAGTTCATGAAACACCCCAGAGAATGACAGGTTTATTAAACTAATGCCTCAACTGTACTTTCAGATTGATATGGCCTGAGAGAGTTTTTTTTTCCCAGTCACCACCGCGGCAGGCAGCTTCAAGCTCACAGAGTGGTTGTGTGTCCATGATTTCATTTGGCTTTCTCACTCACCCATTTGGTGATGGAGACTTAGGAATTTATCAGCTCATCTAGGATCAGAAAATCATGAACACTGCTTTGCATTTGGCCCCTGCGAGTGAGCCCATTATCGTCTTTGCCGTAAACTGTGATCACGATTCTGCTGGGAGCTGAGTGATTATTCCTGTATTGGCTCTCCGCCCCTCCCCCCCTTTTTTTTGCCTGTAGTGAAACTCATGCAGAGAGATTCAATGGTTACAAGACTTCTTCATTGGCCCACTCCTTTATCAAACATTTATGAAGCATATTTTATATTCTCCCCTCGGTGTTAGAGCACATAACCCTAAGGAGTATAGTTATGATCCTTGTCCCCTTTAGGCCTAATGTTCCATGAAAGGGAAGAGAAGGAATTCAGAAAACAAAAGTCCAGATTCTGCATTTATTATTTCTCCCCATTGCAAGGGGGAAAGGAGCCCATGCAACGTAATCTCTCTGGGATTTCTGACGATGGGCCAAGACCTAGACCCTATGGTACTATCATTTCAACTGTTAAATGACGTGTTTCAATATTTTTGTACGTTGGAGAAGGTGTGGTGCTGCTGATGGAAGTAGTGGCTGGGCGTTCACTCTACAAGGCCAACATATTTTGAAAGGCACATTCACAGCTCAGACTCAGATAGAAGGTTCTGTCCATGTAAGAAATGAACCAGCAGCTCTGGGAGCATATAACAATAGCATGGATTTATTAATTAATGCGAGTTCTATTTAAAGTACTTTTTGGATATTAACTTACTGGATCCTCTCAGCAACAATTGTTATCACGGTGCACGTTTTCCAGAAGGAATCCAAAGCACACAAAGGCCAGACTGTTTTCTCAAAGACCTCGGGCTGGGCGTGTGCTGTCCCTTGAATTATTTGAGAGATGACTCAAGTGGTCCTGAGATATTGGGAAGTCTTGTGACAGAGCATTATACAAAGTGTTCCTCAGCATTTTTCACCTGTAGAGTGGAGGAGGTCGGGGGTGCTTCCTTTCCTTACAGGTTGGCTTTAAATAGTACACGAGATCACACATCATACACTGCACAGCACACATCATGAGAACATCATCTAATGAGTTTCCTTGACACATGATTGTATATGGAAAGATGCAATGCCCCTGGTTGCTATAGCCAGGGTACATTCAGGATTTTCAGGGAGTAGATGTAGACTTACTTTCCACTTTGAGGGTGATGTGATGATGTTATTTAAAAGCATCTGCGCAAACATAGTTGAATTGACATCCTCAGCAACGCTCACAGAAACTACTAATGCTGTTGTTAGTGACTAGTAGGCCTGCACACAAGTCTGGATCCCCACACCTACAGTGTGTTCTTACAAAATCATGATGAGAGATGAAACTCAACTCTGGACTCATGACATTGTTAGACTTATTGGCAAACAACCCAAATTTTTTAATTTAGACTGGCCATTTGACCACTCCTGCTTATTTCGATTTTCTATATGAACTTCAATAAATGACAGAAAGATATAAACACAATGGACCAGAGATCGTGAGAGGAGCTGACAGGAAGTAAGCCATGTCTAGAAAGAGTTGCAGTACAATTAAGTAAATGGTAAGGGAGTAGAGTAGGTTGTGTAGAAGAGGTTGAGAGTTATGTGTTCATAGAAATGGTATAAAAACCAACATGGGGCAATGTATAACTCCCTTTATCTTTTTCTGGTGGTCAGGCATTAGAAGTAGTCTGTGTTTTTGAAGGTAGGAATGGAGGTAAGAGTTCAGTGCTAGCTTGCTTACAGGTTTTTAATCAAATGATAATACTCGTTATATTTCCTCCTTCGTCCAAGCCTAAGACTAGAGATTTCTGGGAATATTGCCCCAGAGAATGTAGAATTAGTGCCATTAGGAAGACAACCCTGGCAGTCAGCAGAAACAACCTCTTAACTCAGCGTCCTTTATGGAAGCTATGGCTTCGGCCAGTTCTTAAATCCTTGCTAAAGAAGGAAAAGAAAAAGAAAGGAAGGACCAAGAGATAATGCAAAAGACAGCAAAACAAACAAAGGAAGTCTGGGAGGAAGGAGACAGGTCATAAGGAGATAGGATTAATGCTGCAGACACTTCAGAGAGGCTGTATTTGACATTCTAAGGGGAGTCAAGAGAAGGCCCTGAGCACAGGTCATGAGTCATATTTATGGGGCCATATTCAGAGAATGAGCTCTTAGCATTTATTTTTTAAAACAGAAGCAGATATTAAAAGTTTAACGCCAATATGAGAGATATAATTGAAAAGATATTTTAAAAGAAAAAAAAAAACCTCAAAAGTTAAAACTTAAAAAAATACAGGAGAGGGTCGGTAAGCCATGATATTCTTTTTTTTTTTTTTTTTTAAGAAAAATGAGAATGTAGAAAGAGTAAGAGAACAAAAACATATGGAGGGGAGGGAGAGGTAATAAAGGAGTTAAAAACAAGAGAGAAGTTACTACAACTATATGAAGAAAATAAACTATTAAAGATATAGTAAAAGAACACTTTAATTGCCAAAGCATAATGATATTCACTTAAGATATTTACTTTTATTTTGTAGATGTGTTTGCTTGCATGTGTATCTCTGTATCACATGCATACCTGCTGCCTGTGGAAGCCAGAAGAGGGCTTCAGATCCCTGGGGACAGGAGTGTCATATGGTTGTGAGCTCTCATGTGAGTGGTTGGAATTGAAGTTGCGTCTTCTGAATGAGCAGTCAGGGCTCTTAATCATTAAACCATTGATTTAACCTTGCATAATAACATCTACCAGGCTTGGCAAATCTTCACCAGGCTGGGGGCCAGAGGATACAAATATAAATTTTCCAGAATGGTATTCTGTAAAATTCAGAGTAGCAGCATTAAAGAGAAAAAGAGAAAAACTCCAAGAAAATGAGAGAGCAGAGAGAGAGAGAGAGAGAGAGAGAGAGAGAGAGAGAGAGAGGGAGGGAGGGAGGGAGGGAGGGAGGGAGGGAGAGAGAGAGAGAGAGAGAGAGAGAGAGAGAGAGAGAGAGAGAGAGAGAGAGAAATACGCAAATTACTAGATCACAAGGTCACAATGAAACAAAGGAGGAGGTATAGAAATAGCTTCAGTTTTTAGAGGGTCATCTCCCAAGACAAATGACAATAAGATGGTACCAGCAAAATCCCAAGGAAAAAGATTGTCACTGTAGGAAGTCATCCTCACCAAAGTTGCCAGTCACAGAATGTAAGAAAGCCCAGCTAAGTGAAGTCTCAGAAAATCTTAGCCTATCGTACTGTTTATTCTTTAAAGCCAACTGAAGTCTTGTGGTCAGCACTGTAGAGTGCCCCGAAGGATCTTGGGATGGATCAGGCTGGAGGAACCTCAAGGTCAACTGAGCTCACAAAGCATCGAACGGAAGCCAGTTTGCATCTATCACTGTCGAAGAGCAAATGGATTGCACATAGGGAAAAGAAGAGCCTGCCATAGCTGCTGTGGACAGGAAGAGCTGCACTAAGGGCTAACTTGTCAATCCCTGGAAGGAAGAAGGACCACATCTATGCCTAACAGCTCTTTTCCTCAGCTGACCTGCTTTGTTGTCACCTCGAACATTGGAGTGCTGACCAGATGATTTGGAGAAGCCATCCTTTACTCCAATCTTGAGTGAATTAAGAGGGCTCTTCCGGTCTTTGTGATTCCGTTTTATGGATAGCTGTTGGGGATCCAGAGTTAGAACTCTGCTTCTGGGCACAGGTGATCCAGCTTTCTTGTATAGACACGGACCAGAGCGAAAGCCAGTACTTCACAAAACCCAGACTTTTATATCATGGAATATTTAAAGATACAGCTAACTAAAAGCCTGGGGAACCACAGGACACATCCATGACTTCTCCCCACACTACTATGTATCTCAGCTGTCCTCTAACCAGCAACTCTAGAGCTTCTTATACACCAAGTTTAAGTTTCTCCCAGAGCCACGCCTAGGAGTCTTCCTTATACCGCCACCTTGGTCTTCAAAACTCCGTGTTTCCTATGAGTATTGACTTTATTTTCTTGGCTTATTTCCCTATAAAGGCCTTTGCTAGTACAGCCAAGAGTGGAAGCGAACCCCTTCTTGAAAACTCATATCTTTTCATGCATCTTCTCTACGGAGCCTCTCAACCAGGTGAGGAGACAGGCTGACTGTGCCTTGGAGGACGAGAAAACAGTGGCTGCACCTCAGAAGCCCAAAGTGCTCAGAGTAAAGGTGAAAGGCACACAGAGTCTGAACCTCCACGTGTTAAGAAGTCCTGCTATTGACAGGTAACGACTATTCCCCTCAGAGGCTCTGGAGATGCTCTAGTTTTAAGTCAGTTGATGTGTTTAGAGATGAGCTCCTCTAAGGGAAGAGCTCCTCCAGTGTGCAAAGCTGCTGAGAGCCATTGTCTTATACGCTGCAGCCTGAAACAGTAAGGAAATCTCTTTCCATCCAGAAAACGGGCTGATTGAAACATCATCTCTGGGAAGTCTGTTCTAAAGACACTAATTGATATTGTTTGAAGAAATGGAAGCGTGTGTCATGAAAACCATTTTTACAGTGGGCTCGTTTTCTTCTTTAGTTTGTCTAACTTGGCAGAGTATCCCCCCCCCCCACTTAGAAAACCTCCTATTTTGATTTATGAATGTTTTCAAATTTTTAAGATTCTCCAAACCGCCGTCTCACCTGTAAGTAGAGAGATAACTTGTTTGGCTAACTGCCTTGCGTGACTCTGTGCCAGGGAATGAATAATGCCACGTTCAATACTCTAAATTTGTGCTCCAAATTCTGAATTTCCAATGAGCCGCATGGAACCGTACTGATAAGTGGCTGATTTTCCCTGCAAGGATTGTCTTATTCCAAACTTCAGATTTAGTTGCTTTACTGTACGCAAGGTAATTTCAGATGGATTTTAGAATGAGGTTAAAGACTACCCGTGCTTTTCTAAACCTAGGAGGGAGAAGAAGTGAGCTAGCCAAGGAGGTCACCTTATCTTAGAGGACCTAAATCTTCACAGCAGCATCTGGAGCCCCTCTTTCTTTCCCAACACTGCTACCCCAAACTTTAATAGAAACCCCAAGTACATAGTGTTATTGCACTTGCTGGCATTCTTCTCAAAGAATTCCTATATGTTAAAAAATAAAAGTATGCCAGAGCACACGGAACTTGAGCTAAGGCTATAATAAAGAGCACTGAGACCAGCCATCCCTTCTGCATTAAATAGAACGGAATTGGAAATTTAAACATTGAACCTAGCAGGGATTTCTGTCTGTCCTCTCTTTCTCCGAATTGTTCCCAGACCAGCAGGCTATGCTAGAGGCCTGAACTGTACCAAAAGTCTCCTCCTAACCTTTTCCAGAAGAAGGTAAAGGGAGAAAGGTCATTAGTTACTTCTCAGATGCTTCCTGGAACTATCCCTGTACACTTCTTTGCCAACGTGAGCAACGTTAATTTTTTTCTTATTTTCGTGTTGGAGCCAATACCGTGCCTCACTGGACCCAAGCTTGAATAGGCCATCCGGCTGATTCCTACAGAGTTGGTAGTTTGAGCACCGGGCTCAAGGAATTCTCACTGGCTTTGGCTGATCAGATCACTACCTATTCTTGCGTGTCGCTACAGAACTGTCAAAAAATTGAAGCCAACAAGTGGGTCTTTGGTAATTGTTCTAAAGAATGAAATGTTCCTTGTTTAAACTATGGTCAGCCTCATTAGCTTGGCTTTATCCACTACCCAGCCTGACTTAAAGGGGTACAAGATGACCTTTGAATGGAGTTCGTGACCATTATTTTGGGACAAGGATTATGATAAAGGTTCGATATTTCTGATAGTAAGATTCTTTTATTCAGTCTGTGCCTGAATATTTTATCAGAGGGGTAGAATAAAACTGAGAATAGCATTTCTCCTAGACTGGGAGAAAAAGATGGCAAGACCCATCAAACAAGCTGCCAGTCAGAGTCCCGCTCATTGGTTAGATTCGAGGAGCCCATACCTGCTGCTGGGCATGCAGAGCTGGGAGCCCAGTTCACAGGCTCCTGCTCCTAAGATAATTGGCTAGATGGACTTAATATTGCTTCCTCTAGTAAGAGCAAGAAGAATAGGTAAAGAGAAATAAATGGGAGCAAAAGACCACATCACATTTTGTGCTGACCCAGAACAATACCCAGGATGACAATGAAGGATACCCAGGAGACAGATGGACACATACAAAAAGCCTGCCATGACCTCACTAAGTAAAAAGGTCAGAATGGCCCAGTTTTCTTTGGCCCTCATTTCGGGGAACAAATTGTATAACACAGACTAATGAAATAAAAGAACGAGCTACTTATTTTGGGGAAAAGAGTGTTAACATCTTTGTTCACATTCCTCCAGGAACAGACCTGTCAAGGAAATTACAGTTTTACACAGAGAGGAAGGAATACCTTGAATGGGGGTGGTAAAAACGGAGACTTCTGAGGGAGTTGATATTTCCTTAGCTGGGGGAGTATGACAAGGGTCAGTAACACACAAAACTTCAGGTGGAGAGTGACCGAGAGGTACAGAATCAGCCCTGGGCTGAGTATGTCTAAGGGATTAGCAGGGATGGTACTGGATGAGACCAGCAGCCTTGGCTAGTACTTGGTTGTTTACTATGGAACAGGACATACAGGGTTCGCAGCAAACATAGAGGAAAGGGTCTCCTTCCCAAATAGATGTCTGGCTGAAGTTGAACAGGCTTCGTCACACAAACTACTGCTTTGAGAAGTGCCCCGAGAGTTAAGACTCAAAGTCTCAGCAGCCAAGAAGTTAGGAATCCTGGGGAAAAAAATCAATTTAGTTCAAAGCAATTGAAAAGCTAGACGTTAAAATACCCACTGTTCTAGTCCTAATTTAGCTGTATATTGTAAGGAGAGACCCACAAAGTTTCTCGTGACAAGAATTCATTTATTCTTTCAAAGTCTGACTAGAGAGAGCACCTAGCCAGTATCAGAGGTTCATTAAGTGAAGCATAAACAAAAAGACTGCAGCCTTGGAGCTTAAAGAGACTGTCTCAATGAGTGGGGTTCACTGGGTGGGGTGTTAGGTACAGGAGAAAGGAAGTTTGAAGGGTACAACTGCTTAGAGATCTTAGGTCAAAGCTAAGGAACTGCAGCGAAGTGGAGCAGAGACCAATAGCACTGTGAGTACCTGGCTTAAATACCTATTGAGAATTCTTCTGGGGCTGTTGGCTGCACACACACACACACACACACACACACACACACACACACACATACAAACACACACATACAGACATATACACACAGACACACAAATACAAACACACACACATACAGACATATACACACATACACACACATACAGACATATACACACACATACACACATACACACACACACATACAAACACACACATACAGACACATACAGATATATACACACACATACACATACATACAAACACACACATACAGACATACATACAAACACACACACAGACACACACATACAAACACATACACATACACATACACACAGAGACACACACACACATACAAACACACACATACAAGCACACATACACACATACATACATAGACATACACAGACACACAAACACAGACACACAGACTCACACAGAAGCACAGATAGATGACTACACAACCCCCTTTTTTTTTCTCAGCCGGATAGAATGGTAAGACTTAAGACCAAAAGATTCCTAACCAAATAAGCTAGCAAAAACAATATGAGAGTGGCTGTAAGTGTGTAATATTTAAGGATGACAAGTTACTAAACAGAACACAACTAAAAATTTTAAAGTATAAAGGAGCTAAGCACAGTCTAAATATAAGAAGGAACTCCAAGGAGTGAGGATTTCCTACACTATTGTACTTCATCAGCTAGCAGAGTCGACGGTGTGCTGACAGAATTAAATTTCCCAGTAGTGTAAATCCTATGTTGAAATGAAAAGACACTTCTGGGGAAACTCTGTTTAAATCAGAAACAAAACCCCATGGAAGAACCGCCTTATAAAGACTCTACTTCAGAACAAAAATTTTAAATGCTGGATTTTATGAAAATAGCTAAGAATCAGAAATCTTTATTTTGTTGGCTGTGTGTGTGTGTGTGTGTGTGTGTGTGTGTGTGTGTGTGTGTGCGTGCATGTGAATGAGTGAGTGTGTTGCTACATGAATGCTACAGAGTTCTTCTGGAAGTCATGGGACAGTATTGTACTGTTCTTTCCCACGTTTTTTCCTGTCAGAAGCACAAAGTCTTTTGTTATTTCTGTAGCTGTGCGATGGCCTCTGAATAGCTTGTCCATGAGTTTCAAGACTATTTTTCTCTTTCCCTCTCCCATCTCACCAAAGTGCTGCGATTCCTGATGTGTGCTAACACAGCATCCTTTCGACATGAATTCTGTGAATCTGAACTGAGGTTATTGGCTTGCTGGGCGAGTGTTTTTAAACACTGAGCTGTCGTTTTGACTTTCTGTTTTGTTTCTATGATAGGATCTCAGATTGCTCAGGTTGGCCTTACATGTTGTAGAAGAATTCTCCTAACTATCACAGCTTAACTGACAGTCTTCATTTTTCTCTAAATGTCGCTCTATAAAACAAAGGTATCGGGGAAATGATAAAAGGAAGATCACCTTTCAACTTTGCCTGGCCCCCAAGGAAGTGAAACTTGGACAAGTCTTCTTTAGTGATATGAAATATACAGGGCAGTATGTAGAATACCGATGGAATTGTCAATTCAAGAGAAGCCTTCCTTTGAGAACAAGAAGCAGGGGATGTGTAGGGAGTTTTGTGCAAAACACACTCAGTCTGTCACCATCATAGCTGGGTTACATATAGAGTTTCCACTGTGTTGTCAGAGATGACAGTGAACATGATATGGTCTTTCACACAGGACAGTCGCTGTATAGTCCCAACGGACAAAGAGAACTACACTTCCTATTTTCTCTGCCAGTGGAAACCTTCTTTGTACTAGAAGTAATGGAATAATTCAGGAGTATTGACGATTAGCAAGTTGTGCAGATGAAAAGTGTGCCCAGAGAATATGAAATGACAAGTCTCCAGGAATAGCAACTTTTATTCTAAGAGATTCAAATGTTATGGTTAAATCCAGAAGAATGATGTAAAAGGGGGAAGAAATTGTGAAAGACTTTTAAAGTTCCAAATAGGTAGGAAATTAGATTCTACATCTTAAAGAACACCGGATCCAAGGCCTCAGGAAACAGTAGATTGGATTATTCAGTGCTGAGTTTTAAAACATTAGGAGCAAAATTGGTGATAACTTAGAATTCCTGCCACAACACCAGAATTTTCTAATTGCTATTATTTTCCAATATGTCTATTAAATCACAAAATATATGAAGAAAAATCATTGGACAGGGGTTTCACAGATTTTGAATGTAATTTTGATGGATAAGTGAGGGACTGCGATCAGTTTGGCTAATGAGGGCTGACTTTGATTGGAAAGCAGTGCAGTCAACCTAAGATGAGTGCAAGAATCAGGAAAGGCATGTGATACGTACCTGGGTTTTCCCACTTGTCTGAGTGCCATCAAATGGCATGACCCAAAATGTCAAGTGACAAGAGACATGAATGAAGGCTTTGTATAAAAGGAGACAATTAATATAAAATAGAACGTGACCAAATGGAATGATAACATGTCTCTTATAACTGAACGAAACTGATGGAGTTAGGTTAGTTCATCAGGAAGTCTTACAATACTATAGGCATGAGTCAGCACATCATTCTGTAGCCCAGGCTGTCTTAGAACCCACGATCCTCTTGCCTTGGCATCCTACTTGCTGAGATTATAGACATGACATATCATGCCTGGCTTGGAATCTTTATACTTCATGTTTAGCAGTTGACCCCATCCACTCTATAAAATGCTACTCTAAAAACATCAGCAGCTGTTAGGTAGTGTGTTATTAGGAGTGGTAAGTATGCGTAGTGTGATCACTGCAGGTAGTCTCCAGGACCTCCTTCCCTGGGAAGACATGTAAACATTCAGAATTCTATAGAGAGTTCTGGGTCATAATTCAAAGAAATCTACACTGTGGGAAGGACGGTGGAAGGAAATCCGTGCAGAGAAAATGCATGCCAGGAACTGAATTGGAGTTGGAGTCAGTGCAGTTACAACTATACTGGAATTTCTATTCATGAATAAAAGCAGAGGGAGTAGGGGTAGGGCTTTGGACGTAGCTCAGTTGGTAGAGCCCTCATCTAGCTTACACTAAGAAGAGGCCTGAGTTTGATCACCATCTCATAAAAGTGGGTGTGGCAGGATATGCCTGCAATCAAGCCATCAGAAAGAGTCAGCAAACCTAAAAGTTCAAGGTCCTCCTTACTGGCATAGGAAATTTGAAGCAAGTCTTGATGATATGAGACCCTGCCTCAGAAAAAGGCCTTAGTGATTGGCCACAGATGCAACAGTTTTGGGCAGACCATACATTTGGGATTTTCAGTGAGGACTAGCAGTATTCAGACAGTTTTCTATTGGCAAGCCAACTAGATCCCACAGGGAACTGTATTCTTTGCTATGTGTTCTTGGTGGGGCTAAAAATCAGGCATACGTATCTTTTACTATTGAGTGTGAGCAAGTGGCCCGAATTGCTGATAGGACTCAGGGTGGAGTTGCCATGGGAAGAGAACAGAATTCGGGAATGAGAGAACAAAGGCAACTTCACCTCATTTCACTGTTCAGGAAGAGGACTGTCATGGGTCTGACTGTTCTGAGTCTGGTTCTGCTGTTTTGATTATTCAACCTTCTAAGGAAGGGACTTCCTCCCAGAAGAGAAGACATTTAGTCACATTCCGAGTTTTAAACATGCCAGGAATAAAAACAGATTTAAGGTTCCTTTCTTTAAAAAAAAATGCCTGACCTGTTGTTGTCTGAGCACCGTGGAAACCCACGTTGGGCACTCCGTTCCCACTAAATCATCTGGACACACTTGTACAGCATCATCAACACCTCTGAGTGAGATAAGTCATAGTTTCTATGCAGCACTCTGCCTTTCTTATGAATCAAGCCAGATCCAAGGGACTTCTTACAGTGAAATTATTCATGCTCTAAGATCAATGTAAATCATGTGTAAGATGAATGTCTGGAGGTGCTGGGGATGGCTGAGTGTGCTCACAGTTTGGTGAATGCTGGTGGAAGTGAGTTCTAGTGGCATCTCCTTGGAACTCCAACCTCCCTGCTGATTAGTTTATTTTGCTATTTATCCTTCTCTCTCTCTCCTCCACTTTCCCACTCCCTCCACTGGTCCACAGTTCTTCCCTTGTTTACTTATTTATTGGACGGCTCACTAGCCAAGTGAAGCCAAGATTTTGGCTTCAAAATCATAAGGAATCACTTTCACTTCTTATCCATCTGCTTCTTCCTCCCAGGTGCCACACTGGCTGCTTTCAACAGTGTAAAGAAGCCATTGGATTGTCTCATTGTTGTGTTAAAATGCCACGACACCTGAGCAAGACTGCTTGTAGAAATCTACATTCTATCTAGAGACAAAGCTTTACAGTCCAACCTGGATGACACACAACTGGGCAATGGTATTTGAGCTTATATAAATCATTTCTCCTCACATTCTAATATATTACCCTCAAAATGCATGTTACAACACACACAGAGAGAAATAATAGATTATTAATACCTGTAATGTGAATATATCTGAAGATACTGCCTGTCATATTTTCAAAAAAATATCTTGAATAAAGGATATTTATTCAGATGCAGATGCGGTGATGATGCCTCAGTATATGTAAGATTGGAAACAGGTCCGGCCTCTGCAGCGATGGAGCTCACTTTGTAGCTGGAGGGACAAACGGACTATGATTACATATCAGTGGTCGCTATGAAGGAAAAGAGTGCCCAGTGCTATGTAGGTAGAGATGCAGGGTTCCTGTCAGCATAGGAGGGATATTCTAGGACTGGAAGGATTCTGTGGATGACAGAATGCGTAGGGACAGTGTGGGAAGTCAGGCAGTCATTGCTGCTTATGTGGCTGTCATTGTCCTTTCTTTGTCCTGCTTTGCTCTTGTATCCCGCTTGAGATCTGGAAAGGTTGTATATTTTTTTACACTGTAAAATACATGTGAGACAGAACAAATCTCTTCTCAGTCTTGTGAAGCATAGAATAATTCATTTTTTTCCCTAGGAACATTCTCCTCTTAGCTTGAATTTATATCTTTCCCTAATTGATCTGTTTTGTAAATTTTGGTTACTATGACAATAAATTGATTCACTTCAAAAGCTATTAAGAGCATATTGTCTCCTCCGTTTTCTTTGTTGGGAATATTATAATAGGTAAAATGTCAGCAATAACCAGAAATTTCCAGAGACAGGGAAAAATAGTACATGAGTTTGGCAAGATATGATACATTCCGATTCATTAAGCATTCTAGAATTTAATTTCTGATGCGTAAATGAGACCTATTAATTTATTTCACTTGGAAAACTAGAAGAATAGGCTTAAGGGTGATAACCTTTATTTGGTGATCACCTAATTTTATTCATCATTTCAAATCAATGTTTATTGAGCTTCTACTATGAGTCAAGAACTATGCTGAACACTAGAAATAATAGATGAATTAGGTGAAGTATCTGCCTAATAAATAAAGCTTTAAGCCTGAATTTCATAGGCTCAGTGGGGAATAGTAAAGTCAGAAAACTGTGATGATGCTGATGGCAGAGAGGCTTCTGTCCCTTTTTCAGAATATCAGGAAAAGGTAGCAGGACCACAAAAAGGAACAAGACACTCTTCAGTGTGCATCCTGTTTCCTTAAAAACTGCAATAGTGGCAACTGTAGCACCTGATGGAGCGACGTCTCTACCACCAGCAGGAAGTGCTCCTCCATCCATTGACTTAGCCTTAGAAGAGGATGCCAATGAATTGAAAGTGAAGTCTTAAATGACTCCGTTAAGACCTAGCTTGACTTTGAGTTGAGGATGTTTCTACATATATTCCAACACTGTCAGCAGTGCACTGTTGGAGAAACCCATCTCTTTTGAGATCCTAATCATAGTACCTCTTGTAAAGATTAAATGGAGTAGCACCCAGAAAGTGGATGTGTATGTGTGCACACACTAAATTAAATAGGCATGATGCAATTTAATAAATTAAATAAGTCCTTTGAAGGAGGAAGTGAAATCTAAACCTCTGTTCATTGGAATTCATCACTTTGAGTGAGAATATACACTTATTGCAATCTTTTAAGATCCTCAGCATTTTGAGCTTCCAAAAACTCACTCATAAGCCATGGTGTAAGTAAATAATTAATACCATAAGACAGAAAGATCCATTAGAAACATTAACAATTCAGCAATTACAAAAATGGATCCTGCACAACTGAAAGACGGTAGAGGAGGATGGGTGGCAAATCCAGTTCATCATCTATGTCAAGTAGACAAGACATGGTGCAATGAATGAGAGGGTGTTTTTTCAGGGTGGGAAAAATGTAGACATTGCAATGTTACTGACTTCGCCTCTTCACTAGCAGAACCCAAAGGAAAGTTTGACTCGACCAACTTCCTGTCCAGCTTTTATAGTCCTGCCTCTGTTACAATGGGGAATCACTGAACAAATGACCCTCCAGATGACAGGATACTGGCATATGAAAGGATATACTGGTCGCAGTAATAGCACACATTGATCTCAACCTCATTGAAAGCATCATTGTGTTCCTTGGCACAAGAAAAAGAAATGCTTTAAATCTTCCCCCATGCAATAATCAGAGGCTGGAGTGCTTTAGGAAATTGGAATCTGGGAGTCATAGGATGGGTCAAGAGAGCAGTTCCTCTTCTGAGGAGCCTTGGGTGGAAAGAAAAATACCGCCATTGTGCAGAAGGTCTAATGAGATGCCACCATTGGGGCCCCCTGCTGAACTCCTACACTACCTGCTGAATGCAGAGGGAAACCCTGTATGTATAGGTGACACTATAGCAGCAAATTGACAAATTGGGGATAATCCTGAACAGTCTTGAATTTAAGGCCGAAAGGGGAATATTTTGTCAAGTCTCCTAAAGACATTTGGATTTTCTCCAGAGAATAGATCATCATTAACACTCCCATTATTTTCCTTTAAAAATGTGACCCTTATAACCTCCATAAAGCCATTGAATTCTTATCTATTTATAAGCTGAGGAATATGTAATATGTGGGTATATGTGTGCTGAGGGGGCTAAGCCACATGCAAGTGCAGGTGTTGAATGTATTAGCTTATTTTAGTGTTTTATGGCATAATTGAAAGATGATTAAAGACAATCAACATGAATTTATTTGCTTGTATCTTTCAAACTACTGGGCTTTCTTTTCTTTCTAAATAAAAATAAGCTCTCTTTTTTTAAAAAAAAAAATACCAGTGAGTTTTCCTCACTCAACTTTCATATTGTCTTTTATTTTTCTTTTTTTGTTTGTGTATTTTGAGGTTGAGGGTTATCTATGACTCAATGGCTAGCTCCAGTTCAATCAATTTAGAGAGAACTTTTCGGGCTGAGTTATTTTTAAATGCCTGAAAATGAGGGAGCCGTAAATGGAAATCTAATCACAGCTTAACCTGTAGTCATGTAAACAGTCAACTATGAAATCAAATGAGTTTCCAACCCTCTTAACCCATTAATGCTTGCTGACTGGCTAGGCTGCACAGACATCGTTTTTTTTTTCCCAAAGAGCAGGAAAAGGGAAAGCCACTTATCTGGATGAGGGGTAGAAAGGGGATGGCGCTGTGGAACCTTAGGAGGAAATCTCAAAGATATAACAATTTCCTCTCAGGCATGAAAGGAGCTGCACATTGCTCATGGGTTTTCTGCAGTACTGTCGTGTGTGTGTGTGTGTGTGTGTGTGTGTGTGTGTGTGTGTGTGTGTGTGTGTGTGATATCAAAGGACTATATTGCTTTAGTTATAACACAATAGAATTTGAACGTTTCTGGCATCTCAGCTTTAATTTCTGGCAGCCTGAGCATCTTCTGAAATAGTGCATCTACTTGAGAAGTGTGTGCAACCTTCCCTGGCTCTGCTCACATGGTTCCCCCCACCTTTCCGGTTTTACTGTCTTCTGAGTGCATTCCACCGCCTCTTTTTATTTCTTTGCCTTTTGATTGTGTGTCTTTGTCTTACACAGCTCAGGAGCCCTCTTCCCGTTCCGTTCCGTAGTCTGACCCCTCCTTGATTCAATTAGTGTCCTGAGGGCTAAACTCACCACCAAAAATTTGCTCAGGAGATTTGAATAAATACTTGTTTTCATGCTCAAGGACTCAAATTAGTGAATACATTTGTGGAAGAAATAAAGGAGTGGCAGGTTTGCTTGTCCATTCATCTGTCTGCCTGTCTGTTTGTCTATCTACACACACACACACACACACACACACACACACACACACACACACACACACGCTTGTCCATTCATCTGTCTGCCTGTCTGTTTGTCTGTCTACACACACACACACACACACACACATGCTTGTCCATTCATCTGTCTGCCTGTCTGTTTGTCTATCTACACACACACACACACACACACACACACACACACACACACACACACACACACACACGCTTGTCCATTCATCTGTCTGCCTGTCTGTTTGTCTGTCTACACACACACACACACACACACACACACACACAAACACACACTTGCTTGTCCATTCATCTGCCTGCCTGTCTGTTTGTCTGTCTACACACACACACACCAACACATCTCACACTGATATGTGCTGATTTTTTGAACTTTTGGTTTTGTGCTCAGGTCCCTTTCAGAGATGACAAACATTCTCCTGTTGCTGACAATAAGCCAACCACTGAAAACGTGGCTAGCACGTTCTTTTAGTCCCCCCCCCCCCGAACTGCAACCCTGAATGTAAGCCAACATGGAAAAAAGGTGTAGATAAGTCTGTGGTAGCATTCTGTAGGAGCAATGTCTGACTATTTCTTCTCTCAGTAGAACCAGTACAATGTGTCAAACATTACCCTGGTGGGACTAATCACCTATCCCCAAATGTCTTCCTGAGGTTGGCTTTAGCCTCTTTAAGAAAAATTCACTTCCAATGTCTGAGACTAAAAATAGCCTCTTTACACACATGCACAAGCACAGGCACACATGTGCATGGGGCAGGGGGTGGGGCAAAGGAAAGGTCTTTAATCCTTTTCTTTTTTTGTCAGGTCTGGAACCTCAAGTACTGTTTCTTTCTGTAGACACATTGACAAAGACAAAAATGGCAACAGAGACCTTGTACAGAACTCACGCCCTCTGTCTATACTTAGAGCAGGAAGTAGTCTGTGCCCCTAATGCTAACCCCAACGTACAAGAAACGTTAAAACGGATTTTGCAAGAATCAAAATTAAACGGGAAAAGTCGAATCTCACCCTGTGTTTCTTCAGAACTGTCAGTGTTCTGTCTTACAGCAGAGACTATTCACTGGTAACTCAGCCATTGTAAGTACCGCATAACATCCACAGCAAAGGAAGACCGTTGCGTAAGGCAAACCTTATCTGCTCTGACTTTCGCTGCTCTCGCTTTAGAAGCTGGGATGAGGCATGATTAAGGTCTTATGTGTTATCTCAACCTGTTTCATAATAATAACAATAATAAGTTGGCAGCTGTTCCTGTTCCAGATTGCTTTCTGAAGGATCTCGAAGTCATTTCTAAACATTGTGATTGTGCTACAAACTATTTTGTCTTGTCTTTAATATTTGTGATAGCAATACATTGTTTCATCATTAATATCCATCAGGGAGGGCATTTGGCTGAACATGAAGAAAGAGATTTATTAAATTTAGATTTGGCTTTACTCAGGAACTTGCACTACATGTAGGAATATGAAAAAGACCAACGTCTCCATGTTTGAGAATATGATTTCCAAGGTGCCAAGTGGAAAAGTGAAAATGAAATTTGCCCATTAAATGATTGGGTTGTTTGTGTACCAAAATCTAATATTTTTCATGAAACCACAGAGCAGTTTCAGTAGCTACCTGCCAAATGGTATATATTGCTACTAATTAACTTTTCAAATGTGCTTATAGACACGTGAGGGGCAGAATTATCCAGGTAATATGTATCCTCATTCAGAGACTTGTTCAAGAAAAATGTGACAAGATGTGGAACTTCTAATCTCATAACTATTCCATGGCAAGCAAAAGATCATATAAACAAGGACAGAAAACTCATTTAGGGAAGGCTCCAAGTTAACCATCTGAGATATGCTTGGGAACACACCCATTTCTTTGTGATATTCTTCTAGTAAGTGACACACACACACACACACACACACACACACACACATATGCACACGCACACATGCACACACACACACACTTTTAAAGCTACTTCTAAAGTCTCTGCCAAGGTTTGATAGAACAGTAGGCATGTGGCTTTTTTTTTTTCAAATACGCAATTTATTTTCATTGTTGTATGTTGTGACTGCTCTGTACAATAATCCTCATAATTTCGACTCGACTGGACAGGCTGTTTCTTGATTATGCTACAGAATATTCTAATTTTATAGTTCTATTTAACTCCTCTACACTAGGAGATTATGAGTTTCTAAAGGGAAGGAATGATGCCTTGGTCATCTTTCAACTGAACCAATTTTAAAAAAATATGTTTTGTTTAGCAAATGATTTAGGGGTACTTCCTTCATTTGATTGTGCTTGTTATTAAAGACGATCAAAACATTCTGAGATATTTAGTTTATAGTTGCCAAATAAAATTGCATATATTTAAGTATATGTGTTTTTTAATATATAGAATTATAATATTTTATATATAGAATTATATATATATACAGTTAAATTAATATAAGCACTATTTCACACTGCTTTGAAGATCTATTAGGTTAGTAAATTTCAAGTAGTCATCATTCTTAACTATACATACAATATTGTACACTCGATCTCTGATTTATTCCTTCTAATTGAATTTTTAAAATATTGTAAAATAAAAATGCTGTTTGAGAATGTTACACATGATTATTGTATGCCTTGATCGAACCCAACTCCATTTGCTCAGCTCCTTTCCGTCTCAGTGCCATCCACTAATTTCCTCTTCTAGTTTCATGTGTTCTGGTTTTAAAACCACTGAGTGCTGCATATACATTCATGGGTGTAGTATCATCAATGGAGAAGCCTCTCAGTGATCGAATCTCTAGAGAAAGTTGACACTGCCTCCATCAGTAACCATCAATGTCCAATAGCTCCTCTGCTAGGAATGGGACTTCTCCATCTATGCTGGACTTGGGCTAGCCTTATCTTACAGTTCCTACACAAGCAGTCAGAGCTGCCATGAATTTATTAAATAGACATGTTATGCCTTAGAAGTACTGTAAACATCCACATCCTCTTTTACAGCTCCTATTAGCTTTCTAATTCCTGTCCTGTGATGATCCTTGAGGTGAAGGTGTGAAAGAGATTTTACATCGAGAGTTGACCAGACCACAGTCTCTTGTTCTCTATATGTTGACTAGTTGTGGAGTCCTGTATTAATAACTATTGGTTTCAGGATGAGAGATGCCCTAATGTATGAGTATGAAGATCTCAGGGATCATTTGAAATTATCTGAATTTATCAGAATATTAGGTTCCCTCTAGGACCAGTGATGGGATTGGACCCAGTTAACAGTAAAAGATATCAGTTCCCTCTTGTGGAATAGTCTTTAAATTGAATAAAATTGGTTGGATACTCCTGCAATGTATATACCACTGTTTCATCAGAAAATATAACTTGCCAGGAAAGTTATTGCTGTTTTTTTTTTTTTTTGAGTTTACAGCTGAATTACAATAGTACTAATGACTTGAAAGCATCAACCTCTGAAAGCACTATGTTGGCTCACTTCCAGATTGGCACTAGCTTAAACTCTTCTTGTTTGTGACTCAAGTATATTGGATCTTCTGCAATAGAGTTTTAGCTTCATGTTCTGGAGAGTAACCAAGAGCAATGGCAGCATCCTGTAAAGTGTGTGGGGATATCTATGAGACCCCTCTGAGCAACATCCCAAGAGTTAACCATACCCAGCATTGGATTTTTTATTTGCTAGACTGCTGTTTATTGCGTTGTGCATTTTGCAGTCCAGCTGTGGTTTCATACCCTTTGCTTCTTCCCTCTCAGGGTGGCCAGAAGCTTCTGCACACTGGGCTGGAGAAATGAAGAGGAGTCCAGAAGGGGTAAGGTTTTACAGGATCCTGGACCAGCTGGGAGTAGCTATGGAGGACTGGGGTGTGGTGAAGAGAGACAACCTTCTCCAAGGGTCTTAGTGTTACAGCTCTTTGAGGTGGAGGTCTCTGTCTTCAATGAAACAGCTCTCTGAGATGATCTTAGCTTGTGCACCTACAAGGATACATTTATTCAGGATACGTTTGCATGCATAGCCTTTGGGGGTGAACTAGAGGTATATATTGACTTTGGAGAGAGGGAAGAAATTTTTAGGGTAAATGAAAATCATAGGCCAAAGTTTAAGGTTCTCTGAAAGCCTCCCTTTTGCATGGAGAAGTATTCTAGGAATCCCAGGTACTTGCTAGGCAGGTTCTTGTGGGGGGTGGAGGGTGGGATAAGAGGAAGGGAAAAAGGAAGGTAATTTCTCCAAGGCTATATGACAATTTGCAGGTAGAGGGTGTATGTATGGGGGGGGGTGAGTAGTTGGTGTAACCCAGACAAGGTCAGAAAAAGAGAAACCCTGCTGGTCAATAGTGTCTTCCATTTTGCCTTGAGCTCAGGGCTTTCCAGTCATGTCAGACTTTAGCAGGGCCCCATCATTTAAGAGTGTACAAATCCATGATTCATGAAGATGATACCACAGACTCAAATAGTATGCAGAAACAAAGAACAGTTTATTCTGCATGCTGGGGCCTACCATCTCCCACAATGAGCTTGCAGACCTGATTTAAAACACATTAGGGGAATTTTGGAATGGGTAGGTGACCTTTATCTTAATTTGTTTGCTCTATCTCTAAGGACATTCCAGAACCATTGCTGGGCGTAGAGTGCGGGAATCTGTTGCTAACCCTGGGGCCAGGTTGAGGGGCAATTTCTGATTGGTTGCCTGAGGCCTGTGGGTTTTTTTTTTTTTTTTTTTTGTTTTTTTTTGTTTTTTTTTCACAGTAATTGACTTGCCTAGACTTGAAAACAAGAGATATAGGCCTAGTTCTCTGAACTGCCCTAGGTGAACACACACCCTTTCCCTTCCTAGATAGTTAACTAACAAAGGAAGACAAGCTCCCCAGTTGAGCACCTAAACTGGGCTGCCCAGATCCAAAGAGCTCAAGGTAAAATCAGTTGCAGGAACTTTACTTCTTACTAAGTCAGGGTTACATCTGTCCCTGCTGCTGCCACCAGACTCCAGCTTCTTAAGTTTCCAGCTCTTGTATCTCTCCTGGTGACTCTAGAGAGCTCCAGGTTCTCAGCAGGTGCTCCCATCCTCTAAGGCATCCAGATGACTTATTTATTTAACGTATATAAGTGAGGGAAGAGGTTTGCAAATGCCACAGTTAGAAAGTGCACATGAAGTCAGAGGACAACTTATAGGAGTTGGTTTCTCCATCATATTTGTCCCAGGGATCGAATTCAGGCTGCCAGTCTTGGCAGGAAGTAAGTACCTTTTCTGCTGAGCCATTTCTTCAGTCCCATAAATCCCACACATCTAGCAAATCATTCTAGTTTGTTCCTCTAGAGAACCTTAATTAATAGTCCCCTGCCCCGCCCCATCCTCAGCCCCAAGTAACTACTTTTGTACTCCCTTATTCTCTGCTTCTACGAGTAAAAGTTTCTTTTAAATTCTACATACAAATGAGAGTAAAAATATTTTTAAAACTCTTAATATTGCTCTAGTTCTTTTTTTTCTCTCCTAACTTAACCCTATAAAACTGGCCCCTTTTTTTTCTTATTTGCTTTCACAAAACACAGAAAACAAATATTAAAAATATTCTTTAGGGAACAGTATGTTCTTTATTTAGGAGGATGCTGTTGTTACTAAATAGAAGGCACACAGAATGCATCAGTTTTATACACATATAGAGATAAGACCGGCAAAGATATCAAGGGGTTGAGGAAGGTGGTTGAGTAGAGTAATTCCTTCACCTTCCCCCCCCCCTTGGTACCACAAACCCTGGCTCTTCATCCTGAACCAATTTCTTAAAAGGCTAGTTACACAATTTTTTACTATTCCCTGGGATGAGACCAAGAATGATTCCGTCATAGGTAAAAATCTCTGAGCAGGAGGATTAAAAGAAACTGATACATTTATCAATCCTGGGGAAGGGGATAGAGGAGGGAGGGGAGAGGAAGAGAACAAGAATATGGCAGGTCTATTCAAAGCTATGTGACAGGAAAGGAAGTTGATTCTATTTGCAACATGGCTTCCCCAGACCTTTCAGGGTTGGTGCTGCCATCCAGCATCTGTTCCATTTAGATGCACAGGGAGAAAATATTAAGTAACTGTAATGAACCAAGTGATACTAAATTAACAGACACAGCCAAAGGAAATGATTCTTCAAGCTCCTGGTCAATTTTGAACTCACTGTGAGGCAATCGGCTTACTGCTCACAGTCTAAAAGTCTTCATTGTCACATTTCTACCCCTTATCGACAACTGAGACCAGCATTCAAATAGGAAAAAAAAATCATAGCTGACAGTGGATGCCAGCGTTTGATGTCACTTATGCCCTAGACTCCACCTCCCTCCTTTGAACAAGCCAGTCTAGGAGTCCAAATGTGACAGATTGTTGTAGCCTTTTGTCCACACAAAGACTTCCTCAGTGCAATTTTGTTGCCTTTGCTAACCCAGAGTGGAACCTAATTTCACTGCTTTAATCTGAATCACATTTGTGGCTTTGGGCAACAGGATGATGGAGGGGCGCCAGTGTGTCAGTGTTGAGTGGAGATCTCTACAAGTCTTCATCACTTCTGATAGCTCTCTTGGAGTCCTGCTCAGTGTCACAGAAGAAAGGAAAGAAGAGTCATGTTGGGCTTCTCAATGATGAAAACTCTGGGTACCAGTAACTTTCTAACCAACAGCTAGGCAACATGAAAATGATCACAGTGACTGCCCATCTCCAGCTAGCCTTTGTCAGCCTACTGGAGACTTCTAAAAGCCAAATGCAGCAGACAAACCCAGATCCAGGTTATCATAACAATCTGTGAGCGATAGCGAAGACTTAATTTTTAAAACCTCTTTCTTTGGGGGCAGTTTTGGTATCAAGTGTAAGTGCAGCATTTGAAGGCAGATGTTGCAACCCGCTAGATCCATCTCATCACTGTCTTTAGAACATTGTTAACTCCTGGAGTTGAATGAAGATCTGCCAATAAACCAATTGCCCTGGAACCAAACTTAAACTTACCTTGGTTCTATATTGCTCTGGACTTCCAAAAGTACTCAAGTGGCTGTGTGTGTGTGTGTGTGTGTGTGTGTGTGTGTGTGTGTGTGTGTGTGTGCGTGTGTTTACACCTAGGAACTGAATTTGACATTTTCCACAGCAGGACTAGAATTCGTCCTGGTCATTGGAGTCAGAGTTGCAAATTGTAGCCAAGTCAATCTCCACATACCATCTGCCCTTTCAAATTTCAATGTATCCTCTCCCTGTGAGTTGCCTGCTGTAAAAATTTCTCATATAACCCAAGCATTTGACCTCGTCCAGACAACGATTTGCTTATTGTCTTTGTCCGTAGACAGTGTACTCTACAGACACTGCAGCCATTGAAGATAGTCTCTAGATCAGCCTTTACTCTCGACACCACATTGAGGTTCCGATTTATATGGCTCAATAGGATCACTTTTGGCCTTTTTTTAGGCTTTCAATAAGTGTTTTATTAGTTTTAGGAAAGGTAGTTCAGGATATTGAACAAGACTTTGGAAACTGTGGGCTAGATGTCTACGATCGGGTCTACCAATAGCTCAGTTCACGATATTTGTACAGCCCAATGAGACTTCTGACAGTTTTATAATTATATGTATGCAAATCAACACTTTGTGCATGCCTTCTCCAGGAAATGTACTTAGAAAATGTCTGTTACTGCAGGAAAGAGTCTTGGTCAAGTCTAATCTAAGTGGCCTAGTCTGAGCAGGACTCATCAGAAGTACATCATTTGTGTCTATGTTTCTTCACAGAGTTACCAAGTCACATTAGATGATTACAAATGTATATCATCACTGTAAACTTAATCTGTGTTGGATGATCAAGTGTTTAACAGCTTCTTAAGTAACAAATTATCATGAATGTGCATAGGCAAGATTGGCTACATGTACCAACATGGTTTTGAGCAGATCAAAACACCATACATTTGCACAGCATTGTCCTGCAAACATTACTTTTCCAAGGTTCCCACCTTCATAGAGAACTCAGATCTATAGAGTAACAATGGCATATTGAAAAGAATCATTTTTGCTCTTACACTCTCTTGATCTCTTGCTCTTCCCCACTTGCCCCTCCTCTTCTTATTCCCTTTCCCCTCTTCTCTTCTTGTGCTCATAGCCTGCCTCTACCTCTCTACTCTCCTCTTCTCTCTCTGCCTCTACTATCCTCCTAACGCCCCCAATACCCAAATAAACTCTATTCTGTACTAAAAAAAAAAAAGTCTCATTTTCAAGGAAACCTGGTGCCGTGTATGACATATTCTATCCCTAAAGACATGTAATGTGTATCAGAAGGTTATGTAACGAGATGACAAAGCAGAGTTATAGGAGCCTGAATTTAAATATAACAATATGAAGAATCTAGCTGCATCCATTTTAGGATACTGACTGTAACTGATGATGACCAGCGGTGCTGCCAGATCCTTTGATCTGTCATCCCTCACATTCATCCCCATGGAAGAGATGGCTTTGCATTCCATCTGGAGAGAATGGACTGACATCCAAAAACTTCCTTGCTCTTGGACAGTGCTTGGGCAGCCACTGCCAATGTTTGCCACTGCGAATCTTCTTCTGTATGCTTTCCTTGCCGACGGACTCTCTATTAGCTGGTATTTCCTTCTCGGGATATGTTTGTTTATTCAAATGTGGCAGTCCAGCCATGTTGACTTGGGAGTAATGTTTTTCTCTGTTGGGGGAATTTGTACATCTCTGCTTTCCTTTTTTTTTTTTTTTTTTTTTTGTTTTGAAATTTAATATCACTCTTGATTTCTCAGTGGGGATCTTATTTAGTTTGTCGAATACCTGGGAAGAGAAAGCCTCCCAGAATTCCCAAGTAGTAATATGAAATATAATGCTACTTTCATTTTTATACTTGGCCTGACTTGTACATAAACTTGCATGAAGAAAATTGGGTACATTTCAAAGTTACATTTTTGGTGTCATAAAGTGTTGTGAGATTTTTTTTTTAGGATAACATTCTTTGAAGTTCTTCTTTCCAGGCTATGACAATATTTTTTAAGTTAATAATCATATTTCCTTCCTTATTTATGTTTGGAGCCTGATTGTTTTCTCTAGAAGAATATGTGCTACATTTTATAGCTGCAGATCAGTGGGGGTTTTATACTCACCACATTATATTCGTGAAAATGAATGTTGTCTACCCTTAATCTCACCTTCTCTGCCCATCTTTCGTCACCCTTCAGCTCTGCTTCTTGGTTAAAAACTCCCAAAAGAACGCACGAAGTCACATGGTCTTGTTTTAAAACATGATTCTATTTTAACATACAGCATTCTACCGTTGTATACTTAATAAAAAAAAATTTAGTGTTTTAAAAAGAAAAGTATCACAGCTTGCTTAAGCAATCGTTTTAAATATTTAGAATCCAACATGGCCCACATCTTCCTTAAATCTAAATTAGCCCTCACTGAGATTTCTGCCCCATTTAGTATTGACTTCCCATCAGCACTGTGAAATCTCACTTTGGCAGCATTCATGGGCTTTCCGGACTTTGTCCAGATGATGGCTTGCTATTTTTGTGAGAGAACCTTGCCATTTTTGCCAGAAGTCTTCTGTCTTGCAGGAACTGGCTATGAGTGCTGATTTCTTGGGCTTCAAATAGGGCAACAGCTGTCCCTGCTAGACCAGGGTGTAGGTATGAGTTTGCCAATGAGGCATTCATTAGTCTAGAAACAGAGAATTTATGATAATCAGCTGGCCATCCAGGTAACCCGATGTGGTTTTTAAAAATCTCTTAATACAGCTCTCTTCTCCACCCTCCACCCTCCCAGAAAAAAAAAAAAAAAAAAACAAAAACAAAAAAAAACAAAAAAAAATCCCTAGATGATATTTAATTTTATGAAGGTTTAACTAAGTCTCAGGCGTTTTCTTATTTGAATTCTGGTTAGTGCCAGGGATGGTAGCTATGATATACAGGAAAACTTACTCTGAATTTTATAAGGGTAACCTGTGATTTGGCCCTTCCTCTGTTTTGCATATTTATAAATTCCAATTAATCCTCCTCCCTCTCCTCCTCCTCCTTTTTCTTCCTCTTCTCCTCCTTTCAGAATTTAGTTTTAATTATGGACAAAATGAAGGTATTTGAAAAGATAATGTTTAAGGTCTTGGAATACTAAAATTGCTTATGGTCTCAATTAGAATGACCAAGATGACTGAAACAAGTAACAGCTCATGCTGGCGAGGGTGTGGAGGGCAACTTCATCCACTGCTGGGAGGAGCGAAAGCTTACAGAGCTTATACACGAAAACTTGTATTTGAAAATCAGTGCGGCAGTTCATCAGAAAATGGGAATCCATCTTCCTCAATACTGAGCTGTTTCACTCTTGGTGTATGTCTACCGCATGCTTCATCCTACCTCAGATACACTCGCTCAGACATGTACATTGCTACTCTATCCATATTAGTCAGAAGTTGGAAACTAGATGTCCCCGAACAGATAAATGGATAAAGAAAATGTGGTAATTTATGTAATGGAATATTACATAGTTGTTAAAAATGAAACCAAGAAAATGGATAGAACTGGAAAACAGTCACCCTGAGTGAGGTAATCCAGATCTAGAAAAACAAATATGGTATGTATTTGCCTATGTGTGGATATTAGCTGTGAATACAATGATAACCCAGCTAAAATCTATAGAAGCACAGGGTTATGTATAGATTAAGGGACTAGGGTAGATAGATAGATCTCCCTGGGAAAGAGATATGGAAGGAACAGTTATGGATGGATGGGAGGATCTGGAACTAGGTGATCAAAAGAGAAGTGGGAATGAAGAATGAGGAAGAAAATGCTAAAATTATGGGTCATTTGGTGAGTAGCATGGAAACCGCATAGAATGGAAGCATCCTAAAATAAATCCACATAGGAAGGCTTTCAAAATATAATTCCCAAATAACAGGGAGACAGATTCCCAACCGGGATTTTCTTGTCATCAAATGAAGCTTCCAGAACCAAGACTGGGTTATATGTGATTGAGTTTTGGCCAAATGGGTCCGGTGGGAACCTCCTTTCCCCCAACCGACCCAGGCTGTTGTCAAGGCTATTGGTAGCTGGCCACAAACCGACAGCAAGACCCTGTTGCAGAAGACAAAACTCACACACTTCCTGGAACATAGAGAAGTCAAGCTGCTGTCTGCGTAGAGCCTTTCCCTTTGTATTAGAGTGGCGTTGGTACGGGAAAGCACTCTGCATGGTACCAATGGAGAAAGGCACCAAACAAGCACTAAAATAAGACAGGCTGGTGCAACAGTGCTACAAAGCTGTGGACGTGACCACACAATATTTGATTTGAGTTAGGGTTCACTCCCTGAGATGGAATCCATTTCCAATGAGACTAGATAGGCCAGGGAGCTCGGGTAAAACCAAATACCCCTCTTCTGCTGCTATTACCAAAGGGGCTTAGCTATAAAATGATTCCTAACGACATTCTCCTACATTCATAGATCAGTGTCATGCTGAGCTCTTTTGAAAAGCTTCCTCCTGTAGCAGACGGGAACTAATATAGAGACCCACAGCCAGAGAATTTGTAGAGAATGAAATACCTTGGAACAGTCAGCCCTGAAAGGGACGCCTTCACCTCTGCCCACCAGGGTAACTCTTCAAAAGAAGTGGGAAGATCATAAAGGGCCAGAGAGGGTAGAAAGTGCCAAGGAATTCAGGCCTTCTAGATGCAACAAGTCTGGAGCACATATAAACTCTCAGAGACTGGCGGCAAGAAAAGGGTTTGTGTGGGTCTGCGCCAGACGGTATCCTAGAGATGTATGACTTGGATACATACCCTCATCCCTAACCCTGAAGTTATCTCCAATTTATAGCCACTTACAAATGAAAAGTTGGTTTGTTACAAAGGAGTCACAATGTGGAAATAACTACCCTTGAGTACAGGCCTCATGCCCAACAGTAGATGGCTGAAAATAGTGAATTCAACAGCATCTTTGGAGGTTTTCTGTCTCCTAGCTCTATCTTCTAGGTCCTTTGCATTATCGATCATGGCTTCCAGTTCTGAGGTTTTGTGGGATCCCGGTGTGTGAATCTCTCTGCATCTGTATGTGCTTCTTTTGCTTTAACTTTGCCCCCCCTTTTTTGTTGTTGTTATATTTTGTTTGCCTTTTGATTTATCTTATTCTCTTTTGTTATTATTGTTTGGGTGACCTTTTATTTTCTAATGGCAATCAGATGAAAGGGGATGTGGACGGGAACTGAGGGAAGGGAGCAGAGGGGCTGTAATCAGAATATAGTGTATAAAAAAGACCTAGTTTTAATAAAATAAAAAGACCCATGATCATGGTGTTTCTTAGAAAAGGGCAGTATTTTTGAAGCAGTCTTTGTTTTTGTCTATAAACATTTCAGAAAAAAAAAATTTGCTAATCCCATAAGTCCTCAGATCTCACAAACCAACAGTTGTAATTGACTAGGATAAAAGATAAAATATCATTAGGGGACTTTCCGGTTATATTTTAAACTGATATTTACTCAACTTAATGTTTGGTTAGCAATTCTAAGCTCAGCGGAGAACTTCAAACTCAAGAAATCTGTCCCTTCTCTGTCATCTTTCTGTCTGTTTGTCTTTTTGCATGTCTGTCTCTGTTCCCTCTGTCTGTCTCTGTCTCTGCCCCTCTGTCACCCGCCCCCCACCCCCCGCCCAGCTTATTACTCTAGTGCGAGTTCCATAGCTTAGAGATGCACTTACCTGTGTTTGAAGATAGGTCCTCAGGGACCTCGTAATCAGCTCTTATTACTTTATATAATTTATTTAGATCATCACTGGAGAATTTACTTAGCAATTCACAATGCATTTGTGAATTTCATATGGAAACTCAAATTAAATGTCTCTCACAAATTAAGTCTTTCACAAAGGAATTGATCACATGTATCCTTTTCGAGTCAGCAAATATCTTAAAAAGGCTTCTTCGCCTTGTTCCACAAGGCATGGTGAGTTTCTGCCTAAAATGTTGCCTTTGCAAGTCACTTTTATACCCCCATGTTAAAACAGCAAGGTCACAGTGTTCCTGTAGTATATACAATTGTTCCTTTTAGTTATATAGATTTTATTTTAGTGTGCAAAGGCATAAATCATTTATTTGTTCTGTGTAAGAGAGGAAAAGAGAGGGAGGGTAGAGTTAAAATAAATTCTTTTTAAAAGCCCAGGAGACATAGGTTTCCATTAGATTGTGTAGGATTCTTGCTTACTCAAGCTAAAGGATATGGAAAACAGTAATTACCCCATAGTAAAGCTACATGGGGGCTTTTGGAAAAGTTAAAGTGTGGTATTATTTATAGACAAGAAGGTAATATTTCCTGTGTTTTCTAGCCTCAATTTGTCTTGTTGTTTTAACACATTGCATGTTATAATGTAATCTATGAGATAGAAACAATACCAGGAGTCCTAATTAAATTAAAAGTAATTACCAGTTGTACAGATAGGGCTTTCAATTGAGCAGCGGGAAGTTGATATTTTGTCATCCCCAGTTTATCTCCACACGGCGAGCACTATGCTTTGTACCCATTATTAATGGCATTTTCTCAACGGTCATGAAGAGTGTGGGAAATAAACAAGAAAGAACAAAGGAAGGAGAGGAATTGCAGAAGGGCTCAGAGCGAGACAGAGACCCAAGGACAACCTTTACTATGTGCTTTCCCCGGGAGACGGGAGACCCTTCCCACACCGAGGGACCTCTTTCTGTCCGTCCTTCACCTGGGAAAATAATGTTTGTCCAAGCCAGCATTCATAACACATCATAATTTTTTTCCCTTGCCACAAACAGAATGTTCAAAAGAACATCTTGCATATTCTGTTTTTGGTTTGGTTTGGGATGAGACAGATTTTTCCATTTTCATGAGGGGGGAAAAGGAAAAAAAAAATAGTTCCAGCTCCCAACAGGAATTTCAATTGAGAAAAAGGCAATATAGAGAGCTTTTCTACTGCTGCCCGTCTTATTCTGTTCTTCGGCTGAGCATCTTTTAACAATTGGAAGCAATGCCATTTTCCCATCAGGAGACACAGGACAGGCTCTTTAAGAGCATTTGCAGGGTGGTGTCCGTTTGATTGACCGCTATCTTGCCTGTATGCTGCTGCTACAAATATGAGCAATTATTGAGAAAGCAGTCAAATTAAATTTTCATAACTATAAAACGGCATTTTACCTTAGGGGCACAACTTCCTGCCTATTTCTACAATCTATTTTCTATGCTTTATATTAAATCTAAACAAATGAATGTTTACCAATATTAATATTTTAACATCATATGCCAGTCTGTGCCCTTTCCCTCCCAACAACTTTTCATCTTTCCTGCAAACTTCTAGTGTTGAGTTAAACTTTCTGATGCAACACCATTCTGGATAGGCTTTTCTCAGTAGCTCCCTTCCTCACCACAGAAGTCTGAGTTTGAGTGATTGCTGCTTAGGTCAGTCTTACCAAGGTTGTACCACCTGCCCTGCCAAAGAGGTACCCAACGGGAAGGTGACCCCTGTTTTAGATGGCATTGCAGCCACAGCCGACATTGCTAGGTGATCCTGCTGGTGTTTGCTGAGAACACGTATTGGATCTCAGCTGTTGCAACATCCTCTTCAACCCAAATAAACCCATTCAGTGAAAACACAACTCAGTAATTAGGAACACAAGCTGCGCGACTATGTTGGGCAGATTTACTACTATACTCTCTATTCCCCTTCTAGGAGATCCTATATGGCTTGCCATTTTTCCAGGTCTACTGTTCTTGCTCCTTCCTCTCCTTCTTCTCCTTTGACCCTCCTCTTCCGTTCTTTCCCTGACTCCTCCTCTTCCGTTCTCTCCCTGACTCCTCCTTTTCTGTTTCCTCTCCCTTTTCCCACCTCCCCTCCCTATCCAGTCACATATTGACTTAACATAAATCTACAGCCATTTGAAATGAGTTGGGTTGACACACAGGTGTACCTCATTTGACCGTCTCCAACTCAGATGTCTGGTCTTCATATTGTTCCTATCAGCCTGGGATGCTGCTGTCTCGTCATTCAGAGCCACACTTGGAAGCCTAGCTCCCCGGTTAGTAATCCTACTAGAACTGAATCACCGGGCCCTGCTGTTCTAGCTTTACTCCTTCGGGTACAGCTCAGACACCCCACTTTATGTAGCATGAAGCGTCTTCAGAGTGCCCTGGACCACACTGGCCTTTCTTTTCTTCTTTGATAGATGTGACCTTGACACCATAGTGACCATTTGTTTCGGCTATTTTGGGGGACAGGCCCAGATTTGCCCATTGTCTTGGTCTCTCTTCTGGCCATTGTCACCCATCTTCGTCAAGAGTTCCAAGATGAGCAATATTATATTATATACTCCTTATCTAAAGCCTGTAGCTTAAGTTTAGTTTCTTAGTAATCTTCCTTCTTTTTCCTTCAAATCAATTTGTTTTATTAGCTAATATTACCTAGTGTCTGAACTACCAGAAAGGCCCCCCTTTTTTTCTCTTCCCTCTAAAATCAGTGTAAGCAGCTAGACTATACACAAAAATTTCCAGAGGCATGGATGGAAGGCTTCTATCAATGTTGTTGAAAAGTCTATTTGTATGCTGTTTTTGAGGGTTCTGCTTACGGTTTATTTTGAGGTCTAATTTGTAGTTCGCTTAATCTGTGCTGAGCCTTGGCAGTAACTGGTCTCATCAGGTACCAGGTGGAAGGGTTCCTGACTGACAGTGAAGTCATCATTACTGGGGTCAGGAAGTCATCTCCAGAACCTCCCCTCATTGGCTACCGTATCCTTCCTTACCTTTCCCATACTCACAAAATTCTGTTGCTTAGTGTGTGTGTGGAGAGTGCTGGTATAAAAGTGATCATTTATTTTGTGCTAACACTCACGTCCTTTTTTTTTTTTTTTCAGGAATGCATATTATTAGTACGTAAGAAAGAACATTCCGGGTGATGTAGTGGAGACGAATTTCTCATTTGCAGAGGGTAAGAACCTTCTTGTTCTGGTTATGAGGTCTCTTCTGGTCTAATATGGGGCAGATGATGGCAACCCAGTTCTTCCGGTGCTTGTTTTCTGAAAGGAGGAAGAGGAGGCCTAGCCAGGTAAGTACCGTGGACCGGAGGAGATGCAGGGATTCCCAGAGCCCACCCCAGGGCTGGGTGGGAAAAGCTATTTGCAGCCTAACCCACTGACTTTACCCATTATCCATAGCACTCACAAAAGCACGTGAGGTTGAGGATGTGCTTACAGCCAGTGCTCTCACTTGACTGCACCAGCCCTATTCAGCAAGACTCTTTTTTAAACATTTTTTATTAGATATTCTCTGTATTTACATTTGAAATTTCATCCCCTTCGCCCACCCTGCTCCCATCCCCCTCTCCCTTTACTTGTCTTCACAAAGGTGCACTCACTTCCAATCATCCACTCCACCTCAGTGCCTTGGCATTACCTTCCTTGGAAAAACATGCCTTCACTGGACCAAAGGCCTCTTCTCACATGATGCCAGACATGGCTATTTTCTGTTGCATGTACAACTGGAGCCATAGGCCTCTCAATGCGTGCTTGATGGTTGGTGTTCTAGTACATGGGAGCTGTGGAGGATTTGGTAGGTTGACAATGTTGTTCTTCCCATGAGGCCACAACCCCCTTCAGCTCCTTCATTCCTCCCATCCAATCCCAGCATCCTCACTGGGATTCCATTGCTCAGTCTTATGGTTAGCTGTAAACATGTTCAGCTGCATGATTCTGGCTAAGCCGGTGAGGAGCCACCCCTATCTGGTTCCTGCCAGCAAGCAACTGCCAGCTTCAACTATAGTGCTTGGGCCCTGAGGCTGCACATGGGGTGGATCCCAAAGTGAGGCAGCCCCTGAACAATCCCCTCTTCCTGATCTTCCACTTGATCCTGTACCTTGAGTGTTTTATTCTCCCTTCTAAGAAGGACATAGCAGCCTTATTTATAATAGCCAGAAGCTGGAAAGAACCCAGATGTCCTTCAACAAAGGAATGGATACAGAAATTGTGGTACATTTACACAATGGAGTACTACTCAGCCATCAGAAACAATGACTTTACGAAATTCCTAGGCAAATGGATGGAACTAGAGAATATCATCCTGAGAGAGGTAACCCAGTCACAAAAGAACACACATGTTATGCACTCACTGATAAGTGGATACTAGCCTCAGAAACCCTGAATACCCAAGAAACAATTCACAGACCTTATGAAGCTCAAAAAGAAAGAAGGCCAGAAGGTGGATGCCTCGGCAGGACTCTTATAATCGTGTAACTGCATCCTTTGGTCTGAGTCAGGGGGTCGGGGAAAAGGGGCGAAAGAAGGAAACACTCTCTTCTTAGGTGCCTTGAGTAAGTTTTAAACAATTGTTTCTTGGAATAGAATATTGTGGGAAGTTAGAGGAAGGTTACTTATTAATCTCAAGGAAAATTGCCAATTTATACCTGAGCTATTTCTTAAAAGTTGAAAAATATGAACATATTAAAATGTAAACGTTTAGAGCTGAATTTAACGTATATCAGAGAATCCTATGCAATAGACTCAGCGGTGTTTTCTTTTCTTAATAATTAATTCCATCTTCCTCTTTTCCATCCTGACATCTTTTTGTTGTGTGCAATTTTTCCTTCTTTAGCATTTTTTCTGACTTGAAATGCTCATGTCAAAGCTATGTTCACCTTGCTCCCCAGGGGAAAAAAAACCTTTTGAAATTGCCACTAATCTTTGGAATCATAAACATTTATTCAAACTGAAATGGCTTTGGTAGAGGAGAAGAAAGAAAATGAAAGAATTGTAGGCGATGATTCCTGCCTTCTACATAGTACAATTTGGGCAGTTGTGAGTAGGATATCTGTATTTCTCCAGGGAACAAAACCTACAGTTTCAGGCAATAAAAGACATTTTTTGAATCCTGGCCAATGGCTGCCTACCTTTCTTAGACACATAGAACACTGCTAGGCAAATAATCAACAGCACTTTTATCTCTCCTGGTGCTGAGCAGTACACTGGGTGCTTTTGGAGAAGGGTTGCCAGACGGTGTGTCCATGGTGCATTGATACTGTTACACATTCTATTCTTGTCTCCAACTTATTCTCAGAGGTTCTCTTTCTCAGGAGAGCAGCTAGACAAGCTGCCTCTTCCTTCAGTAATTTGGTGCCAAGTGTTGGTTTCTGAAACTGGCCCCCTGATGCATGCCTTTGTTTCCCAAGAGCCCCCAGCTTCTTTTACCTAGGAAGTAACAAAGTAGAGCTGCATTGGTGAACCACCAATAGATGTTTGGAATTTTTGCAATGCAGCAAATAATGTTTTGAAAACAACTCCTCTGAACACCCCATTTAGCGTCATTTTCTTGACTAGAATTTTCTGGTTAAGACAGACCATAAAACTTTGAGGCTGAGACAACTTATTCATCTCAAAATTTCTCTGTGATTTATTTTAGCTTCCTGCTTTGTTTAAATGTTCATTTATTCATTCGCTGAGCTGTGTATTCTGGTACTCGATGCTTTTGACTTGGCAGATTATGTGCTTGTTGCTAGGAACAGAGGTAAGGAAGATGACAAGCAAGTTATACTGTGGAATTAAATGTTGTATGGGGTTCTGCATTGATGGGCCCTTTCACTGTGACTTTCAATCACACTCATACAAGATTATTTCTGTCATTATGAATTTAGGAAAGCAGGCTTTACTGGCATACCTGAAATTGTAGCACTTTGGGAAGCCAAAGGAAGATGATTGTAAGTCTGAATCCAGTCTGGTCGATAAAGACAGACCTTGTCTCAGAAAACAGGCAGAAGGAGTTATGCTAACAATAAATACAAATTTATGTACTGACTTCTGTAGAACTGTGTGATAGCACTTGTAGCTCGAGGCATTAAGATGTTTGCTTTCGTTGCTGTTGTTGTTTTTGTTGTTTTTGTTTGTGTGTTTTTTAAACATAAGTTAAATGGTTGTTAACATGAGGTTAACATGACATTGTAAAAACAAATCAAATGAGATAAGAGTTTGAAGCAGGGAAGATCAATTATATACAAAAGTAGGAGGTATTTTTATAGAGAGGATTTGGGAAAGCTTAAAAGACAAAGCCTACATTAAGAAAAGTTCAGAGGAAAAGGCTGTAGATGGGAGAACAATCTTCCCAAACCAAACAAAGCACCCAACATTAAAGTGCAGAAGGCCATTTTCAAAGGGAAAATGACATAGATTGAGACCTAAGTCTAAGCGTTCAGTTGATAGTCATGTTGCTTTACGTAGTGGGTTCTTCATGAAGTGCATTTAGAAGACCAACTGGTAGACTTCCACAACGGAGTGACACCGACAATACTTGTGTGCGCTAGTAAGAAACACGGGATCAGCAAGCAGCCATAACTCTTGTCACAGTACAGAGCAGTACTAACTAGGGCAGGGGAGGGGTAGCTGGCTAAAGATGGGAAAGTGAGTTAAAGCAGGGCCAGCACAGCAACCAGACTAATTAGATGCTGATAGCATGGGTCCCTAACTATTAGTGAACTAAGGGAGGTGTTCAAAGGGCTATTTCCTTCCTTTGTTTGTTCCTACCTCCCTCCCTAACTTCCTTCTTACCTTCCTTCCTACCTTCCTTCTTACCTTTCTACTTTCCTCCCTTCCTTCCTCCCTCCCTCCTTCCCTCTCTCTTCCTTCCTTCCTTCCTTCCTTCCTTCCTTCCTTTCTTTCTTTCTTTCTTTCTTTCTTTCTTTCTTTCTTTCTTTCTTTTCTTTCTTTCCTTTCTTTCTTTCTTGTATACCATTTTTATCCAGAATTAAGTAGGTAACAGCAGCTAAATTTTTTTATTACTAATTAATTATTTTATTTAGTTACATCTAAATGACCAACATTTAGTGTGCAAGTGGTGTGTGCCAGGGCGTGCCCTGCACAGGCTAGTGTGCACAGGAAGAATTCTGATCCTGTTACTCTTTCTAGAGATGAACATGATCCAGTGCTAGTGCAATCCTCCTTTGCTGTTAAATAGTATGTAGATCAGTATGTAGGGTCAGTATATTGGTACTATGTAGTATATAGGACAGCATATTTGTTCTCAACTTGTGGGTTCTAACCCAATTTTGGGGGAGCCCAACAACCCTTTTATTGAGAGGTTGCATATCAGAAATCCTGCATATCAGATATTTACAATATGATTCACAACAATAACAAAATTACCGTTATGAGTTAACAAGAATGCCACAAAATAATTTCATGCTGAGGGAGGTCACCATTTTACGGTTGGGGGTCAGGATGACACTCGGAACCATGTTAAAGGGAAGAAATGTCAGGGAGGGTGAGGACTACTGATAAAGCTGGAAAAGCTTGAAGGCTGGTGCTTGTGTGCGGTTTTTTGTGTGTCCGTTTTTGTTTTTTGTTTGAACACCCAGCGTACAGCACTCCTCATGCTAAACAGAAAATGGAATGGAATACACAGCAATCGCTAGCTGGCTACTTGGCTCCTCTGAGCCCTTAGCTTCAGGGATTTTTCAAAATATATTATTTTTTTTTCCTGCACCACAGCTCAGAGTTGCTAAATCCAGAAATTGAAACATTCTGAGAGGCCAATCATTTTAGGGTGAATCAAAGCCCTCGGAACATTGCCCTAGGATTTCTAAGATAGTGTTTGATGGTGAAAAAAAGTTCCATTTTTATAGGAAATCCAAGTTATGCAAGGCTGCCCCCATTCATTTCCTCCCTGCATGCAGGGTCTTTATGGTGTCTTCAACCCACTTTTACCATAATGAGGCAGGAGGCCACGAGTAGAGGTGAAAGAGAAGGTCCTCTGACCCCTAGCAGTTGTGGCAATATGGCCTCTGTTTACAACTGAGGCTCTGTTTACCAGCCCGAGGCTGGTGGCTGATTCTCACCCTACCTGAGCTCCTAGAATTAGGCGCGTCCTTTACTCTGCTGTCACTAGCTGCTCTTCTGGCTGTCGTTTTAGGACAGGCAGGAAGTGATACTCTTCAGATCAAATCCTCTTGTTGACTGCGGCTGTGTCTAGCTTCTTTGTGCTCTGCAGTACGGGCAATGGATCCAGACAGTTGAAAAAGAGAACCGACATGAACCGCCTTTACGAAGTCAGACTCTTAACATGAAGCTAGAAATTCTGCAACCCCGGAACAAGTCGGGCGAAGCTCAAATACCCCAATTTCCTTACCTGTAGTACGAGAATCATGAGACCTACAGGAGGACAAAGTAACCTGAGAAACTAAGAGAAGCAAAACCAGAGCATACCGGAGCTGATGAACGAATTGGCTGGTGATCACAGCAGTGAAAGTGGAATCCAACACAGGTGATGCGGAGTTGGAGGGGAGGCTGTGGCAAAGGGCCTCCAGCTAGCAAGCATCCTTGCGGAGTCTGGAGATGCTCTTCCTACTTCTGTAATCAGATGTGGCTGCTGACCTTTCATCCACAGTGATTTTTACCTCTTATAAGCTAACCTGAAGCACGCTCTCAGTCCCCTTCCCTTCCAAGTTCAACTTACTTTTCAGAAGCCTAAGTTATCATTTTCCATGACGTCACCGCTGATCCGTTCTAACCATGGCCTCCTTTTGTATTGTATTATATTACAAACTGTGCGCTAATATACTCTGCCTCTTTGGGATGTAGCTTTGCAGCGAAATCAAGGTTACTTTGAGTAAGAAGAACTTGAGATACACTTATCTAACAACGGGAGGACCTTCTGTGGCTGAGCACAGAGAAGAGCTAAACTAATTACTATATGAGATAAAAAGAGTAATAGTTTCTTTCTCCCTCTAACCAAACAAAACCTACTAAAGATGGATATACATTTCTTTCCTTGATAGATATTAAATCTTATCCCAGCTACTGAAGGGATGTTTGTTTATTTCTGTCTGTTAATTTTCTATATTGTGACCTTGCTTTCTTCTCCATTTGTGCAAAGGAATAGACTTTTAACTAAGAACACTTTACAATTATTTTATTTAATTTTCACATCTAAATTGTGCAAGCATTGCTAAACTCTTAAATCTGCACTGATAATAATCACACCAGGCACCCTGATCTTAGGATGGCTGATTCTAGATCACCAGTCCTCCTGATTATCCCCCCACTGAAGTATCACAGCTTTCTTGTTTGCCATTTAAACACACATCCTGTCTGCCTTGGTACCATCTCTTACCTTTCCTGATTCAAATCTTTCAAGAAATTTTTATTTCTGAGATGTAAGGTATGCCCAAACAAGGATTTCTAATTGGCTGAAATCTCAGCTGAAGATGTGAAGAGGAACTTAAAATAAATAATCACATTGCTTTGACAAATTAGTTTTGCTGAGAAGGTCGTATTCATATATGTGTATAGACACAGACAAATACAGGAGTGTTAAAATTCTCCTGCCTGGTAAGGAGGTAGCCATCCCAACATTCTTGACAGTTTTTTGTTTGTTTGTTTGTTTTTTATCCCAGTGCAACCAAACATTGAGTCAGAAAACAATGGGTACAAATACTATGGGGCAGATCAGAATATGTATTGGTGGGGATAAAAGTCAAACACCTACAGGAAGATCAGAAAAAAAAAAGATTATTTCTGGCTGTTCCTCTTCATATATCCCAGTCTTTTTCCTGCTCTTTCTTCCCTGTCCTGCATTAGCGATCTGTGCTTATACATTTTTTCCCCCAAAACTTAATCATTTGTTACTTCTCACAGTTCCTGACAATTAGGAATCTGAGAGGTCTAGCCAGTTCCAGGATAGAGCCTGGCAGTCAAGAGGGTCATTTGAGACTTTGGCTCTTTACCATGTGGACTTCTTGGTAGTGCTAATTGTCACCTGGTCCCCTCAAATTGAGTGATGAACACAAAGGTGTGTGTGTGTGTGTGTGTGTGTGTGTGTGTGTGTGTGTGTATGTGTGTGTGTGTGTGTGTGTGTGTGTATGTGTGTGTGTGTGTGTATGTGTGTAGAATGTTGAAGTCACTCAAAGGATGGGGAGCTACCATGTTCTAGAAGGGGAATGGTGCAAGAACATAACAGGAGGACCCTTGGAGGTCTCTGAGAGGCTGGCTTCCTCTATTCCTTGCCTTGAAGAGTTCTTGATTTTAATACCCTCCCATTTTAATCAGAGATCGTTGGACAGCAATTGTGAGAAATCTTGCCTCCACTCTTGTTTGTTATAAACAAACCTAAATAACACTGAAGCTAGTGTTTCAAATGTTCTCCCTAGACACCAAACTACTTCTTGGCCTCACGATTCTAACTAGAAGATGATGATGTTGGTGTACATGGCTTTGCAGTGAACTCTGTAAGTAAAGATAGCATGGAACTCATAAAGATAGCATAGAGAACATAGGTGATTTCTATTTCCATCAAACTGGTTTCTAGAAATCATACATAATTCCTCAAGCAATATTTAGGCCCTAAGTAGGCAATATCAAACTCTCTGAACTACTGCGAATTTCAAACGACCTCTGTGGGATCTCCACCCCCAGCCCATGAATGCTTTTGTTGTTGTTGTTGTTGTTGTTGTTGTTGTTGTTGTTGTTGTTGTTTCAGATCAAGACTAAAAGAGCAGAGGAGACATGACAATGACTCTGATGCAGATGGTGTGTGTACACACTCACAAGGCAGGATTCTATCTTTTACTAGATTTGGCTTTTCCACAGAATGTGAACTTAGTTACCATAACACATGTTGGTATATTACAGAAGCAGTGACTAGTAGTACCAGCCATTCCCGTAACCGACCCTAAGTTGGTAAAATGCCAGATACTTTCTCCTCCAAAAGAAGAAGGTGAGTTTTTGGTGAGGTCACATTAGAGGACAGAAAATTCCCTGAGAACCAATTGGATTCTGCTTTTCTTAACTCCAGTACTTTGAGGAACATGGTTATTTGAGTAAACTATTGCTGGGAACAACTTTGAACTTTGAACTTGTCATGTTAACTGTGCATGTCTACTCTCACTAGATCTCTTCTTCCGCAGAGTTAGTTCATCTTCCCAGGTCCACTCCCATGAGCACCCTCTACTGTCTACCAACATTGCAGATGAAGGATGCTTTTGAAATCGGGAAGGTCTCAGATAAAAACTCCGACGAGCAGTGAGTTGTTAAGTGTGTGCACATGCATTCCCACATCCATATTGCACCAACTGATCACACGTATCCCACTGTTTTATATAGGAAGAGTCTGATGTTTTTGGATTGAAAAGTGCCTGGGGTTAAATATAGTGTCGCTCCTCAGAGCTGTGGGGGAGGGTGGTTCTTGGACTTGCTTTTCTATCTGGGAGGAATGAAACTTGATGATAATGAGAAAGCAGCCACAGGGAAAACAGCCCCTCTTACATCCTTCCGTTCAACGTTAGGCAGCTTTAACCTCAAAATGCTCTATGTTAAAAAAAAAAAAAAAAAGGAAACTGAAACACAAGGAACGTAAACAAAGTAATTAGGATTATGAAGCTGATAATTGGTAGTTTTGTTGCTAGCTAGACCTGCGTAAGAAAATGAGCTATCAGAGGAGAACACTGTGCTGAGGACACTTGGAACAAATGTTAGCTCCCTTCTCTTATTTTGAAAATGTGATCATCAGATGAAAGGGACAATATCTCAACACATGTTTAAAATTATGACTTCTCTTCTGCTGCTTTACAGAAAGATAGTTTTGATTTTTGTTTTGTTGTTTTGTTGGTTGTTTTTTTTTTTTTGGAAACAAACTGCAGGCATTCATAGAATTGACAAAAAAACAAAACCAAAAACAAACAACAACAACAACAACAACAACAAAAAAACCAAATTGGACACCCCTTGGATTTCTTCTGAAGCTTGAAAACCTTTGTGGAAAAAAAAATGCACATTTTAGGGAGTTTTCCCCTCTCTTAAGTGGTGCCCATTCTAATCCCAATGTGTAGAAGGAGATTTGAATGTAAAAAGGTAAAAATTAAAAGAACTATAAATAACAACAAATGACTACTTGGTAAATACAAAGCCATATTCACTCCCTGCGCTGTTATGTCTACAAACTATTTGAACAACAGTTAATACACGCATTCCCGGTGAAAGAAAATGCTAACTGATGTTTCATCTGACTGCACCCCTTTGTTCAGTGAGTTCAAAAAGGAGAGCCGGGAGATAGGGATTTCTGTGCTCTTTGCATTCAGATGCGTACATGTGCCCACCAAAGAAAATGAAGAGTTTTCAAGTTCCCCCAAATATTCCTTTGCTAATATTCATCTATGTCAAAAAAAAAAAATAATAGCATGCTTTGCTTGGATTAGCTGAGCATCCATCTATTTTCCATGATGTTCCCCATTCCTGGTACCTTCTCACTGAGATAACATTCTGGACCACGGGCTGCCGGAACTTGGACTTTCTTGTTATCAGGTTTGTGTTTCGGAGATCGTGGCCTGAACCAGGAACAGCAAGTACCACTGTGACTGTTCTCTTGTAGCAAGGGAAGACCAGGGAGCTATTGGCCTTGTCTCTAACCCATCCTCTCTGCTGTTCATAACTGCAAAGACGCAATGCTGGATGACTAAATATCTGGGCTTACGGGTAGACTGCACGGTGTTTGGCCCATAGTTACTGCAGGTAGTTATAGCTACTAAGTAGTACATTCTGTCTCCTTGTCTCCTTCCCTTCCCCTCCATTTTCTGAACAAATAATCATGGCTTTCAGTGATTTGGCACAAGGAAGCTCCATGGAGTGATTAAAGGCAGCAAAGAAGATATCCTCAAATGTAGAATCGCTTGAGTTTTGGCTACTTGGTTTCATTCTTCCTTGAATGGTTACTGTGCTTGTCTACGTTTTCAAGTTTTCCTGAATCTTATTCACTTCATATAAAAAAGAGAAGCAAATATCGCATTTGGTAGGTTATGGAAATTTCAACAAAATTCCTGTGGATAAAAAGCTTGACACAGAGTCCAGTGAGGGAAACTTATGGCATAGGCTCCTGGCTGTTTGAGTTTACATGGACAGGGAAAACCAGCCATATTTGGATGTACAAGACACTGAAACTTTCACAAAATCATTTGTGTCTCATAATCACCACAATTTACTGAGTACTTAATGTATTTATGGGAACCAGTGTAAAATCTTCCCCCCAAAGACGTACATTATCCAAATGAATCCTTCCAACTGTCCATTAGTGCTTTACGAATGAGGCCATCCAGGTCACTGAAGACCTTGCCCACGATCGGTCAGCTGAAGGCAGAGCAAGAATTCAAAGCCTTAGTAGTACTGTCCTGCTAAAATCGCAGTCGGGTGCTATAGGCCAAGAGAGTCCCAATCCGGATCCAAATCCTTTATATCTGTGAAGTTTACACTCTATCAGAACTTCAAAATATGCTGTTTTTAAATACTTCCTTTTTCCCAAGCAAAAGGTTTTTAAAAGCCTTTTTATTCACAATGCCCCTTCATGTCTTTTATTTTAGCCACTGTTTGACTAAGAATCCCACGGAATCCCTTCCATGGACTTCTCCTCCATTTTTACATCTGTGGTAATTACACCTTGTACAACGGAGCTCCATGTATGTTTACAAAACAAACCCTCACTCTGCTTTGGTAATTACGAAGTCTGCCACTAAATTACTGTCTCATGCGTTTGTGTTTAAATTATTAACTGTGGTGGCATATAACTAAGCTAAAAACATGTCATTTCTATGATAATAAGCAAATGCAATTAGCGGCATATCTATTCCTCACGCAAAATATATTCATTTGCATCATGTTTCCTTGTATTATTTAACCATATTTAGGTCAAGAAATGTCATTCTGTGTTACCTTGTTTTGCCCAATCTAGAGAACTCTGTCTTATTGTATAAGTGTTTTTATGGGGTCTGGATCAACAGAAGTGGGCAGGGTGGCAAGCCTAGTCAAACACTTAACTCACTGTTATTTTCTGATTTTCCTCTCTGACTCCTAGTTACCGAGATGTGTGAGGATTCCTTTCAAACTCAGGAGATGTGTGTTTTATATATCTTCGCCAATAAACTATATGGTTTTTAATCACCCAGCCTGGTTTCCCTAGCAGTATTACTTTCAAGCTGTGCACAAAGGAGAATGTAGCACCATAACCATCTACGCTGTGTGTACTTTATATTAACCAGAACTCTTTGAAGGGTACATAATGGAAATGCAGCAATATGTATAATAATATGAAGTAAAATAGTATAAGGAAGCATGAATTATTGTCAGAAACTTAGCGACTAAGAAAATCTCAAAATCAAGATGGCAGCTGAACCAAGGAATGAACTGAGTTCAGCAACACAGAATTGGGCCAATTTGGCACTGTGCTCTGAGGGTCTATCTGATTCCTTTCTTCCTCTGGTCTCTGATTTATTCTGCTTGAATTTGCTATTCATCCATAGACACAGGGTAGTGTCACCTTATCTTTGAATGGTAACCCTTTCTGGAATTTTACAGATTAAACACATGGTTTGTGATTGTGAGAATATACTATAAGGAATAAGACTTCTTGTCAGAAATCCAAGCCAACCTCACACTCACGTACAAATGAACACACTCAAATCAACAGCATATGTGAAAGAAAAAAAATGTTTCTAAAAATTGTCTGTTGAATATTGGTTAGCTTTTCACATTGTGTAAAAAAAAAAAAAAAAAAACCAAATATGCTGTGATGGTGTAGGTAAAGACAATAGGTCCAATAACTTTGGTAAAATAACAATAGCCTTGAGCAAGGCACTGTGGGAGAAAGCCTTAAAGTATAAGCAAAATTAAACTGCACGATACTATAGATGAAAAATGTTATCTACATGCAACAATAACATTATGATGAAAGCAAGGCTTAGAAAAGGCAAAAGCCATCTCAGACTTGCTCATCCATAAAGAACTAGATACATCCCAGGGATTCTGAGGCTGCAAACCTCATGCTTCTAACCTCTAAAGTTTACATTTACACCCTGATGTGATAGATGATTTAGCAGGTGGATGTTCTCCTCTTGATGAGCTGAATCAAATTCCCAGAAACCATGTAAAGGAAAAGGAGAGATCAAACTCTGAAAGTTGTCCTCTGACTACAAAAAAACACATGGATATGCACATGTATGCATGAACATGCATACACATACACATGCACATGTGAGCATTCATACACACACACACACACACACACACACACACACACACACACACACACACTGAGAGTTGTAGATACAAAAAAAGTTTGGAAGACATAGTTTATAATTGCATTTGGTTGGCATAGGGTGCCCTATGTCCAGAAATTGTCAGGGTCAGTTCCTGAGAACTAAGCATTCAGAAACTTCTAGGTTGTGATGGATTAAGATTAACTGACAGGTAAAAACAATTATTCAAATTACAAGGGAGTTACAAATGTAGCTGCAATTGTGGCTGAGGCACTGGTGGCTTAGTAAGGGTCTCCTTTGGAGTTTATCTTCCTTGCCATGTTTCCTTTCTGATGTCAATTTTACACTCTGCAAATGATTGGTATCAATTTAGAAACAATATTGCCTTTTGCTTTACTTTTTCAGATGCAGTCTCCTTGTGCAGCTGAGCTCCTGTCTCAACTAAGAGTGTGAGTGTGTATCACTGAATGCCATTGTTCACTCTGTAAAACCCCAGTGTTAGGGCTTCTGTACTCTTCTGATTATTGTGACTTATTCAATATCTAAGTAATATTTAATACAAGGTGTTACAGGAATAATTGTTTAATCATAAATAGACAAGTTGTTTCTAAGTTCATACTGAATAAAACAGGGCACAACAATCCTCCTGCCTTTAGATAGACACATTTCTGTGTGCAGACACATAAGTTAAGTGGTAAGCATGTAGATCAATCCTTAGATAAATAGATAGATAGATAGATAGAGATAGAATAAGATAGATAGCATACATTTTTATCCTTCTTAGAAAAGTCAAAATGCTCTCCAAACAATCTTATTAATATAAATACTGCTCCATTGTCAATGCAAGAAGTAGAACAAAAGCTTTATTTTTAATACTAGTTTTTTTTGAAGGTTAATAGAATAACCATTTGGTTGTTTATCAAATATGTCTGACTGCTACCTTCAGGTTTGATAGCTAATATTAGTTTTGGCCACAACACAATTTTCTGAAAAGTGGTGTGTAAACCTCTTTCTCTTTACGTTAATGATTGGCAATAATTTTAAGTGGCTGCGATCTTGGTCAGTCTTCCTTTGACTTTCAAGAGGATGTCAAAGATGAAGAAGATTGATGTACTAGATGTTGTACCTTAGTAAGGGTCAAAGGTCATATGAGATAGCATCTCAGCTTGTCTTGACAAATACTGCTCATGTGACCAGCTACTATAGGTTACTACTCACACTTCCTCAGCAGTTTGGTATATAGTCCTAGTCCAGTTGTTTTCTTAGACCAGCCTGTTGATTAGGAAGGCTTTTATAATTTTAAAAGGACAAATACTTTCCATTTTCTAACCTGTCCTTTGTGCAGTAATTTTGTTTATACATTTTATTATACAGATACTTGCTACTCTATGTAACAAAATTTATCACTATAATCTTTTTTTATATTTCTGGTCTTAATGTGTTAAGAAACACTGTCATGATCATTTAAGGGTACCAGCTATTTTTCTCTTTTAATTGTTTTAAAATTAAAATTTTCCCATTCAGATCCTTTAAAAACTGTACTTTATATTAAAAATATTTCCAACACTTGGAACTGCATCTTTTTCCACCTAAGTTCCTTGCACCTGCAGAGGACTCCTACATGCCGCCCATCTCTGCAACAGTCTCTAAACTTCTCTCTTCTGCCTGGGAGTGTTTTGTGACACAAGTGGATTACTGGACAGTGAACTAGTTCCAGGTGTGTTGAGTAGAAGTTTCCTTCATGTTGGAGCCAAATTCTTAAGGTATATCATGTAATGAGAAAGTAAAAATAGACTATTTTAGTCGGGCTATGGGAAAAATAGCAAGTTCTAGAGGAAGGTGACACCATCCATCCTGTAGGGAAGCTCCAAAAGTTATAAAATATACAACTTGAAATGGCATCAGGAAGTCCCTGAAATTAGTTAGATTCACTAGGTTCCTTCCTTTTTGAGACTGTGTAATCAGTAAAGACTGATTAGAGCCACCCATAAACAGGCTGGAAGACACAGAATCCAACCATATTGCCAAAAAACAAAAAAACAACTGTGCTGTCTAGAAGAGACCCAGATCAATGTGGCCACCTGGAATGTACACTCTCCAAGCTACCTGCAAGCTGTGTATTGAGCTCCAGGCTCCCACCTTTTGTAAATTTTAATCCAGTGCGTTTGAGTAATTTCTACTCCTGTAAGTAACTCCTAATCTATATTTTTGTAAGGAACTCCAATAAAACTTATTGGTTCACCAAGTTGGACTTTGCGGTATGTGTTCTTTTTTTCCCTTATCATTTCCTTATCTGGGGTAACTAGGTGTATGTGTGTGTTTGTGGGTGTGTGTGTGTATGTGAGGGAAAGGGGGGCAGGAGGCAGAAAGCTTACTTAATGTCTATTTAAATGCAAGTGGTGGCTATGTCTTATCCCCATCAACTGTGATGCAATTTTTAAGCCTTTCACTAATGGATAGTTTTGAAGGGTTAGGAGCAGATGAGGAGGGAAAGGGGATCAAAGTCTATTTCAGACAGTGAAGTTCACCTGTCCTTTGTGTGAACAAGAGTTTTACTAGAGGGGTAGATTAAAATATTGGTATAAAGGTTTTACAGGATGGGAGAGAATATCATGACTGTTCTGTTACTATGATAAAAACATTGGTCAAGGCATGTTACAAAGGAAAGACTTTGTTTTTGCTTATAATTCAGTCCTTCATGCAGCAGGCCTGGTGACCAGAGTAGAGAGCTGAGCATTCGCACCTTGAACATTAAGCACACAAAGCAGCCAGAACAGGCTGAAAGTAGTAGAGGATTTCTTTTCCAATCTCAAAGTCCACACCCTGGGATATAATCCCTCTACTTAGGAGTTGTATGAATTGCCTTGGCCTAAGGGTATGACTCAAAAGGATTTTCATAGTTTGAGGTCGGAAAGTGTATCCAAACTGTGGGCAGCTCCATTTCATGGGACAGGTCCTGGAGCTGTTTAAATACAGCACATTGGTGAAGGTACCATAAATATCCATGAATTCGATCTTCTCTGCTCTTGTGTGGATGTACATAGCAGTTTCAAGTTCCTATCTTGACTTTCTTGAAATGATGAACTTTAATCAAGAATTGTCAGGTAAATAATTTTATTCTTCATTTAAGTTACTTCCCCCCACTCTTTTTCTTCTTTTTCAGGGTGTGTTTCCCAGCCACAAAAGTGAAAGTGAAATACTAGAAGAAAAATTTAAATATTCCTTACCACAGGTATTGTCGGTTTAATGTGTTTATTTCATGTAATTAGTGTAGTATCAAAACACAGTATTAACCTATATGTTTTGCTTGAAAAAATGTTTATATAGTTTGGTCATTGTATTAACCATAATAGTGATTGTTGAGATTGGGGTTGAGACACTTGATTTTCTCGCCTATAGGTGTTAACAGTCGAATGATACAAAAAATTTCATAACAGGCATTCTTAAATGCTGGTAACAGAAGTAATAGTGTAAAGAAGATGAAGGTGACAAGGGAAATGCAAATTTACGACAAGTCTCTGGTGTGTAGAGACCTTTCCATATTCCACCTTTCAGAGAAGGAGGCAGGCTTGTAAAACCCATAACAAATTTCTAAGAACTCAAATGAAAATTACTTGCCTCTCCCATGTTATTTAACCAACAACCTAATTGCTGAGATAAAGAAGATTCATGAGGTATTTCAAGGAGCCATTAAGGAGAAGCTAAAGACTATCTGGTGATCTTGCTGTGAAGGTTCTGACATGAACTGTTAAAGTTAATGACAGGCTTGTTTTTCTAGGCAAGTCTGTGAAGATTTAATTTTAGAAATTTTTCTGATATTAATATGCTTTTCCTGTTATTATTAAATATATATAACAATCATTAGGTATTAGCCTACAGATCTCTGAAGAGCAGCAGAGATGTATTGTCTTGTAGTGGTGTTATATAAACAAATAGATGATTTCTTAATTCTTAATGATGAATCTATAAAAATCCCTAAAATTATATTAATAATTATTAAGCTCTTTTATCATAAGACTGCTATCAAGTGTGCTCTAATAATCAAACCTACAATGAGACTCCGCCAGTCCTCAAGTACCATTAGTTAATTGTTTCTCAGATAGTAAGAAGGCATCCACAATTTGGAGCACATTCCAAGAGTTTATAAAGCCATTAACCAAAAGTCATAAAAAGGGAACTAAGGATTTACTATAGGTGCAAAAACAAAAGTTAAAACATTGAATGTGTTTATCTATACAAAACTTCACTAGTGCCTTAGTCACAAAAGTATGGTTTTTAACTTTTAATGCAGACTTCTTCTTATCATGGGGTGGAACAGGTCTTTTCTTAATAGCAATGCAGGCTTAGTCTTACTAAAGAGACTTTCTTCTTACAGACTTGGGTTTAATTCATTTAGCAATAAAAGGGCTGAAGATTTTTCTTTCTCTATACAATAAAGATTGGAGCTCATTTTTCATTCAGAAGGAGGGTGTTCTTTCTGCACAGGTGTTTGGTCTTTTGTTGCATATGCATATGTAAGTATGGATGTAATGGTGTAAGTATGTAATTATGAGATAAAAATGTAGTCGGGTTCAACTGGTTTGAATGGAGATACATGAATATGTAAGCATGAAGTATATATGAATTTATATGAGTTTATCCATATTTGCTCATGTAAAAGTTTTCCTTGTGGGAATGTGATTCTCTTCTTCTTGTTTATTAGAAGTTTATCAATCTAAACCTTCCCCTAGCCTGACAATTGAGAGGCATCTGGATTGGAGGGAAAGGGCTCTAACAATTAATTCCTTACTTCATTGCTTGCTGTTTTATGATGAAATGCTAAATACAAGAGACTTCAGGTTCTGGCCTCAAAAGAGCTCAGGCAGGTCAGATATAGTAGCAAAGTGACTTAGACTTAAGATAGGTAAACATTTTATTACCAAACAGCAACCCTAAATATCTCTCAAGTCCAAGTCTTGCCCCTGACAATGCTTTTCTCCTAAGAAAAACCAAGAAAGAACCAACAGGCTTGGCCCCCAGCAAGGCATCACCCACTTTAGATGAACTTTTGATTGGCATAGCTTTCTTTTAGTCACCCATGGTTCAGTAGGTAAATTCTCCAACCTTTGTCATGTACATGATCAATATAAACTCACTGGTTCACGAAACTAGAGTAACTAACCAGAATAATTTCTTTGATCTGTAGTATCTGGGTTTGGTGGTTTGAATAAAATTGTCCTCCCAATTTTAGGGAGTGGCATTACTTGAAAGAGATTAGGAGAGGTGAACTTGTTGGTGGTTGAACTATCACTGGGTTGGTGGTTCAACTGTCACTGGCTTGAGCATTTGGATTTTCAAATGCTCAAGCCAGGCCCAATGGCTGTAAGTCTTCCTGCAGCCTGAGAATACAGAGGATACTGAGGTAGAACTCACAGCTACCTATTCAGCATCATGTTTGCTTGCACACTGCCATGTTTCCAACCGTGATGATAATGGTCTGAACCTTTGAAACTGTAAGCCAGCCCCAGGGAAATGTTTTACTTTGAACAGTTGCTGTGGTTATGGTCTCTTACCAACAATAGAACATAAAAAAAACACTGGGTGAAAAGAAATTAATTTATTTCTTCCAAGGAAAAGCCAGCATAGTGACATTAGTTATCTAGATATCTTTAGAGAAGTCCCAACTTGGAAGAAAAAATAGCAAGTTTTTAAATCCTAAGACAAGAAAATGTTCCATATCCTAGCATTTAATTCCAGAATCTTGCGTATCTACCGTATTTACCACATTAATTAGCTTCTGATTAATTTATACACAGATAAAACTGTCATATAAGAAATGTTCAAAGATTATATTTCCATCAGTCTTTATTTTTTTGGATTTGCTAAAACCTTGAAGACAATCTCAAGGAATGCAAAATAGACAGAGTATTTTCTTGACCTTAATAACAATAAATAAATATTAAAATATCTTAATTAAAAATGCCTCATGAGATTAAGGACTTTTTGTTATTTTTCCCCTATGATTTCACTACTGAATGAGGTTGCTTTTTGCTGTGCCTGACAATAAGTAGTGAAGATTTTTCTTAAGTAATAAGACATAGCATTCTACTAAGCCATTCTCAACACTGACATTTATTCTTTAATTTTTATCTTATTAGATATTCTCTGTATTTACATTTCAGATGTTACCCCCCTTTCCCCCAGTTCCATCCCCCATCCTCCTCTCCTTGCTTTCATGAAAATTCTCCCACTCCCAACCACCCTCTCCCAACTCAGCACCTTGGCATTCCACTACATTAGGAAAATGAGCCTTCACTGGACCAAAGTCCTCTCCTCCCATTGATTACAGACAATGCTGACCTCTGCTACATATGAAACTGGGCCATGGGTCTCTCCATGTATAATCATTGGTTGGTGTTTTAGACCTGGGAGTCTGGAGGGGTTAGTTGGTAGAGATTGTTGTTCTTCCCATGGGGTTGCAAACCTTTTCAGATTCTTCACACCTTTCTCTAGCTCCTCCATTGGGTTTCCCCTGCTCAGTTCAATGGTTAGCTGCAAACATCCTCATCTGTATCAGTATGGCCCTGGCAGAGCCTCTGAGGAGGCAACCATATCAGGCTCCTGCCAGTAAGCACTTCTTGGCATCAGGAATAGTGACTGGATTTGGTAGCTGCACATGGGATGGATCCCCAGGTTAGGCAGTCTCTAGATGATCTTTTCTTCAGTCCCTGCTCCTCTATATGTTCCTGTATTTACTCCCATGAGTGTTTTGTTCTTTCTTCTAAGAAGAACTGAGGCATTTACACCCAACACATCCTTCTTTTTGAACTTCATAAAGTCTCTTAATTGTTTTTTGGGTATTCAGAGCTTTCTGGGGCTAGTTTCTACTTATCAGTGAGTGCATACCGTGTGTGTTCTTTAGGGACTGGGTTACTTCACTCAGGATGATATTTTCTAGTACCATCCATTTGCCAAAGAATTTCATGAAGTCATTATTTTTATAGTGGAGTAGTATTCCATTGTGTAAATGTACCACAATTTCAGTATCCATTCTTCTGTTGAAGGATATCTGGCTTCTTTCCAGCTTCTGGCTACTATAAATAAGGCTGCTATAAACATGGTGGAGCATGTGCCCTTGTTATATGTTGGGGCTTTTTTTGGGTACATGCCCAAGAGTAGTATAGCTGAGTCCTCTGGTAGTACTATGTCCAGTTTTCTGAGAAACTGCCAGACTAACTTCCAGAGTGGTTGTAACAGCTTATTCCACCAACAATGAAGAAGTGTTCCTCCTTCTCCACATCCTTGCCAGCGTCTACTGTCAGTTTTTGATCTTAGATATTCTGACCGGTATGAGGTGGATTCTCAGGGTTGTATTGATTTGCATTTCCCTGATGACCAAGTATGATGACCATTTCCTTAGGTACTTGTCAGACACTGGATATTCCTCAGTTAGGAATTCTTTGTTTATCTCTGTGCCCCATTTGTTTTTTTTTTTTTTTTTTTTTTTCATAGAATCATTTGATTCTCTGGAGTCTAACTTCTTGAGTTCTTTGTATACATTGGATATTAGCCCTCTGTTGGATATAGGATATTTTCTAAAACCTGTTGGTTGCCATTTTGTTCTATTGTCAGTGTTCTTTGCCTTACAGAAGCTTTGTAATTTTTTGAGATCCCATTTGTTGATACTTGATCTTAGAGCAGAAGCCATTAGTGTTCTGTTCAGAAAAATTTCCCCTCTTCCTATGTATTCTAAGCTCTTGTCCACTTTCTATTCTATGAGATTGTATACCTGGTTTTCCGTGGAGGTCTTTCTTTGATCCACTTAGTATTGAGCTTTGTACAAGGAGATAAGAGTGGATTGATTTGCATTCTTCTACATGCTGACTGCCAGTTGAACCAGCACCATTTGTTGAAGATGCTGTCTTTTTTCCATTGAATGCTTTTAGCTCCTTAGTCAAAGATAAAGTGACCATAGGTATGTGGATTTATATCTGGCCTTCAATTCTAGTCCATTGATCGATCTGACTGTCTCTGTCATGTAGTTTTTTTTATTACAATTGATCCAAAATACAGCTTCAGGTCAGAGATGGTGATTTACCCAGAAATTCTTTTCTTGATGAGAATTTTTTTTTTTTTGCTCTCTTGTGTTTTCCAAATAAATTTGCAAACTGCTCTTTCAAAGTCTATGAAGAATTGAGTTGGGATTTTGATAGGGATTTCATTGAATCTGTAGATTGCTTTTGGCTAGATGGCCATTTTTACTAAATTATTCCTGCCAATGCATGAACATGGGAGATCTTTTTATCGTCTGAGATTTTCTTCAATTTCTTCAGAGACTTGTGGTTTTCGTCATACAGATCTTTCACTTGCTTACTTAGGGTCACACAAATGTATTTTATTTTATCTGTGACTATTATGAAAAGTGTAGATTCCCTAATTGCTTTTCAGCCTGTTTATCCTCTGAGTGGAGGAAGGCTACTGATTTGTTTGAGTTAATTTTATTTCCAGGCACTTTGCTGATGTTGTTATCAGCTGTAGAAGTTCTCCGGTGGAATTTTTGGGATCTCATAACTATACTATCATATTATCTTCAAATAGTCATTTTTTTTACTTCTTCCTTCCCAATTTCTTTTCCTTTGACCTCCTTTTGTTGTCTAATTCCTCTGTCTAGGACTCTAGTACTGTATTGAATAGGTAGGGAGAGAGTAGGCAGCCTTGTCTAGTCCCTGATTTTAGTGGGATTGCTTCAAGCTTCTCTCCATTTAGTTTGATTTTGGATACCGGTTTGCCATTTATTGATTTTACTATGGTTAAATACTGGCCTTGAATTCCTGATCTTTCCAAGACATTTAACATGGGTGGTAAATTTTGTCAAATGCTTTCTTGGCATCAAATGAGATGATTATGTGGTTTCTTTCTTTGAATTTGTTTATATAGTGGATTATGTTGATGGATTTCCATATATTGAACCATCCCTGCATCCCTGGGATGAAGAAGAATACTTGATCATGGTGAATAATAATTTTGATGTATTCTTGAATTTGGTTTTCAAGATTTTTGTTGAGTTTTTAGATTGAAGTTCATGAGGGAAACTGGTCTGATGTTCTCTTTCTTTGTAGGATATTTATGTGGTTTAGTTATGAGCATAATTGTAGCTTTGAAGAATGAACTGGTTAGTGTTTATTCTGTTTCTATTTTGTGGAATAGTTTGAACAGTATTAGTGTTATTCTTATAGAGGTCTGATAGAATTCCGCATTAAACCTACCTAGTCCTGGGTCTTCTTTGGTTGGAAGACTTTTGATGATTGCTTCTATTTCTTTACTGGTTATGGGAATATTTAGATGGTTTTTCTGATCCTGATTTAACTTTGATTTGTTAATGTTATCCACATTTGCCAGTTTTGTTTAGTTTAGACATTTGTAGTAGATCTGATAATTTTTTAAATTTCCTCAGTTTCTGGTATTAGGTCTCCCTTTTCATTTCTGATTTTGTTAATATGAATACTCTCTCTGTGCCCTATTGTTAGTCTGGCTAAGGGTTTATTAATCTTGTTGATTTTCTCAAAGAACCAGTTCCAAGTTTTGTTTATTCTTTGAATATTGCACATTTTTTCCTACTTGGTTGATTTCAGCTCTGAGTTTGATTTACTCTTCTTCTGTTTGTTTGTTTATTTATTTATTTATTTATTTATTTATTTATATTCAAGGGCTTTCCGTTCTTATGTCAAGTTGTTAGAGTATGCTCTCTCAAGTTTCCCTTTGGATGTGCCTGGTACTATGATTTTTCCTCTTAGCACTGCTTTCATCGTATCTTATAAGTTTGGGTATGTTATTCTTCATTTTCATTAAATTCCAAAAAATCCTTATTTACTTTCATTATTTTTTCCTTGACCAAGTTATCATTGATTAGAGCATTGTTCAGCTTCCATGTATATGTGGGATTCTTGTTGTTTTTGTAGACCACTCTTAGTCCATCGTGATCTGATAGGATGCATGAAATTATTTCAATCTTCTTATGTCTGTTGAGGTCTGTTTTGTGACTGAATATATGGTCAGTTTTGGAGAAGGTACCATGAAGTGTTGAGAAGAAGGTGTATTCTTTCGTTTTAGGATGAAATGTGCTATAGATGTCTGTTAAGTCCATTTGGTTCATAACTTCTCTTAGTTTCACTGTGCCTTTGTTCAGTTTCTGCTTCCATGATCTGTCCATTGATAAAAGTGGGGTGTTGAAGTCTCCCACTATTATTGTATATGTGCAATATATACTTTGAGCTTTAGTAAAGTTTTATTTATGAATGTGGGTATCCTTGCATTTAGAACATAGATGTTCAAGATTGAGAGTTCATCTTGATAGATCTTTCTTTTGATGAATAGGAATTGTGCTTCCCTAACTTTTTGGATATCTTTTGATTGAAAATCTATTTTATTCAATAGTAGAATGGCTACTCCAGCTTGCTTCTTGGGACCATTTGCTTGGAAAATTGTTTTCTCAGCCTTTTACTCTGACGTAGTGTCTGTCTTTGTAACTGAGATGAGTTTCCTGTATGCAGCAAAATGCTGGGTTCTGTTTACATATCCAGCTTGTTAGTTTATGTCTTTTTATTGGGAAATTGATTTCATTGATGTTAAGAGATATTGAGGAATAGTGATTGTTTTTTCTTGTTACTTTTGTTGTTAGAGGTAGAATTATGTTTGTGTGCTTATCTTTTTTTTTGGATTTGTTGCAAAAAGATTGTTTTCCTGCTTTTCTAAGGGTGTAGTTTCCCTCCTTGTATTTGAGTTTTCTATAGTATCCTTTGTAGGACTGGATTTGTCTAAATTTGGTTTTGTACTGTAATATCTTCATTTCTCCATCTATGGTAATTGAGAGTTTTGTTGGATATAGTAACTTGGGCTGGCATTTGCCTTCTCTACAGTCTGTAGCTTTCTAGCTTTCATAGTCTCTGTTGAAAAGTCTGGTGTAATTCTGATATGTCTGCCTTTATATGTTACTTGACAGTTTTCTCTTACTGCTTTTAATATCTTTGTTTTATATATTTTGTGTTTTGACTATTATGTGTCAGGAGGAATTTCTTTTCTGGTCCAGTTTATTTGGGGTATATTCATGGTCATTTTTTTCTTTAAGTTAGGGAAGTTTTCTTCTATAATTTTGTTGAAGGTATTTACTGGGCCTTTAAATTTGGATTTTTGCCTTCTTCTACAGCTATTACCCTTTGGTTTGGTCTTCTCATTGTGTCCTGGATTTCTTGGATGTTTTGGGTTAGGAGAGTTTTGTATTTTCTCTGAATATTTTGTCAATATTTTCTGTGGTATCTTCTTTACCTGAGATTCTCCCTCTTCTATCTCTTGTATTCTGTTGGTGGTGCTTGCATCTATGACTCCTGATCTCTTTCCTAGATATTCTATCTCCAGGGTTGTTTCTGTTTGTAATTTTTTTATTGTTTCTATTTCCATTTTTAGATTCTGGATGGTTTTGTTCAATTTCTTCACCTGTTTGGTTCAGTTTTCTTATAGCTCTTTAAGTAATTTTTGTGTTTCCTCTTTAAGAGTTTCTACTTGTTTACTTGTATTTCTCAAATCCCTCTATTATCATTATGATTTTAAGTCCAAATATTGTTTTTCTGGTGTGTTGGGATATCCATTCTTGCTTTGGTGGGAGAAATGGGTTCTGATGTTTTCAGGTAGTCTTGGCTTCTATTGCTTAGGTTCTTGCACTTGTCTCTTACAATCTTGTTATCTGTGATGCTGGTTGGTCCTGTTGTTTCTGACTAAAGTTTGTCTCTCCTGTGGGCCTGTGTGCTTAGGAGTGACAGTGATCCTAGGTGCTTAGCTTTCTGTGGGCCAGCTGTGGTTCCTGATGACTGTGAGATTTCCCTAGTTCTGGGCTCGGATGGAGACCAGAAGGGTCTGCTCCCAGGTACACAGAGATTTCTATGTCCTGTCAGTTCCTGGGGGTCTCTTCCTGGCCAGTCAGTGGAGAGAAAGTGGGGTCTCACCTGTGTGCTCAGCTCTCTGAGTCAGGTTGTGGGACCCGATGGCAGTGGGACCCCCCTAGCTCTGGTCACAGATCCTGACTCTTACTTCCAAGACTATCAGTTTCAATGTTTTGCTCTTCCTTTTTGAGTTTTCTTAAAATCCAGAATGGGTATTTCTTCTACCTTTAGTCATCACGGTATACATCTTGGTAGGAAGCTTTATATTTGGCTTTTTTAAAAAAATTACGTCATTTATATTTTTGCCTGCTGTTCTTTAATAGTTATGGTAAATTTTGGTGACTATAAGTGTTTAGGTATGATGCCCATGTTAGAGACACACTGACAGAGTCACAATCAAATCATGTGACACGGTTTGTGTGCATTTCTTTTCTCATGCCCCTTTGTTTCCTTTTGTACTTGTTACTCTGAAGCATATCTTCTTGTAATGTTTTTTTTAAACATATGTTATGAAAAACAGTATATATTTTTATATTATGTAAAATATACTGATTTCCATTCTCACACTTAATTTTGAATGTGTCTGAGAAAAGATTTCTGAAATAGAAATATTTTCCTCACAATTATGGGAACATTTTTGTTTCATCGTCTTTTAAATATTTGTTTGTTTAATGTGTATGAGTTTTTTTGCCTGTTTATGTGCAAGGTGCCCACAGGAGTCCTTAACTGCCGTCGTAGTGAAATCATGTTTGTAACATCTTCCTGTTACCAGTGTTGCTAAGTATATATTCTATTTTTAAAAATTTATTTCTATTTATGTGTATATAAATTTCTGTGCAAACATATGCCACATATATGTGGATGCTATTGGAGGCCAAAAGATGGTGTCAGATCTCCTGGAGCTGAAGTTCTGTTTCTTTGTGAACTGCCCAGCATGTGTATTGGAGTGCTGAGAATAAACTCTTTAAGTGCTGAATGTCTTGCCCATTCAACCATCTCTCCAGCTCTTGGTTCTCACTCTTAACAATTCTGTGCAGCTTTCCCCCTCACTAGAAAACTAATTTTAGTTTTTTTTTTTTTTTTTTTTTTTTTTATTACAAGCTTCTAAAGTTCTTTCTATACTTAGTGCTCTGAAATCTCATAGCGTGGCTCGGTGTCTCTGGCTGTACTTTGTGTGTATGTTCACCCTCAGTGTGAAAAGTGCTCACTGTGGCTTCTCACACTCCCGAAAATTCACACTCCAGCCCTCAAACGGTCCTCTTGGCTTTTGTCGGGTATATTCTTGTTTTTTTTTTTTTTTTCTTTCTCTTTTGTTGATCTCTGATTCTCTCTCTGCTTTTATATAATCCTAAGAGTTTATACTTAAATTAAAAAAAAACTCTGACTTTTTTGCTTTACTTTTTTATTTATAGATCTATCCAAGTTTATCCTCCAGATTTCCTATGAGCCTTTGCGTTTTGTGATTGCTTCTTGATCTCAAATCCTGGTTCTGAACATCTGAGTGTTCCCTCCCTCAGTCTCCATATTGTTTTAGCAATGTAAACCTTTACCTTTCTATGAGACTATTGAGGAAATTCCTTCTACTTCTATTGTAAACATTCAGTATAAAATTTTTTTTTGGTTTTTCCTTTTATCTGTCTCTCTTTGAGTGGGTTTGTGTCTGTGCTCTGTGCCAGAGGAAGGTAGAAGAAGGTGCCAGACTCTTTGTAACTGTAGTTAACAGGCAGCTGTTTGTATACTGGGCTCCAAATTTGGATCCTCTGGAAAAGCAAGAAGTACTCAACTACTGAGTACTCTCTCCAGGCTCTGTTTCCCACACTTTTTATTTTTCCTTATACATTGATTTTTGCCTTTTGTCAAATGTTTAGTTATAAACAAGGTATAAAATGGGAACCTGGAAATTCATACTGGCATCACAAGACAGTGGCTACTTGTAAAGGGCCAGGGTACTTATCCATAGGCCACTTCTCTTATGCAGACCAGTTTCCCCAAAATTGAACCTGCCGTGGTTCAATTGAGACCTGGTTTGGACAAGAGGAAAAGAGGCAGGCGTTCTTCCACTTTAGCATATACGTACCTCTTTAGCTATTTTGTTTTCCTAAAATGTCCCTCAGAGCTGATGTTTCTGCACAAATTTTTTCAGCTGTAAGAAGACCAATCGAAACATCTGTCTCCTCATATGGAAAGTTTAGTGACCCTACTCTGTTGGACATGAAAGCATCTAGAACCTAGTTGCTTTAAATGCAAATTTTCAACCACCATACCATCAGTGAACATTGTATCTCCAAGTCCTATGTTTTCCAAACATCATGAGCTCATTACATGATTTCCCATCATCCCCTTTCTTCTTTACAAATGCAGAATTAGCATCTATGAGAAATGAGTCTATCTGCTTTTCATCTTCAGCACTATACATATCTCTCACCATTTCCCCATCCATTCTCTTCTTGTTAATTTTGTCCTTTTTGATCACCATAAAATATGTGTGGTGGGGTAGTGGTGGTCATGAAGGAGTTAATGGAGCAGTACTAAGAATAGATTTTAAATGACATGGCAGAACTAATAAAGCTTCTAACAAGTGCACATACACAATAGATGGATCACAACATATCATACTGCATCGTGTGTCAATATAAAAATTTATTATTACTATTATGAGAACAAATGTGAGAAGCCATTTATTACTTCTCACATTTATTACTTCTCACAATGTGAGGGCCTAATATTACATGGGTAAAACAAGTTCCTGAAAGTCAAGGAATCACAGTTCAAAAAAAAAAAAAAAAAAAATCAAAGAACTATAATCCAAACAGAGATAAATACAACAGTGTACTGTAGTCTTTTGATTTTGATCATTTTAGCGGGGCTTTTCATGAGTATGTAATTATTCCTAATACACCAGTCAGGGCCAAGCCAACGAATGAAAGACAAGGAGAACTGATAGACATAGAAGTATCGAATTTTATAAGTCTTCTAGGTAAACACAGAACCCTAAGAATACAAACTGTAACCAAGAACAATGTAGAGGCTGACATGGAGTTGGATGAAAGAGGAGCTGGCCTATGTCCCCCATTTTTAAATGTATATTATTATCTGCATATCTGCCTGGTCCTAACCTGTGGACTCAAGGCCCTTCCTTTGTAGAAAGGATGCAGACCTCACGCTGCTTGGTTATTAACACATGTAATTCTTTTAAATAATTCTTTCACATGACACAAGCATGCATGTGATAAGGGAAACAAAAGTCAGAGAGTTTGCTCATGTGTATGATGCCTATTACATGGCCACAGAAAGGTAAACTTAATATAATAAATAAGTCGGTAAAAATAAGGCACAACGAACTGAGAAGTGTTCAGTAATATTATTCTGTTTCCATTCCAGTTTTTTTTTTTTTTTGCACTGATTTTCATCGTGAAGTAAAATGTCTTCCTGGGGGATTCTCAGCTGTGCTGTTACTGGACCTTGTGTTCTTTTGTCTAAATAAGAACATGGTGAGCAATTCAGAGAATCTCGGCAATCACAGTCTGGTGATTGGGGAAAGTTATCTTTCCTGTGCTAAGGTTTGCTGTGGAACATTGTAATCCGAAGTCATAAAGTGGATTGTTCTGTTTCCTCAATGGCTGTGACTCTGCATGATCCTTTAAACAGCACCTAATGATAAAGGTCAGGTCTGCTAACATGTATTGTGTGTGTGCTCCACGTACTAGCTCATGCTTGTTTTCCCTACACCTCTCCCACCAAATGTTAAGATATTAATTTTTCCCTGAATGCTGTGTTGCCCTGCTGCTTTCAGATTTATCCTGTGGCTCTTCAAATTGAATGAAATATTTCCCATTTCTGCCTACAATCTATTTTTTCTCCTGGTTTATAGGACAAAGTCATGCTGATATTTTACAGATAAAATATTTTTTATTCTCTGTAATTTATCCTATGGTGCCATGAATAATCTCAAGGATTCTTCCTCTGGAAAAACACATTCTTTTCCTTATATGTTTTGGACATTGTCATAAGCATGAGCAGAGAAGTTACCAGATTAGCTATGGCTAATGATAGAAACACATCCCTTTGTCAAATTCTATGCTACTCATATTAAACATTATGGTCAACCTGTACTTTCTGCATAATACCGTAAATAATATAAACAAACTGCTCTGAAATTAATTCATTTGGGAAAAGTTATCTGCTCAGTGATCATTGTCACAAGGACAAGCCCTTCAAAGAGCAGCACAAGAAATGAAACACCAAATGCAAGACTCTGTGACTCCCTATGATAGCCCTGCAGGACTGTTAAATTGTCACATGCCACCCTTCACTAGTTATTAAGGGAAAGATTAATTATTATCTAGTTTAACTTACTTATACCCCTGATCAGCTTCAAACCAATACCTCAGCTAATTTAAGTTCTATCCCAAGAAGTCAAGGATCTGCCTTTGTCTGAACAGACTGTGTATGTGATGAACTGTTGGGGGAAGTGTAATGAAAGAATCATAACTGGTCTATGGTGAGGACGATACCACATTAGTGTAGCCAACCTGTGCCTTTGGCTGATTCTCCACATTTCAGTGAAGAATTTCCTATGATGAGTAGATGTTGCTTTTGCCAAAGCGAGTTTGAAGTAAAGCCGTTTTGCTAGAGATGCCGTACCTAAAAACAGAGCTCAGAATGTCAACATTAATTTCCAACTGAGGCTTAGGGTATTATATAACACATTTCAAGCACATATTGCATGCTCCAAAATTTTCAGTTGTCTGCCAACACCATTATCATCATCACCATCACCATCACCAACACCATAACCAACACTAACACCAACACCACTATCACCATCACCAACACTAACACCAACACCACTATCACCATCACCAACACTAACACCAACACCACTATCACCATCACCATCACCATCACAATCACCAACACCAACACTAACACCAACAACACTATCACCATCACCATCACCAACACTAACACCAACACCACTATCACCATCACCATCACCAACACCATCACCAACACTAACACCAACACCACTATCACCATCACCATCACCAACACTAACACCAACACCACTATCACCATCACCATCACCATCACAATCACCAACACCAACACTAACACCAACAACACTATCACCATCACCATCACCAACACTAACACCAACACCACTATCACCATCACCATCACCAACACCATCACCAACACTAACACCAACACCACTATCACCATCACCAACACTAACACCAACACCACTATCACCATCACCAACACTAACACCAACACCACTATCACCATCACCATCACCATCACAATCACCAACACCAACACTAACACCAACAACACTATCACCATCACCATCACCAACACTAACACCAACACCACTATCACCATCACCATCACCAACACCATCACCAACACTAACACCAACACCACTATCACCATCACCATCACCAACACTAACACCAACACCACTATCACCATCACCATCACCATCACAATCACCAACACCAACACTAACACCAACAACACTATCACCATCACCATCACCAACACTAACACCAACACCACTATCACCATCACCATCACCAACACCATCACCAACACTAACACCAACACCACTATCACCATCACCATCACCAACACTAACACCAACACCACTATCACCATCACCATCACCATCACGATCACCATCACCAACACTAACACCAACACCACTATCACCATCACAAACACTAACACCAACACCACTATCACATCACCATCACCATCACAATCACCAACACCAACACTAACACCAACAACACTATCACCATCACCATCACCAACACCATCACCATCACCAACACTAACACCAACATCACTATCACCATCACCATCACCAACACCATCACCAACACTAACACCAACACCACTATCACCATCACCATCACCAACACTAACACCAACACCACTATCACCATCACCATCACCATCACGATCACCATCACCAACACTAACACCAACACCACTATCACCATCACCATCACCAACACTAACACCAACACCACTATCACCATCACCATCACCAACACCATCACCAACACTAACACCGACACCCCTATCACCATCACCATCACCATCACGATCACCATCACCAACACTAACACCAACACTACTATCACCATCATCATCACCATCACCAACACTACCACCAACATCACTATCACCATCACCATCACCATCACCACCATCACTACCACTACCACCACCACCACCACCACTAACAAGAAACCCTGATTGATTAAGGTTAATCAACTAGTAGACACAGTAACCAATCAGTGTCAGTAGGAGTCAGATGAAACTAAATATGTATTTGAAATTTTTAGGAATAGGAAACAAATTTCCGCTGACTGTTTCCTCTCCCCGACCCTCCACCTTTCTTTTTATCGGTGATTAATATTGGACCCACCGAGAAAAATAACAAAGCTCTAGAAAAATAACTTTATAAATTGCTTTCCCAAGTGTCCATCTGTGTATGCTGTTTCCTTTAGATTGCAAGGACCTTTAGGCCAGAGATTGTATTTAACCTAGTGTTTAATATGGGAATTTATTTATTCAGTCTTAAAACTTCACTCTTGAATAAGCTGCCTTGGAGCTAAGGAGATCAGGCATCCTATTTTTTGGAGGGATTATTTTTTTCTTTAGTGCGTTTGATGGGTGGCCTGTGAAATCCTAAGAGTATGGCAATTTCTCCCCCCAACACATTTTTTCATATTGCAAATATGTTCAGTCTGGTGTCATAGGGTTGTCATTCCTGGCTTTAGGCTGTAGCTCTGCTGTCGGTGTTTATTTAATAGTGGATAACTATCTCTGCCCAGCGTCTTTACCTCCTCATGGCGAAGAATTAATGAATGTGGAACTATTTAACCTTTCCTTTGAACAAACCAGATCTAGACCTTATCTGATGTATGATTTCAATTAATTGACAAATGTCCCCGAGGATGCATATTATATCCCCATTTTACAGAGGAGGAAGAAAGGCTGAGAGAAGTTAAATGACCTGTCTAAGGATGCTCAGGGTGGAGGGGGTGACAAACTAACCAGTGAGTTTAGAAACATGCAGGTCCGTCAAGAGAGCAAACTAGAAAAGATACAGAAAACTTTGTCATGTGAGATTACTAGCAGTAGAATATTATATATATATATATATATATATCTTACTACTCCTGTCCAATTCTATCCAGACTCCTCCCATGTGTTCCTCATGTCCTCTTTTCATAATCCACTGAGTCCAATCGAGGTTGTTCCTGTACACACAATTACATGATCATTAACTGCGTCATATAAAACCTACCAACAAACCATTTCCCAAAGAAAATTGACCACTGCTGTAAAAATTTTAAAGAAAAATCTCGTCACAGGGTTACCTCATGCCTTAGACCATTTTATGTTTCCGAATAAAAGACACATACTGCTTCTATATTTTAAAACCTGCCTTAATCAGCACAGTAGCTGGGCAACTGCCTACCTTCCATGTTATTAGAATTTACCTCCTATTCATGATCCAACGTATTACTTACTATTTACTGTCTTCCATCTTGGTGGCTCTTAACCCAATTGGGTAGTCCTTTAGGCCACGTTCTCTTGGCCCCTAACCCATTGTGGCTCTCCTTGTTTCTCTATCTCATCGTTGCTTTCCTCTCTTTGCTCTTCTAAATGTTTTTACTCTTTCAAGGAGGCTCCCTTCTTCCCTTTCTCATTCTTCTCCTCCTGGTCTGAAGCCTCAGAAGCCTAAACCCCGCCTATGTCTCTTCTCTTCAGCTATTGGCTGCTGGCATCCTTATTTACCAATCAGAATTAACTAGGTGCAGGGCCACCAGGCTAGGGCAGACTCTCAATCTTGGAGGCCAGCACTTAGCGTTACAATAATCATTAAAAGACAAAACCTGCAACACACCAGGATTCCAAATTGAGCATTAAAAAAAAAATCTAAGATATGAAGCAAGCATTGGAGGTTTTGATACATTTCCAGTATAAAATGCACGAGCAGCAACTTTTGGAAACTACCACATTGGAGTTTGTTTTAACAAAAAACATTTGAAGTCCGAAGTTATTGCCAAACCTATTACATTGGACAGTCCACTAAGGGTCCATACCATATCGGGGACAAGTGGAAAGCAGATGCTCTTTCCTCTGCATGGCTTATAGTTGCCTGTACCATGACCTGGGATTCGTGTTATTATCAAGCTTCTCTTTCTGTGGAGCATCCATAAGGTCAGATGCCCAGAAGAGTGATGCTGAGCATGTTATAGAGGTGACGGGGTTGTCAATGAAGCTGCAGTAGAGACAGGATGTTTCCCAGCAAGGAGTTCTTGTCTTGCCCATTGTCTACGTTAACTTTGGTTCCTTCGGGTTTGGTTATACCCTGTTAGTAGGTGAGTTAAAGTGGCCACCTGGGAGGCTATTCTTAGAATTATTTTGAAACCAAGCTCATTAAACTTCCTGCTAGCATCCCAGAAGATGGTTCTAGAAACCCCAGGTCAAGCAATCACTATCCCGGGTAAAATATCCTCAGCATAGACCTTATCTTCACTTGTTTCTACTTTAACTCTAAGTCAAGATGGTCATCCTCTAACTTGACCATCTCACACCGTTCAAAAGCACATTTCTTTTTCTTATAGGTAGAATTAAGATTTGTTACGTGACTTCTAATTATTCTTCTGAATTTAATTATCAGTTCTAAATCTAAAATTACTTATTGTTTCACAATTTCATGTACACAATATGTACCTATATATTACAATACAATAAATATACATACATATAATATACTTTATAGTATTCTCATCTCATTCTCTTTTATTATTTATCCTCTGAATTTCTTCTTTGTCATTAATTCCTCCCAGTATCTTCTAACATTCATATTGTGTGTTTGTGTGTGTGTGTGTGTGTGTGTCCATTGCACCATTATGTGTGATTAGAGTAGCTTGTGTGTCAGTGTTAGTAAGAAAAGACAGCAAAGGTTTAGATACACACAGGGGAATATAATCCAACAACCATCACTATCCTGTAGAACCTCAGGGAGCGGTATCATCTTATCAAACCCTTCCCCCATCCATGATGGAATAGGGACAGCCCCATATTAAACATTTTTTAGGTAAGTTACCATGGCTTTTATAAATTCTGAGGTGCAGTCACTATGGTATATCCAGAAGACTGAGTTTCACAGTGTTTCTCCCTGTCCTCAGGCTCTTACATGCTTTCACCTTATCTTCCATGCTGTTCCTTGAGACCTGAAGGAACTAATACACATGTCCTATTTAGAGATGAGCACTCAATACTTGCCGTTAAGAGTTCCTGTAGTGAACTTGGAAAAAGAATTTTACAATATACACATCATGGTTATGTACTCACTGCAACTTAGTAACCCCATATGAAATCTAAAGTTACATCACCCCTCTTCAAATTACTTCACATTCTGGAATGAATCATTTATGCATGAAAAAAAAATTAGTACTCTGAAATCCCATCATAGTAGAGAATTATGTCATATGTGTTTCAATGTTTATGTATTTCTCTTAAATATTGCAAATATGTATGTCGATGCAAAAATGGCCATTTTAATTTTGTTAATCTAACAAATATTTTCTTCATGTTTTATGCTAGTTCATAAATAATTACTGAATTTCTGTATTAAACCTGAGTTAATAATGACTATTTGCAGCACCTTTCTCAATATCATACTCCTGTGATATATGGCATCCCTGATTTTCTATACATTTTGCTAACCTGTACTCAACTATAAACATTTATTTGTCCAGAAAGACCTACCCCCTCACAGCCACATGAGAGAGATATAGATAGGTAGGTAGGTAGGTAGGTAGATATGATAGATGTATGGACAGATGAACAAACAGACAGACAGACAGACAGACAGTTTGTGGCATCAGTATTGCCCACTGTAAGAAACATCTCTTACCAAGGCTGAAAACTGCATTAATCTACAGACCAACCTACAAATATTTAGAGATCAGTTTAACAGCTTGTTCATTTAGAAAACATCATTCATATGTTCTATAGGAGAGCCCATTAACTCCCTAACCATGAGCTTTCTATGAGGCTACAGTGCTAGGGATGATTTCCAATGGTATATGCCTCAAACCCAACCAGAACCCAGTTTGACTTCGTTACGCATAGGAGTCATTCCTCTGTCTTATGCCTCGTCTTGCCTGGAAGATGTGCACTGCAAAATAAAGGCTCCACAGATGACAAGACCATTGATGGCTTTGTTCCGCAGCAGCCTACAGGGTACCCTCTGGTCCTACAGATGTCAGCTAATTGAGACAAAGTGCCTAGCTGAATTTCAGCTTCATTTTTCCAAACGCTGAAGCATGTGGTATCTTCAGCAGTAGTAACTCATGACATCTTTATGGTGGACAATCAAAACTAATGCCTACGGTTCTCCATGACTAAAAATCTATAGGGAGCTATACCTTATCAAGTGCTGGACTTTTCATTTATTAACCCATGACCTTGAAGAACAACATTATCCACCCACATAGGGAGCTTCAGTTCAAATTCTTTTCTTTCTCCTTTTTAATTTTAATTTTTAATTGGCTTCTCCAAAAAGCACATTTCTAAAGGAATTTTCTTCCCTAATTAGTCCTTAACTTGTTTTATACAGATCCTCATTTTATGGTAATTGAGGTGTGCATACTCTGTAAAGCTTTCTTGAGTGTTCTTCTTATGTCTTATAGTATCTAAAGGAGTGATTGTAGCTTTTATTCTACAAAGGAAATTGTTTTCCTCTGAAATATCTAAGACCTAAGTCACCATTACTTATTTTCCTTCATGATTGCAACTGTTTTTCCATGTAGGTATTTGATGGTTTCTCATGATTGTCAATTTGATGAAACTTAAGGTGACAGATCTCTGGGCATGTCTGTGAAGTCATTTACAGAGAGGTTTTAAAAGGATGCTTTTAGAGTAACAACAAAGGAACATTAAGGGAAAATTCTCAGTCAAGAGAATAGAATGCCTGGTCTAGGTGGAGACTTATCATTGCACTTGGGCAAGTCAGTCATCTGGCCAAAGAATCATCCCCCAAGAAAAATTCCACCCCTAGGAAGTCAACCACATTTTAAGCCATGCTAAAGCCATAGAGAGAATAATTATTCTTTTAATGTATGTTACCTCATAAGAGTCATTCCTCTATTTTGCCAGAGGCCACATCTTCCCTAGAAGGTTGGTATTGCAACACAAAGACTCCACAGCTGGATAAGACCATTGATGGCTTTTTTTCCCAGAAGCCTACAGGGTACCCTCTGGCCCTACAGATGTTAGTCGCATCAAGGACATTCAGGAACATGTTAAGGAAGGCTTACAGAGTATGCCCCCTCAATTACCATAAAATGAGAATCCCTGTAGCTAAGGACTAATTAGGAAAGGATGAAAAGTAAAGGCCCTTTACTTTTCCTTTGTAGAATCTCCATCACCTAACTCAGTCGCTATGATCTGCCATGAGGTTCACTCTGTCAGGACTCAGAAAGTCATCATTCTTTTTATTTATTTTTTCTTCTGATTCTTTCTGATATCTAGAATCCAACTATGCTATTTGTGATACTCAGCCCTTCTCTCTCTGAAGAAGCTTTTGTTTATAAAGCCCTCATCTCTGTCACATGTCTGCATGTCCACCAAATATCTGATCTCTGTCCTTCTTAATTAAAAAAACATAGCTTTTCCCCGTTTTCTCTCTTCCTTTTCAGGTGGCCATTGCAATTTATAGCCTAACTACCCATAGCGTCTATTTTTAAAATTTTTATAAAATTATTCTGAAATTTTTATTTGAGTCTTACTTCAATTATTTTGTCAGCAATACCAAGAACTTCTAAAGGGGATCTCAATTTTACCAGCTAGCAAGCACAAAGTGGTCTCAACACTTTTGGTAACATTGGGAAGACCCTATATGAATGTGGGCAGCTGCATGTCATGAAATTCGGTCTAATGTTGAATAAGAAGGAGAAAAAACCTGAGTAGTAATGTTCATTTCTTTGCTTTCTTATTGTGGACACAATGTAGGCTAGAATAGTGATCGTAAACTGTGAGCCAAAATAAACTTTTCCTTCTCTCAGCCACCTTTGTTAGGTATTTTGTCATAGCACCCATAAAAGCAATATGTAGATAAACAATACCAGGAGTGGGGTGTTGATATGACTAACTCAATGATGCGATTAATAGGCTTTTAGAGCTACAGTTGGGAGATCGTTGGAGAGCAGGAAGCCGTAGATGACAAAATCCTTAGAACAGAGTCATCTTAGTCTAATTCCAGGGGGAGGTTGAAAGATCAGAATGCCCACAGAAGTAAGAATACTAAAGATCCAATTATATGATTTGAATGGAGCAGGTAATATCTCAAGCTGGCAGTGGAACTTGGCAGTAGCATCCAAATGGTACTGGTTGTGCAGCACAAAATATCTGAGAGTGAGCTGCTCATGGAGGGTTGAGTAAAGGTTCTAGAAAACTCCTGAGACCAGCCAATACTTAGCTTACTGGATTCAGTGTAAGTCAGCCTTGATGGCCCATTGCATGCAGTGGAGAATGTACCTAAGTTGCAGTGAAACTGTGAAGAATTTGTGAGGGAAACTGCACTGACAGACCAGGGCTGCACATATGTGAGAGGCTCTTTATTACGGGCAGCAAAGATGAAGGTGAGGGGAGTTGGCCATGATTCCCCCATAATTCCCAGATGTTGTATATGGAATGATGGAATTTGGTGTTTTCCTCTCTAATTTCCCATCTCGTCCTGGCCCAGTATGCTTCAATTGCTCCATTTTGAAATGGAACTGTATACCCTGTGCTATTATATATAATATATTATGTGTAATATATTATATATAGATGTATAACTTGCATTGTTATTTTTTATTTTAAAGAATATATTATCATTTCTGTCTGTGACTGGTTTTTTTTTTTTTTTTTGCATGTAAATCTGTGTACCATATGTATGGCTAGTACATCAGGTTCTGGGTGTCAGATCCCATGGAATTGGTGTTTTAGCTATTTGGGAACCATCAAGGGGTGCTGGGAATTAAAACCACGTAGTCTGTAAAAGGACCAGGTGCTCTGAATTGACATGCCACCTTCCCAGTTCCTTAGCTTGATTGGCTCTACAGTTCTCATAGTTAAAAGATGGCTTGAACATCTGAAAACACTGAATTCATGGTGTTAATGGGCAGGGATGGACAATATTCTGTGTTTGATTCTGTTCTCCACAAGACAAATGAAAGCTCCATGAATTAAATGGTATCAGGGCTATAATCCGATTGCCCCACAATTCTTACCCCCATTGGGATGGTATTAAGAACTGGAGGGTATTTAGGGGTGGAAGTCATGAGAACCCTCTCTCACTCCTGAATGGATTACTGCATTGTAAAAGTGTGGGGGTGGACAAGTCAACCCTTATCACATTTCCATCCTTCTATCATCCAAAGACACAACACAGCACCATCATTTTAAGAGAGACAGTGCTATTACCAGCCTCAAGAACCATCAAGCTACAAGAACCTTGATGGTGGCTTTGCAGGCCCGGCACTGAGGAGAAATCAAGTGCTACTCTTGATGTATTACTCACCCAACTGCACTGTCTTACAACAGCATAAATAGACAAAGATGCCATCTCTATCTGATGAATGGAGTAGTGACCACGGAACTGAAAGTTTGCTTTGGTCCACTCTAAAGTCTCTATCCTGTTCTCTCTGTCTCTCTGTGTGTCTCCTTCTTTTCTATGTCTCTCTCCCCTCCCCTTCTCTCTCCCTTTGTCCCTCCTTCCCTCTTCTCTGTCTCTCCCTACCCTCCCCACCTCCTTCCCTATTCCCTCCATCCCTCTGTCCCTACTTCTCTTTCCTCTCCCTAACCCTCCCACCCCCTCGTGTGTGTGTGTGTGTGTGTGTGTGTGTGTGTGTGTTTCAGTGTCTCTCAAAGCTTTGTCATCCTAAGTGGTGGAAGACCCACAGATCTCTGATATTCTGTTCAGACATTTGATTCACCACCTTTGAAATGTCCTTTAAGTGTGACAACAGACTTACTATCTATGTAGAACTTATTTGACCACAAGTTTAAATAAGCATTACCTTGATAGTTTGAAAGCATACCTTTACCATGTAGATTTCAAGTGAGAACTCATGAAGTTTTGGGACTGTGCTAAGTGGACTAGTTTGGCATATAAACACTGAAAGCATCATGCCACTATATTGTTTCCCTATCATATCTTGTAGTGTGTCTGGTGTTTTACTGATGCACTTCAAGTGTAATAAGTCATTTAATTCCATGTGCCACCCGAGTAGGTATTGTCATCATTCCTATGCTACAGAGCAAGAGCAGGTAACTGAAACACAAAGGTTGAATAACCTACCTAATGCTCCACAGCCAGAACACAGGTGCAGATTCCCAACTGCTTTCCTGAGCTGCCTCTTTGTGAGCTGCCTTCATCTCTCCTTCCTTCCAGGCTGTCTCCTCATCCTTACAAATGCTGCCTGGCAGGCTGACCTTCAGATTACAGCTACTTCTTGCTCACTCTGTTTTCGCACTGCACTTATCTTACATAAAATCCCTCCTGGGGATTTGTAAAATAATTCTTTTCTTCCTCTTTAAAAGAACAGCACTGTAGTGCAGATCTTGGGGTCATGCTGGCTAGACTCATCCAGTTTCCAGCACGGCTTGGATTGTACGTTACCCTGGCTCTGCTTCCTACTTATCTCTCCTAACTTCCTGTGCCTTCGGTTGGGTCTCTGCACGGGCATAGAATCTGTAATCGCCAAAGAATAATTTTCTTCACATTATTTTACATTTCTGCAAATGCTTTCAATAGTATATGTTTTAATGTTCTATTTTAAAGAGCCGACAGACCCTCCAGCTAATCCTCTTGCAGTTACGTTTATTTGGCTATCAGAACCCCCAAAGATCAAGCTTTCTCGGATATCAGCAGTGGGAAGTGTGTTCGTGGTTTCGGCGGTATAGATACTATTGAAACTTAAGAGGTTGTAAAGATTATTTTCTCAAAATTGAAATCGATTATTTCCTGTGAAGCTTGATTATAGCCATTGAGGTCTATAAAATAAAATGCCAGCTCTTTTATTATTTTAGTGAATAGAATTACGTTCATTTTGGTAGTAAAATGGCAGTCCTATGGAATGCTCTAAAAGGTGTATTTAAGGTTTTTTTTTCCTCTTTCTTTTTCCCCCAAACGTCCATTTGCAAAGGATGATCAATGACTTGTCATCTTACAGTAAAGCTGAAGTAAAAAGTTTGTGATGGCAACCCTAAATGTTTTATCACCTGTCAAAAATTTCAATGATAATAAAAAAGTAACATCCTTTAAATTAATTAGACATGATTAGGACTTCAAGCCCAGAGGCCACATCATTATGCAAAAATTATAACAGTTAGCTATTTAAATTACCATTAAATTAATTCTTATGTTAATTGACATTTCACTTATAACCTGAGATTTCATTTATATGAGATCTCCTTAAATAATCAGGCACAATGAAATACTGTTTTGGAAAGAATCTTTTGAGACAAACACACTGAAAAATTGATTCCTTATATCTGGCTTTAGGTATATTTCACAATAAGAATATAAAAACACCTTTTGATTTCTTAAGGTATAGCATGGCTTACATTAATCTCTTATGTGTGTGTTGCACCCACACATGTCAATAGGATATTTTTTTCCTCAGTGAGCAACACTTTGTCTTCTCCTGGGACAATGCAAACTGTGTATCTATAATAAAGTGACTATGTGACATTAAAATGCCAATTTCTAGAGACTAGGAGTCAATAGTTCTTTCTATTGCTTGGAAGTGTTCATGCATGCATATCACGTGTTTTTATCTAACCCGTCTCTCATTTATCCTCTACACTTTCTTTTCCATCTCCCTATCATCTCCACCTCGTAACCTTGGGTGCTCTTTTGTTTGTTATGTCAGTCCACAGTCTCTACTTAGTGTTGCCTTGTGTGCGTGGATGTAGAGCCATCACCTGAAGCATGAAGCCTCTCAGCGACCACCTCCCCAAAGAAAAGTGATGCTTCTTCCTCGGAATTCAATAGCTCCTTGGCTAGATATGAGGTTTCATCTTTGCCTGGAATTTCTGTTGGCCTGATCTGGTGTACATCTTAGTTATGCAGCCATAGACCCTGAGTTCATGTGTGTGGTAGACATATGGTGTCCAGCAAATACTTCTTCACTGAAGTTGTGCATTACCTCTGGCTCTTAGAATCTTCCTCTCCCCTCTTCTGCGATGATCCCCAAGATTTTGTGGAAAGGGTGGAACACAGATGTCTCACTTACCCTACAGATTTCACATTCTCTTATTCTTTCCATCCTGGCTCTTTGTGGTTTTCTGTATTGATCACCATCTACTGCGTACATATAGAGATGAGAGATAAAATAATCCATGGATATGAAGATTAAAAACATAGGGGCCATTTTATTATTCAGAGGAATAATAGTTTTAGGGTTTTGTGTGTGTGTGTGTGTGTGTGTGTGTGTGTGTGTGTGTGTGCTTGAGTTAGCTAGTCAAGGGTTTTGGTCCCATTATTGGCTCCAATATTGGGCATGAGTAGTATTTTATAGAGCAGGCTTTATGTCCAATCAGAAAATAGTCAGTTATGGAATGGGTGTGTCACTATTGTATCAGTGAGCTTATGTTTTGAGATCCGTCTTTCCTGCATCTCAGACAGTTCACAGTTGGGAGAGTACTATTGAATTCTCTTTCTCTAGTTGCATGGTACAACGCTGTCAGCAAAGGACTCTTCAGCAATGTGTTCTTCTAAGCATTCTGCTTCCTGGATTTTTCGGCACATTGTTATCAGAGACCTTTTGCTGTTGACATTTCTCAATCGATTCCAGAGTTGCTTGGCTCAAATTCCTTGTCTTTATCTTAATCTTCTTTTTCCACACCAGGTGTCGGTCAGTTGATTTTTCTCCACTGTTTTATCTCCACTCTCCCTGATTCTGACTTTCTTCAGATGCCTCCAACTCTTCCAAACTATCTTAGGCAGGAAATTGTCCCTCAAAATTGTCAATCCTTGTAAACCTCTGTGATGCCGCTTAGATGTGTGCGCATGAGGTTTTGAAATTTTAATTTAATTTTTCATATATTCACTTTGCATCTCGCTCACTCTCCCCTCCTGGTCACTCCCTCCCACAATCCTTCCCCCCTCTTCTTCTTCTCTGAGCTGGTAGGACACACCCTGCGGTTTTCTCCCACCCTGAAATTTAAGACTCTGTGAAGTGAGGAACATCCTGTCCCACTGAGGCCAGATAAGGCAGCCCAGCTAGCAGAACATATTCAACTACAGGCAACAGCTTTTTGACCAGCCCCCACTCCAATTGTTCAGGACCCACAGGAAGACCAGGCTGCACATCTGTTACATGTGTAGGGGGAGGCCGAAGTCCAGCCTATGTATGTTCTTTGGTTGGTTGTTCAGACCCTAAGAGCCCCAAGATCCAGGTTATCTGACTCTGTTGGCCTTCCTGTGCAGTGTTTATCCTCTTCAGGGTCCACAATCCTTTCGAGGAGGAAGATTTTTTTAAAAACCATTTTACATTATGTGTATGTGAGAGGTATGTGTCTGTGTGTACAGGGCTGTGGGAGCCTGTGGAGGCCAGAGGCACTGGATTCCCCCAGAATTGATATCATAGGTAATTATGAGTTGATGGGCACAGCTTTATTTGTTTAATAAATTAAAAGGAGCATATAATAACAGGTATAGGGCTGGTAGAAAACTTTCTAATTAATACAAAGTTGAAGTTATAATCTTTACAATGGTATAAAACGTATTTGATGCAGATTTAAGGTTTTCCTTCGTATAATTTTTTATTGATTTAAATTTGAGATTAGTATTGTTGCCTTCAGATAATACTGTGTCTATTCGGTACATTTGGGAAGGCAAGGCTTAGACCCCGTCCTATGACTGTTATTATATACTGTTTTTAGTTGATTAAACAAAATAATGTTTTCGAGATATTTCATTTAGAAATGGACAAGGTTTAACAGTTTAGAAATGCTTTTTCTAAATGGATGGGTTTTAAAAATGTCAGAAATCCATAAATTATGACATCTTATATTATTTATCTTTTGTTGAGACATGTCTGTTTCTTATAGTGACCCTTTGGTGGATTTGTTGAAGACACAGAACATCTCTATCTCTAGGTGAGGTATACTTTGTGGCTAGGCAGCTACTGGGCAGACACTGCCTATTTCTACAGAATAATACTGTCCATAAAGGGACACATTATAAAGAATATTTGACTTATAATCTTTGCCAAGCCAGTACTTGTCAGTGATTCAAGTTTTCTGAATTTCAAAAGTCTGTCCGTGATCCTGGGCTAAAAGGCTAAAGACTTACTCACACATGTTGCTAACAGGAAAATGCTGATGGAGATTTGTCTCTGTAACCTGTTTCAGTCTGGAAACTGTGTTAGGCTTCTTATGTGTTTAGATATATAGCTACTCTCAGATTTCTGATGGAATTGAAGACTTCTGATGGAAGATGGAAGAAGTCCTCTGATGGAATTCTGATGGAGCAATTAGACAAGGAAAGGTCAAAGGGATACACATTGGAAAGAAAGAAGTCAAAATATCACTGTATAAAGATGATATAGTATACTTAAATGATCACAAAAATTCCACCAGAGAACTCTTACAGCTGATAAACAACTTCAGCAAAGTGGCTAGAAATAAAATTAAATCAAACAAATCAGTAGCCTTCCTCTACTCAAAGGATAAACAGGCTAAAAAAAGAATTATGGAATCTACAGCCTACACAATAGCCACAGACAATAGTAAATACCTTGGTGCAACCCTAACCAAGCAGGTGAAAGATCTGTATGACAAGAACTACAAGTCTCTGAAGAAAGAAATTGAAGAAGATCTCAGAAGGTGGAAAGATCTCCCATACTCATAGATTGGCAGGATTAATGTAGTAAAAAATGGTCATCTTGCTGAAAGCATTCTTCAGATTCAATGCAATCTCTATCAAAACTTCATTTCAATACTTCATATATTTTGAAAGAGCAGTTTGCAAATTCATTTGGAGTAAAAAAAAAAAAAAAACAGGATAGCAAAAACTACTGTCAACAATAAAAGAACTTCTGGGGAATCACTATCCCTGACCTCAAGCTATATTATAGAGCAATTGAAAAACAAACAAACAAACAAACAAACAAAAAATCCCTGCATGATAAGGTACAGAGATAGGCAGGTAGATCAATGGAATAGAATTGAAGATCCAGAAATAAACACACACACCTATGGTCACTTGATCTTTGACAAAGGAGCTAAAAACATTCAATAGAAAAAAAAGAGAGCATTTTTTACCAAATGGTGCTGGTTGAATTGATAGTCAACATGCATAAGAATGCAAATTGATCCATTCTTATCTCCTTGTATGAAGCTAATGTCCAAGTGGATCAAGGACCTCCACATAACACCACATACACTGAAAGTAATAGAAGAGAAAATAATGAATTGCCTCAAATTCATGTTCACAGAGAGAAATTATCTGAAAAGAACACCAATGGCTTATGCTCTAAGATAAAGAATCAGCAAATGGGATGAAATAAAATTTCAAAGCTACAGTAAGGCAAAGGACACTGTCAATATGACAAAACAGCCACCAACAGACTGGGAAAAGATATTTACCAATCCTACATCTGATTGTAAAATAATAGCCAATATATACAAAGAATTCAAGAAGTTAGACTCCAGAGAACTGAATGACCCTATTAAAAATGAGATACAGAGCTAAACAGAGAATTCCCAACTGAAGAATACTGAATGGCTAAGAAGTACTTAAAGAAATGTTCAACATCCTTTGTCATCAGGGAAATGCAAATCAAAACAACCATAAGATTCTACCTTACACCAGTCAGAATGGCTAAGATAAAAAACTCACGTGACAGTAGATGCTGGCAAGGATGTTTCAAGAGAGGAATGTTCCTCCATTGTTGGTGGGATTGTAAACTGGTACAACTACTCTGGAAATCACTCTGGTGGTTCCTCAGAAAACTAGACATAGGACACAGCTATACCACCCTTGGGCATATACCAACATATAAAAAGGACACATGCTCCTGTATGTTCATAGCAGCCTCATTTATAATAGCCAGAAGCTGGGAAAACCTCAGATGTCCTTAAACAGAGGAATGGATACAGAAAATGTGGTATATTAACACAATGGAGTACTACTCAGCTATTAAAAACAACAACTTCATAAAATTCTTTAGGCAAATGAATAGGTGCTATCATCCTGAGTGAGATAACACAGTCACAAAAGAACACACATGGTATTAGCACCCAAATCTCAGAATACCCAAGATACAATTAACAGACCACATGAAACTCAAGAAGGATGACAAAAGTGTGGATACTTCAGTCCTTTTTAGAATGGGGAACAAAATACCCAAGGGAGCAAAAATGGAGACAAATTGTGGAGCAGAGACTGAAGGAAAGGCAATCCAGAGACTACCTCACCTAGGGATCCATCCCATAAACAAACACCAAATCCAGACCCTAAAATGGATGCCAAGAAGTGCTTTCTGACAGAAGCTTGATATAACTGTCTCATAAGATGCTCTGTCAGAGCCTGAAAAATACAGAGGCTGATGCTCACAGCCAACCATTGGACTGAGCACAGGGTTCCCAATGGAGAAGTTAAAGGACAGAGGGAGCTGAAGGGGTTTGCAACCCATCGGAAAAACAACAATATAAACCAACCAGACCACTCCAGAACTCCCAGACACTAAATCACGAATCAAAGAGTATAAATGGAGAGACTCGTGGCTCTAGCTACATATGTAGCAGAGGCTGACCTTGTTGGACATCAATGGGAGAAGAAGTCCTTGGTCCTGGGAAGGCTGGATGCATTAGTGTAGGGGAATAGGTGGGTTGGTGAGTTCTGTCATAGAAATAGAGGTTGAATATGATAGGAGGTTTCCAAAGGGAAACTGGGAATGATAATATCATTTGAAATGAGAATAAATAAAATATGGAAAAACAAATAGAAATATTAATGTGTAAACTATTATTACAAGGTAAATCATTTCAACATTATATATTCCACTTTAAATATATGTAAAAATAAGTCATGTAAAACATCTATTACTCCTCAGTAAGCTACAATATTCCTTATCTATGGGGTTTGTGTTTCTGATGTTTGGGTTCCTCTTCCACTTTGCAAAGGTTTGTCTCTGTTTGCTTACTGTATGTTTTTTTACCCTTAATAATAATATTTATTTATTGGGTGGAAAAATACATTTATTATAATTACTAACACCATTGTTTTTACTTTTTAGTCATTATTCCCACTAATTAAAACTTGAACACACTAAATTTGATTCAGATTTGATAATGTACTAAGTCAGTCCTTAACACTGTGGTATCACCCTTTGTAGCTGCTTTCTGAGAGAGCTGGTTTTTCAGTGATGACTAGAGAGAAAATCTACACTTGGTTTTGCTTTTCTTATTTGCAGTTTATGTTTTTTTTTTTTTTTTTTTCAGCTTGAAACTGGTTATTTTAAATCTCATCACCATCATCCAGAGAAATTTGCTTTGCAAATTAAAAGAGTAACATCAGCAATTTCCCCTGCGAATTAGCGAGTTGCTTCTACTATGGCCAGAGGCAGTATTCCTGGGTAACACATAGTTTAGAGGCTTCCCTCAGCTGTTGCTATGGTTATGAATGCACAAGCACTTGCTGCCAGGACCTAAGTACCCTCTAAGGTTCCTGTATAAACCCATGTGAGCCACAAATCATGAAGTTCTTTTACAGAAACGATGTTACTAGTATTTCTGCCAGATTGTTTGCCAAAGTCACAAAAGCAAACAATAACATATTTCTGACTCCGCCTCTCCTGCTTCCTCACTAAGTGATTCTCCAGACCCCAGCTAAATATATTGTCTCGCTGGACCTAATCTTATTCTTCTCACTCTTATCGAAGTAGAGCCCTTATCCAAACAACGAGTGCAGAAGCCTGAAAGTACAATCTTACCGTGCTTTAGTTTTGTCCTTTCTTTATTATGTGATTTAACAGAAATGACTGTTGAGTCTTGAAAACTAGTATATATCACAGTCACATCATTGAGAGAAAAAACAGGGGAGTGTGGAATACAGGACACTGCTTCCAGCTATGTGTGTGTGTGTGTGTGTTCGTGTTAGTCCAATAATAACACAGCCCAGCAGTATCCTCCGCAAATCTTCCCTTTTGTATCCACATTATTTCTCAGAGTTTGTAATTATCTTTATTGTTTTCTTCCTCTATTTGCAAAATAAACATTGGCAAAGCTCTATGCCAGACTGAGATGATGCAACAATGGAAAAAAAATCCTTCCAGCATGGAACACGAGCAGAGGAGTGTAGGAACACGGACTGAGATGTACTCTGTTTAGTGGGAAGGGTTCACAGGAGCAGTTAGAGCAAACCGGGTGCTCATCGCAGTGGCAGGATGGAGAGCTATTCTAGTGAGAACAGACAATATAAAATATCCTGGCGACAGAAAGCTAGCTCCAAGATCTAACCGCACTAGCAGTGCTTGAAGGTGACGTGTACTCTGAAACTTGCTTGATTTTTCAAATGACATTAGCAACGCCACAAAGAAAGTACAAGCCGTTTGATCAGTTTTTTTTTTTTTTCCTCCAGAGACATAGGAAGTTTGAATCCTTGAAATATAGACTTAATACATTTTGGGGGTATTTAGCTTTCCGTAACTCGAGATGAATGAGAGTCTACCTCAGGTTAGGAAACAGATAAAATACCTGCGTGCCGCTATCCAGGAATTTACTCAGTTATGAGTGGCTGACTGTTAAGGTCAAAACTGAGTGCTGGTTCTGCACTTCTGAGGAGGGGTTCGATTGCTAACTAGGGAATCTGATGAACTGTAGCGATCGCCTATCTCGCCGGCAAGAAAGACGCGCCACAACAGGATCCTTCTACAGGCGTTTATTGCGGGTTTGATTGCAGTGGCGAAAGACCCCGAGCCCAGAAACCAGCCCTCCTTATATATGCTTAGGAGGAGTGTGTCATTACCTGATTGGTGCATTCTGTGCGCCCTAATTAGCATACTCGGAGTCAGCATGAGTCAGCAAAACAGGCATGTGTGCATGCGCACTTAGGTTGTTTATCTCAAAACTGGCCACCCTCCCTTCGGGCTGGGCGCCATCTTGTAATGGCGAATGCGGTGGCTTCCCACATCGAACCTTTAATTTAATAGTGATCACAGACAACCTGAAGGCTGAGTATCTGAGAGGCCGACTGGAAGACACCAGGTCTCTGCTGCTTCACCCTCCCATGATATTTTAATTTTTCTTTCTTAAAGCCAAGCATTACTGGATGCCTTGATCAAACAGTTCTAGCCTGTGAGTTGGATGCCAATCAAATCTCAAGGCCACCACCCTGGGCAGCGTGCAGTTGGGTTACAGATGCTTGGTAAGATCTCCACATGCAGCTGTAAATTTTGTCACAATTAGTCATCTCAGAGAAGAAGCATCAAAAATTAAATTACACGCCCATGTCTGCCACCTGGACATGATTATTGTTAACACATTGGGAGATATGCACATATCTAATTATAACCCAGTTCCAGAAAGTGACTGTTTTGCAAAGGTTTTTCTCACATGCCCTTCCATTCATGTTGCTAAGGGAAATATGTGTCCTGTTGGGTTTTGATTTTAATGGAAGAATTTATGGAGACTAGGCTGGCTTCACACTTGCAATGCTGTGAAAGTCTCTCTTGAGCTCCCGATCCTCCTGGTCCTCCTCCTGAGGTCTGGAAATACAGGTGTTTATCTTTATCATCACTTTAGTGACTATAAAAAATAATCCATAAAATTGCTCTTAAATTATTAACTAAACAACAACCATTAATTATAACTTGTTAATTTTCACGATCAAGAGCTTTGATATATGAAAACTTTTTATTTTCTAAAAATTAGTTGCAATTCCATAAGCAACGGGAACATTACATCTACCTATTTTCCTATCGACATTTATTTTAAGTGCCCATTCCACAGATACAAAGTCTCCTTTGGTTGACACTTGCTTTCTCTTAAAATTCTTTACAGTAGACATTTATAAGGAAGAAGAACGTAATTCATGTTTCTGTCATGCCGAGATGACTAGGTTCAAAATCTCAGTACTTTGCCTTCAGTAGGCTTCTTGTTGAATAATTGCATATGATTTTTCTAACCAAATAAACAGTAGCTTTCTGGTCCTTTCCCAGTCTCCTTAGGGTTAATCCGCCCTGTTGCATCTCTTGTTTGTCTTACTTAACCTTTGTCTTGATTATTTGGGAATTTCACATTGTGGACCCATTATTCTAACTCCTGGTCCTCCCTGGTGTGCCTCTCACCCTTGTGACCATCTCCCCTCCGGAAAAAGAAGAAAACTAAAGAGAAAGCAGGTCTAATTAGTGTTGCCCACATACGTACTCACTGGAGCGTGGTCAAATTCGAAGTTGCTACCCTCCTCGGAGGCCCATTGATTCTGGAGAGCTACACTTCAGCATTCTTTTTTTTTTTTTTTTTTTTTTTTAAACGACTTTATTTTGCAAAACAAAGATACATGTAAAGATGTTAAACATTTTTTGCTTAAAATTATACATTTTTGTCAGTACTGTTTTTTCAGACATTAAAATAAATTTTACATAAAACCATGTGAATATGTTTTTTAGTCAGTACTTGATTTTTTTCAAGGGCTTGACAGTATGCATTGAAAACGTACTAGTTGCAATAAGCGTAAAGTACATGCAAAACAAAACGCAACATGGAAATAGTCAAAGTCTTCTTGTTTTGTGAATATATGTATATTTTTTTGTTTTCTTTATTTCTTGGACTTCATACAGTCTGTGAGTTGTTTCTGGGGGAGTGCAAGCCTCTGGGGTTAGCATCCCACTATCAGTGACTGCATATTATGTCTGTTCTTTTGTGACTGGGTTATCTCACTCAGGATGATCTTCTCTAGATGCAGCCATTTTCTTAAGAATTTGGTTAAGTCATTGTTTCTGGTGGCTGAGTAGTATTCCATTGTGTATATGTACCACAATTTTTGTATCCATTCGTCTTCTGAAGGACATCTGGGTTCCTTCCAGCTTCTGGCTATTATAAATAGAGCCGCTATGAACATTGTGGTGCATATATCTTTGTTGTGTATTAAACTGTCTCTGGGGTATATGCCCAGAAGTGGAATAGCTGGGTCTTCAGGTAGTACTATATCCAATTTTCTGAGGTATCGCCAGACAGATTTCCACAGTGGTTGTATTAGCTTGCAACCCCACCAACAGTGGAGAAGTGTTCCTATTTCTCCGCAGCCTTGCCAGCATCTGCTGTCATCTGAGTTTTGGATCTTGGCCAATCTGACTGGTGTGAGGTGGAATCTTAGGGTTGTTTTGATTTGCATTTCCCTGATGGCTAAGGATGTCGAGCACTTCCTCAGATGTTTTTCGGCCATTCGGTGTTCCTCAACTGAAAATGATTTGTTTAGCTCTGTACCCCATTTTTTAATAGGGTTATTTGATTCTCTGGTGTCTAGCTTTTTGAGTTCTTTGTACACCTTGGATATTAGGCCTCTATCTGATGTGGTGTTGGTAAAGATCTTTTCCCATTCTGTTGGTTGCCGTTTTGTTTTCTTGACGATGTCCTTAGCCTTACAGAAACTTTGCAATCTCATTAAGTCCCATTTGTTAATCTTTGACCTTAGAGCTTGAGCCATTGGTGTTTTGTTCAGGAAATTTTCTCCTGTGCCTATGTGTTCTAAGGTTTTCCCTACTTTCTCATCTAATAGTTCCAGTGTATCTGGTTTAATGTGGAGATCTGTAATCCACTTACACTTGAGCTTTGTACAAGGAGATAAGAACGGGTCTATTTTCATTCTTTTGCATGTTGAGTGCCAGTTGGACCAGCACCATTTGTTGAATAGGCTGTCCTTTTTCCATTGAATGTTTACTGCTCCTTTGTCAAAGATCAGGTGACCATATACATGAGGGCTCATTTCTGGATCTTCTATTCTATTCCATTGATCCACTTGCCTATTTCTGTACCAGTACCATGCAGTTTTCAGCACAATTGCCTTGTAATATAGCTTGAGGTCAGGGATAGTGATTCCCGCAGATGTTTTTTTGTTGTTGAGGATGAATTTTGCTATTCTAGGTCTTTTGTTATTCCATATGAAATTGCACATTGATCTTTCCAATTCCATGAAGAACTGGGTTGGAATTTTGATGGGGATTGCATTGAATCTGTAGATTGCTTTTGGTAGGATGGCCATTTTTAAGATGTTGATCTTTCCAATCCATGAGCATGGGAGATCTTTCCATTTTCTGAGATCCTCCTCAATTTCTTTCTTTAGAGGTTTGAAGTTCTTGTCATACAGGTCCTTCACTTCCTTAGTTAGAGTCACACCAAGGTATTTCATAGTTTTTGTAACTATTGTGAAGGGTACCTTTTCCCTAATTTCTTTCTCCACATGTTTGTCCTTTGAGTATAGGAAGGCTACTGATTTGTTTGAGTTAATTTTGTATCCGGCCACTTTGCTGAACTTGTTTATCAGCTGTAGGAGTTCTCTGGTGGAATTTTTGGGGTCACTCAAGTACACTATCATGTCATCAGCAAAGAGTGATGTTTTTATCTCTTCCTTTCTGATTTGTATCCCCTTGATCTCCTTTTGCTGTCTAATTGCTCCAGCCAGGACTTCCAGGACTATGTTAAATATGTAGGGAGAGAGTGGGCAGCCTTGTCGAGTCCCTGATTTTAGTGGGATTGCTTCAAGTTTCTCGCCATTAAGTTTGATGTTGGCTGTTGGCTTGCTGTATATTGCTTTTATTATGTTTAAATATGGGCCTTGGATTCCTGTTCTTTCCAGGACTTTTAACATGAAGGGGTGTTGGATTTTGTCGAATGCTTTCTCAGCGTCTAGTGAGATGACCATGTGATTTTCGTCTTTAAGTTTGTTTATATGGTGGATTACATTGATGGATTTCCTTATGTTAAACCATCCCTGCATCCCAGGGATGAAGCCTACTTGGTCATGATGAATGATGGTTTTGATGTGTTCTTGGATTCGGTTTGCAAGGATTTTGTTGAGTATTTTTGCATCAATGTTCATAAGTGAGATTGGTCTGAAGTTCTCTTTCCTTGTAAGGTCTTTGTGTGGCTTAGGTACGAGGGTTATTGTAGCCTCAAAAAATGAGTTGGGTAATATTCCATCTGATTCTATCTTTTGGAATAGTTTGGCGAATATTGGTGTTATATCCCCAATAAATGTCTGATAAAATTCTGCACTGAACCCGTCTGGACCTGGGCTTTTTTTGGTTGGGAGGCTTTTGATGACTTCTTCTATTTCTTTAGGTGTTATAGGGTTATTTAGATGGTTTACTTGGTCCTGGTTAAACTTTGGGACCTTGTATCTGTCTAGGAATTCGTCCATTTCCTCCAGATTTTCCAATTTTGTGGAGTATAAGTTTTTGTAGTAGGATCTGATGATTTCTTGAATTTCCTTAGTTTCAGTTGTTATGTCCCCACTTTCCTTTCTGATTTTGTTAATTTGGATACTCTCTCTTTGCCCTTTAGTTAGTCTGGCTAGGGGTTTATCAATCTTGTTGATTTTCTCAAAGAACCAACTCTTTGTTTTGTTGATTTTTTCCATGGTTTTTTTTGTTTCTATTTGGTCTATTTCTGCCCTAATTTTGATTATTTCTTGCCGTCTACTCTTTTTGGGTATATCTGTTTCCTTTTGTTCTAGGGCTTTTAGCTGTGCTGTCAGGTTGCTGATGTGAGCTCTCTCCAGTTTCTTCTTGGAAGCACTTAGGGCAATGAGTTTTCCTCTCAATACTGCTTTCATTGCATCCCATAGGTTTGGGTATGTTGTGTTATCATTTTCGTTGAATTCTAGAAAGTCCTTAATTTCTTTCTTTATTTCTTCTTTGACCCTGCTATCCTTTAACAGAGCGTTGTTTAGTTTCCATGTGTATGTGGGCATTTTGTTGTCTTTGTTGTTGTTAAAGACCAGCCGTAGACCATGGTGATCTGAGAGGATGCATGGGAGTATTTCAATCTTCTTATATCGATGAAGGCTCGTTCTGTGTCCAATTATGTGGTCAATTTTCGTGGTGAGAAGAAGGTGTATTCTTTTACTTTAGGATAGTATGTTCTGTATATATCTATTAATTCTAGTTGGTTCAAAGTCTCTGCTAGTTTTGCAGTGTCCTTGTTCAGTTTCTGTTTCCCTGATCTGTCCATTGGTGAGAGTGGGGTGTTAAAGTCTCCCACTATTATTGTGTGGGGTGAAATGTATTTTTTGAGCTTTAGTAGAGTTTCTTTTATGAATGTGGGTGATTTTTTATTTGGAGCATATATGTTAAGGATTGAGAGTTCCTCCTGACAGATTTCCCCGGTAATGAGTAAAAAGTGTCCTTCTTTATCTTTTTTGATAACTTTTGGTTGGAAGTTTACTTTATTCGATATTAGAATAGCCACTCCAGCTTGCTTCTTGGAGCTGTTTGCTTGGAAGTTTTTTTCCCACCCTTTTACTCTGAGATAGTGTCTGTCTCTGTCTCTGAGATGAGTTTCCTGTATGCAGCAAAAGGCTGGATTTTGTTTATGTATCCAGTCTGATAGTCTATGTCTCTTTATTGGGGAGTTGAGACCATTTATGTTAATAGATATCAAGGAATAATTGTTTCTGTTTCCTGCCATTTTTGCTTTTTTGGGTTGAGTTGTGTCTGTGTTTTTTTCTTCTTTTAGTTTTCTTGTTCAGGAGTTTTCTTGTTTTTATTAGGCTGTGTTTTCCCTCCTTGTATTGGGTTTTCCACCTACAATTCGTTGTAGTGCTGGGTTTGTGGTCAGATATTGTTTGAATTTTGATTTGTCTTGAAATATCTTTGTCTCTCCATCGATGGTGATTGATAGTTTTGCTGGGTATAGCAGCTTGGGCTGGCACTTGTGCTTTCTTAAGGAGTGCATGATGTCTGTCCAGGCTCTTCTAGCTTTCATAGTCTCTGTTGAGAAATCGGGAGTGAGTCTGATTGGTCTGCCTTTATATGTTACCTGACCTTTTTCCCTTACTGCTTTTAGTATTCTTTCTTTACTTTGGGCACTTGATGTTTTTACTATTATGTGTCAGGAGGTATTTCTTTTCTGGTCCAACCTATTTGGAGTTCTGAAGGCTTCTTTTATGCTCGTGGTCATCTCATTCTTGAGGGTAGGGAAGTTTTCTTCTATGATTTTGTTGAAGATATTTACTGTGCCTCTTTGTTGATACTCTTCTCCCTCTTCTATTCCTATTATCCTTAGGTTCGGTCTTCTCATTGTGTCTTGTATTTCCTGGACATTTTGGGTTAGGAGCTTTTTGTTTTTTGCATCTTCTCTGGTTGTTTTGTCTATGTTTGCAATGTTGTCTTCTGCCCCCGAGATTCTCTCCTCGATCTCTTGTAATCTGTTGGAAATGCTTGCTTCTGTGACTCCTGATTTCTTTTTTTGGTGTTCTGACTCTAGGGTTATCTCTTTTAGCGCTTTCTTTATTGTGTCAATTTCTGTTTTAATTTCCTTTTTCCATTCCTTTATTTCTTTGGTTCTGTTTTCGTCTCGTTCTTTGAGTTCTTTGAGTGTTTTTCTTGTTTCTTCTTTAAAAGCTTCTGAATCTTTTTGCTTTTCCTCCCTTTCTTGTTTAAGTAACTCTATCAGCGTCTTGAGGCATGATTTCAGGTCTGTGTCTTCTTTCTCTGGAGTGTTTGGAATTTTGATGTTTGCTACTATCGGAGAGCTGGGTTCTAGTGTTGCTAGATTGTCTTGGTTTCCTTGGGATATACTCTTTCTCTTTCCTCTTGCCATTTTGTTGTCAGTGATATGTTCTTGCCTTTCTCTTGTATCTGGTCTGTGTCCCTGGTACACTTTCCGTGTGCACACCGCAGAGATCTCTCTACTCCCCGGCAGCCCAGGTTCCGGGTGGCAGCTGGGCCAGGCTCCGCTCTGCGTCCTGAAGTCACCTCCGGGTGGGAACAGACGTTCCTAAGATCTGTTCCTGGTCACAGATGCTCAGCCTCTCCGAGCCACCTTTTTGGCTGGCTGTTGGGCCAGGCTCTGCTCTGTGTCCTGAATTCGTCTCTGGGTGGGAACAGAAGTTCCTAAGATCTGTTCCCAGTCACTGGATCAGGGAGGACAGGGCAGGTCAGGGCAGGGGGTGCCCTTGCAGTGTGCACTCCGCAGAGATCCCTCTGCTCCCCCGCAGCCTAGGTCTCCCACTCACCAGTTGCTCAGCCTGTTCGAGCCGCCTTTCCGGCTCACACTTCAGCATTCTTAACAAACACTTTAGAGTTCTCTTCTGTGGTTTTCCGTTGCTCTTTTCGGTGTGAGTGGGTATGGGTAGAGAGTTGTCACCGATGCCTTCTATGTCCTTCTCTCTCGACGGTGAGTATGCAGCGATCATTACCACTGCAAATGTAGATTCCTTCCCTTTCCTGTCAGCAAGAACGGGGACTCCGGGAGTCCCCATGGTTTCTAGTAGCAGCACACTCACTGTGTCTCCTCTGTCTCATGTGGCACAGACATCAGTATGGTCTCTGGTGGTGTTATGGACCACGGAGGACATCAACATGGTCCAAAGCTGCATCAGGACCACAGACCCCACGATGATTGTAGCAGCTACATGGACCATGATTATCATCATGGCCTCGGGGACCTTCACGGCCACTCATATCCACATGGCTCCCCCACTTTGTCGCTTATGCATTTAGCATTATATAACATCACTGACAGGCATTCTTACATAGGCTACTGAACATTTGTTTATTTCACTGATATGTATCTGTGACATTAGAATTTCTGTATAAATAGACTTATATAGATAGGTCTGAAGAGATGGCTCAATGGTTAAGAGCCTACCCTGTACTTGCAGAGAACACATGTTTGGTTCTCAGCATCCACATGGAGCTACCTATAACTGCCTCTAACTTGGCTCCAGGGCATGTGACCTATTCTGGCCTTGTTAGTTACACACACACAAACACACAAACACACACACACACATACATACATACATACATACATACATACACATCCTATATACACATACATGTACACACAAACACATACACAAATACACACACATACATGCACTATTATTTTTATAGTGAGCATGTATGGACTAAAACTACCTGTTGTGAATGCCAATAATCCTTTGTCCATAGTTTATATAGATATCTTTTTGTATACACTGTATCAGTATTGAAGGAAATGCTTCAAATATTTAGCAATATAGTTGGTAAGGATTATTTTGAATCCATTTTACTTTAACCTAGAAAATAGTCATTGACTCATTTTGAACTTCTTTACTGAATTTCCTAATACCAAAGCTCTCCCTCCTCCATCCAGTTGTGACATTTTCTCATGCATTCATAACTATTGGATATCTTCTCTTAGTAATATTTACAATAAAGTCTAATAGGAAGAACACGTCCTTATTACAAACTTTAAGGAGTTTTGTTTTTCCAATACTTAATGCTAAATATTTTGAGGGAGGTTGAATGAGACATTGATTCAGTGAGAATCTTCCTCATAATATTGCTGAGGTTTCTTATAGAAACAGTTCTCTATGTAGTCAAAAGTAGCTTCGTGAGTCCTATGAAATATTTATATATTTATGACTGTATTTTACATATCTATCATAGTAGAAAGTTTAATAAAATCAGTATATCTAGTGTAAATATTAGAACAAAATAGTTGTCTTCTGGAAGTAATTTGACCTTGAAAAGATTATTGCAGAAAAGAGTGATTGTTTTCTATCACCTATAGAGTTGGTTTTCTGAAGGAGCTATACAACTGTTGCATGAGTTTGGACACAAGACAATGTTGCCACAACTGGAATGTCTTTCATCATCAAGTACTTCACATAATGCACAGTAAAGAGTAAAGTTGCAGGGTCAGCACGTTTCAAAAGACATAGATTAATTAGATTACAGGCTCTGGTATGAGGAAACTGTTTCACACCCACACCCCACAATTCAACTTTTATGGAACAATCAGTAAATATGCTTTACTTGGGTCTTTGAGATTCAGTCCACAGAGGCTGAATCTCCCTGTTGCCAGCAAGGCCATAACATCTTGGCTCTTTCTGATTGACCTGAGAAACTCAGAAAACACACAATTTATTTATTTTGTTTTTTATACATGGCAACATGGTAAAGGTGCACACACATATCTATCTCCATCTCTCTATCTGTCTATCTCTCTATATCTGTCTGTCTTTCTCTCTCATCTATCCATCCATCCATCCATCCATCCATCCATCTATCTATCTATCTATCTATCTATCTATCTATCTATCTATCTATCTATCTATCTATCTACCTGGAGTAAAAATGAGAGATGTATTTTAAATGCCATGAAAGCGTTAGTAAAAGGCAACCCCATCATATTTATATACCTCGAATTCAGACAGCCTGGACTGAGGTCAATATGTAACCCTTTCCTCACCTACTCTAGCTGCCCCTTCCCCTCCTCCTTCCCTCTCTTTTTCTTCTTTCTTTCCCGCTCCGTTCTTTCTGCCTCTGCCCCTTCTCCTTGCCACCTCTCCTTCTAGATCCTCTTGCTCCTCCCTCTCCATTTCCATTTATATCTTTCTGGATGCAGTCTTATAATATTATCCTGGCTAGTTAGGCTGACCTTACACTTAGGGAGATTCACCTGATTCTACCTCCATGGTTCAGGAATTAAAGGCATGTATCACCATACCTATTCTAAAATGTAACATAGTACATAGTAAACTTCTATTTAAACCCTTTTCTTATCATGACCCTATTTCTCCTTGAAATGCTTAGTGACTTTATTTTTCTAAGAATATCTCCTTGTCTTTATTTATAATTCTAATGTTTATGTGTTTATTTCCAAGTTATATGTTTCTGTTGGCTTTATAGTCAATTGAAACAAACAGCCAATGTTTCCAAACTTCCTTAATTAATTTTTACATATGTTATACTATAGCTGATACCCTTTGCAGAATTTTAGTTGATTTTTCTTTCATGGTCAAACAGTTTGCCATCTGTCATTTGTAAATTATGTTGCTTATATTTGCTTCCTGAATGCTTATAACTCTCATTCTACTATATTGCATCCTGGATGATAATCTTGGATTTATATATTTGTTCCAGCTAAAATAATAATAATGATAACAGTGTTGAAACAATCTAGTTTTTCACACATTTATGTCTGTGTTATTAGTACTTCACTATTATTTAATATGTGATTCTTTTGTAATGTATATATCAAATAAAACACATTTTTATTTTTCAAACCTGTTTTATATAATGAGGACAAATTATTATCCTGTAACCTTTTGCTGTCACTTGAGGTTGCCATTTAATTTTGTTGTTCTGAGCATGAAATAAGATTTGTATCTATTTTCACTTCTCTTTAGCATGCTAGTTACATATCCTTCTTTTGTATGCACAGCCAATTGCACCTTTTCAATTATAATTTATACATTTTATACAATGTATATAAATTTTATATAAGTAGGCTCAATGCATTCCAGTCTTAAAACTACGATTTATTTCTGGTATCAGTTTTCCATTAAGTAATTGCAACTCCTGTAAATGATATTTCTCTCTTGCCTGCCCCCTTTAGCCAAGAACATACCCTGTGGCCTTGCCTTAGACCCTTGGTCCCCTTGTCTCTACCTACAAAGTAACTGAACAACATACGTGCACAGCCAAGTTTATTTTTAAAATATTTTTAATTTGGGGATGTTTGCTTCTACCCAGATGAGATGTCAGTGATTTTATTTACCCATTTAGACATAACAAGATGCATAAATATATTTAAGATGACTTCAGACACCTGAGGAAGGTCATCATAGAGCTGGGACTCCTAAGAGAAGAGACACCAACAGAATCATTCCCATAGAGTATCTGATATTGCTGCCCCAAGACAGTTCCAAGACTGCATTGTAGCAAGTAAACCATCAACCACAGTCTGGTCAGTTAAGAAAAAAGACACATAGCTCAATGAGCTCAGAGTGTTATAGAACATTATCAGGAAGAAATCCGAATATATGAAATTACAAGCTGAATGCTTAGTACAAGATACTTTTGATTTTGGATAAGAATTATTTTGCATACCGAAATTTTACATGACAGAAAATATTCCAAACCAAGAAAATGTAATTCAAGAGCAGAAGACAGAGTAACTTCTGGAATGGCTGAGGCTGAGAAGGTCAGAATATACGACGTCCAGTTAAGTTCAAGGGAGGTATTTGAATAATTCTGGAACTAAGCTCCTGTAAGAACCTGTGGACAAGCCCTCAGATATCTAAAAAGTAATCTTTGAGACTATCCAGCGAGTTTCAAGACACTTAGCACCAGGAATGAGAGACTAACACAAAGGTAAGGAGAACACACAGAGCTAGAGGCTCTGACTGAAAGGCAGAAGTTTTGATTTGGTCTTTTAAAAACATGGTGGAGAACAGTTGCTTGTGCCAACTTGTCTGGAACATTTCAGTATATTTCAAGGGAACTGAAGTTTGTCTCAAACAGTTGCCCACTGATCAGGTATGAGCATCTCTATTGGTGTATTCTATTAAACATTCAAGGACGACTCAATAGAGAAAACACACAGATTCCTCCAGAAAAATGAAAAATCATCACGAGGCAAGTTTTGTTGTGATGCTAAAATCAAGGACATTGCAAGATGGAGCTATAGATGATAATATTCTCTCAAAAATAGAATTGAGTGAGCTCCAGAAAGGCTGTACATAGTAAAACACAAAACAGAAAACATCACAATTATAGGCATGGTGCTATGGTAACACGGTGGACCAAGTTCATTGCTTCATATTGGATAAAAGGCAGAGTTATTGGTTGAGACAAAATTGCTTCACTGCATTTAACATTTAACATGTGTATGTGGGGGGGAAGGAGGGAGAGAGAGAGAGAGAGAGAGAGAGAGAGAGAGAGAGAGAGAGAGAGAGAGAGAGAGAGAGAGAGGGAGTTGAACTCAGGACCTCTGGAAGAACAGTCAGGGCTCTTAACCCCAATGAGCCATCTCTCCAGCCCCAGATGTCACCTCTTATGGAAGTTGGATCTCTTCTTCCACCGCTAAGGTTCAGTGTTCGAACTCAGGCCTCAGGAAACAGCCAGTGCTATTACTTGTTAAGCTGTCTCAGTAGCCATTAACTTTCTCCTTATCCCTCATTTGGAGTTTTAGAAACAGCATGTTCTGACACCTACCTACTTGATTATGCAGACACTTTTATTTTGTTCTTTGGATATATTAAATTGTATTGATAGATCTTAAATGTTTTAGCATTCATGAAAGACTAGTAAAAATTAAGCTTGTTTATGTATAATTTGTAAGTTGTGAGTTTTGCTTTGACTTTAAGAAGTAAGACTGGTCTCTTGTGTCTCTGCTGTAACTTTTCTTATCTTAGAATTAGTTAGATTATAAGTAAATTCTACAATTTTCCTTTTATTGTAAGCAAGTAAGCTTCTGGTATTTTTTTTTATACCTGGCTTTGGAAGCAACCTGATTCATATACCTACCTGTGAGTATTTGGCAACTTTCTCTAGTTCTCCTAGATTGTTGAATTAATTTTGGTAATTTGTATTATCTATTAGGAATACTTCGATTTCTGTAAGATGTTCTGCTTTATAAAAATTGAGTTCAGTATATTTGAAAATTATAGTCTAATTTTAAATATGCTGTACATGATTTGTTATATTGTTTCTGCTTTCTCATTTATATCAAATTAACCTTTCACGATTGCCTCCATTTTATTGGTTTTCCCTTCTCAGAAGCATCTATTAGATTTATTTGTCAATTGCATGTTTTCTGTAATTCATCCTTATTTTTTAGATTATTTCACTGCTCTTTTTATGGTTCACAGTTCTTAATCTTGGCTCATTTGTATTTATTATTTTTTTTCCATTGGAAGACATTTAAAATTATGACCACATCCAAAACAAATTTGGCTGTTTTCTGTATATTTCATATACAAAGCTTTTCTGAAAAAAAAATTGTCAGTGTGACCATTACAGTTTTTGTGCCTTTGAGAACTGATTTTGATTATACCTTAGATAACGAGGAACTAGCAAAGGTTTTGACCAAGGCAATGCTAGAGTAGGATCTATAAAGAAATGCCTGATGGAACTGCGGAGGAGAGATTGCAATAAAGTGGCACTTTGGATGAGGTTTGTGCCAGCAGCAAGAGTGTACATTAAGTGGTAAAGGCTCGAATAGTAGAAGTCATGCAGCTGACCCTCATGGAGCTAGAGAAAAGGAAGAGGGTGTGGCAGTAGTGTTGGACCACAAGCATAGGCAGACGGGCAGGGATGGCTCCCTCTGAGATGATAGCTTTGGATGAAATGATAATCCAGAAAAGGAGCACACTGGGAGTTTTTAAGCAGAGCTTGAAAAACAGAGCTTTGCAAGTCATCTGACATTGGCAGAGCATCCATAACCTCAGTGCATCATAGAAGACACATCAAGCTTGGCGGGGCAAAAGTCAGGCCAGTGCCAACCCAGCCAGAGTGGAAACCTTAAGTTCCACAGCAGAAGAGAGGGTCTACAAAGAAAGGGGAGATTGTTCTTAGATGGGCTGTCAATGCTTGTCACTGGCGTGTTAGCAACAGGACAGGATAGAGTCAGTGTGAAAGACACTCCTAGAGTCAGACAACAACACTACATTACCCGCTTCTTAAGACTGGACTGTCACTCAATGGCTGTCTTCCTCTTTGGCCTCCCCTATATTTTCATCCACAGCTTGCCTATTCTTTGCTGAAATCTCCCTTATCACTCCCCTTTTCCAAGAAGCTTTTCGTCCTGGACTCTGTAGTTCTTACCCTATGGATAACTCCCTTACATCTTTCATTCTTGTCTCCCCTACAACATTCTTTTTTCTTTTCTTTCTTTTTTTCTTTTTTGACATTTTTTCAATTAAAGACTACTTACTTTCTAAGCCTTGGGCTGTGAATTAATCATGCCATACCGACCAGTAAGGGAAGTTGGCTAAAGTTATTTAAATATTGGCTTGGAAATGAGATAAATGAAGGCTGTCAGTTCTTGAGGGTCTTGAGTCCCAGAGGGAAAGAAAGCCAATTGAGATAAGGCATTATCCCACCAAAAGCATTTGCTGACTCCCAGCTGGGAAAAGCCAAAGGGACTGTAGTCTCTGATGTAGATGTACTGAAAGCATATTCAGAATCTCCACAGGGTTTAGATGACAAAAATTAGAATTCAGCATGTGGCTTGAGAAGCCAACATTCCAAAGAAGAGGACATTGAGGTGGCTTCCTCTCAAAAGATTTGTCCATTTGCACGTGGTGTGGTGCCATTCAAGTGTTAAAAAGGTTGAGCACAAATGAGAGAGAGAGGCCATTCAGACATTTTCAATGTCTCTGTTGTTCATGAACAAGTTTAGTTCTCAGAGTCTGAGAAGGAGCCACAACACTGGTACATATTCCTGACTTTTAATTTGGTCCAAATCAGTGGACTGAGACCATTGGAAGTTCTAAAAGTCATTTTTCAAGCAGATCAATTCAAGGTTAGATTCAGATCTGCCTTCAGCAAGAAATAAATTGTGTCATATCTGGGGCTTAGTAACAGCCCTAAATAATTTTTATTAGCTTTCCATATGCATTTCCTAGTATTCAATAAAAAATATTATGAAGCATGGTCAGCAATATATTAGAGGAAACAAAAAGGTAAAACCTATGAAAGAATTGAATTCAACTGCCTGCGCTCTAGCTGCCAATCAAATACAGCTCCCAATGATATGTTTCGTGCCTTCTACATGTTCTAGAATAGTTGAAGCCAAAGAAACATTTGTTAGGGAAACAATATCAGTGATGAAATCATATGAATAAAAGTCATACAAAGATTCTAAAATGAAACATCAGCAATAGATCAAAACCAGCCAAACAAACCAGCAAAGAAATTAAAAGTTGAATAGCACATTCTGAAACACAGAGGAGCTTGAAAGATCATCTTATCAAATGACAGGACTTCTCCAGCCTAGAGCAGGAAGGTAGTGGTGTCTAGGAAAATAAAGGAGAAAAAAAAGACACTTGGAACATGGAAAGAATGTCTTAACAGACACAGAACTGAAATGAAGAGAAATGAAGAAAACACAATAATTTGAGGAATATTGCTGGGCAGGTTTCAAAACTAATGAAAGAATCCTAGACCAAAGATTTAAGAAAGGCTATAAAACCCAAAGCAACTAAATTAATATTAACAACAATAAATAAACCGGCATAATGTTAATTCAGATATAGTTTATAACAGTACTGCAGAAACCAAAGATAAATACGGACTCTCAAAAACTCACCTGGTCAAATGACACATTGCCTTTTAGGAATAGTTGACGTTTCAACAAAAGGAACTGTAGGTATAAAACAAAGGAGATAACCAAAGAGTTCCCACTTTCAGATAAAATATAAATCACACTTTCTACAAGTAGGTCACAAAAAGAAAGTAACAAAAGTTGTACTTTAGGACCAGGAGACAAGTGTTTATGCCAGATGAAGTCTCCCCATAATGGTGGCACCGAGTGACTCTTCCTGCCTCTTGAGTAAACTACACTATGTCCATCCCCATCACTCTTCTGAAATGAGTAATAATATCTCTTAGATTTCTGTGGAAACGTCTCCAGTAGTTGTTTTCTCAAACCCAGTCTTCTCCTCCTTCCCAATCTAAGTCCCAGCCTCTTCCTCTGTAGCTCTATTTTTCTGCCATATATCAACGTATTATGGAGAAAGATATACCTTCTAGAGTTCAAAATACAAATGTTTCTCCTCTGTCTGAAATAGACCAGAGGCTCTTCATTGCTTTCACCACAAACAGCCAAGTTTTGAGCGTCGGAAATATCATGTAGAGTTTGGGTTCTCCCCCAGCTTGTGCAGGATCTCGTGATGCTCTGAGAATGTACCACGTGCTGCTCTCTGCATGTTTCTGGGCCCATCGGGTGCTTTGCCAACCATGGAGTGCTACTTGTATTAACTTTCTAGTGTGTACCGTGTATTTATTCTGTAAGCTAACAAATGTTCAGTCCTGTCTTCTCTATGCTAGGCAGCACGCCGTACCCTAGAGACACAGAGATAGCTGAGGTAGACACAGTCATTCCTGCCCTAGAACTGTTCTTTGAAGTTCAGAATAAGCCTCACTGGATGCTTTTTGACTCTCCAAACCCTCAAAGTCTGGGACAGAAATGTTTCATCTGTCAAATCACTTAGGACTGATTTTCATGATCAGACTCATTGCATGACCTGTAGTCAGTGCTTTACTTAAGGAGCTATTCCTTCAGACTGATGGTGTGACACTGTGATACAAAGACTCACATAGGTTGGTAAGCACTGTGGTGAGCATTTGGGACAAACAACATGACCCTGGACATGGTCTGAACACAGTACAAAGACACCATTGGCTTCAGCAACTGATCCTTTCATCATTTCAATATTATGCATTGTTGAAGTTTTTGTAGTGACCATGTGGAAGTATAAAATGTAACATAGAAAAGAGAGAGGAAGAAGTTGTTTCTGATGTGACTCAAGAGTCTGAGAAAGTCAGAGTTGCCAATAGATACAAAACACTTACTAAGTGTTTAGACCTGACGACTTAATGAAAAGAGTTGGTCAGCAAAAGTGTCTGAGTGAAGGCAATAATTTCTGTTGTCCAAAAGTCTCTGCAACCCTCTGCATTAGAATAGACGCAGTGATTAGTATGAGGATGGGTTGAGTAGCTGTGTGAATGGCTGACACTGAAAGTAAAGGGATAAAGATCATTAGGAAATTAAATGGTACCTTTATATTCATTTTCCTTTGAATATGAACCCCAACCTAGAAAAGTACATGTGTGAATAGTAGGAATGTGAATTCCTTCATTTTAAAAGACACTCAGCTTCAAAGCATCCTCGGTGATTTTAGATGTCCTCTGATACTCACTTTATGAATATTCATTTGCACCACTTTGTTTACCATTGAGCATGATAGAAAATGTGACTTGTGGGGCTACAGCGGTGACTTAATGGTTAGGAACATGTACTTGGGGAGCCTTGTCAAACAGCTCACAAACGCCTATAACTACAGCTTTAGGGAATCTGATACCCCTGTCTTCCCTGGGAACACATACAAACACACACACACACACACACACATGAACACACTCATGCACACATATACATGTACATGAGCACACACACGAAAACATGCACATGCACACACACACATGCACACGCAGACACACATACACACACATGCGCACACACAGCATATACGTACACACACACGCAAATGTAAACATAAATCTTAAAAAGAAAATGTGAGTTGTCTACACTATAAATGATTTTCTTTGTCTCATCTCCTCCCCCCAGCATTAGTTTTTAATTACTATTTTTATATTTACTTAATACTATTGCGTTCCTAATAGTACTATATTTCTAGAAAGTACACATACACCTAATTATAAAAAACAATAAGGACACACAGAATAAGCAAGTATCCTTCCAAGTCTTTCTCATTCAGAATCACCTATTTATTTCACAATGCCTTTGCACACTGTGGTCTAGCCCCTCAGCCATGTGTCTCAAAATACTCCAACAACAACAGTACCAGCAGCAGCAGCAGCTACATCAGCAGCAACACCCTGTTTATGGTGTGCACACAAGTTTGTCACTTGCCCTGTTTATTCATGTACATGACATTCCCTGGGCATTTCATATTACGGCACTTCTAAGACCCCCTCTTGCACATCACCTTGCTTTCTGTTATGTGGCTGTCTTGTAATTTTAATATGCATGTTTGCCATTTCCCTTATATTTTGCTATTAAAGAAAGAACCAGCTTCCGTCCTTTGAAAATGTTGTAAATATTCCCTCAGGGAAACTTTCTACAGGAGAAGTGATGGATCAAAGGCTAGACACAGTTCACAATTTCAAAAGACGTTGCCAGATTTTTATATAAACCACTGTTACTGCCACAGCTTAGAAAGACACTAATTTTCTCACACTGATTCTGGTTTATCAACAGTATTTTAGTATTTAACCTACTCACTTCTATATCAGAAGCTTCTGCAATGAAATGTCAGGAAGACAACAAATTCTATATGATGTTCTCTCCATTAACAACATGCGGAAGTGTTTTAACTTTTTCAGAAAGCTTCCAAATGTCCTCGGAATCTTTTTTGAATTATAATTTTAAAGTCCACATTTTTTGTGGACTAAAACTTAAGTGCAGGGAAGACAAATGGCTCATTTAGTTCCTCGAAGATGCTGAGGGCTCAGGCTGGGATTCTAGCTGTGTTCACGTGTGGAGATTTGATGGAGTCCGAAGTTGAGCTGTGCTGTGTCCAGATAGCTGCTAATGGTTTTGAAGACGTTTCTAGTTCAAATACAACCCCAAGCAGTAATACTGCACAAGTGGATCACTTTACTTTAGTCAGTTGGTACACTAAAATGATTTTCTTTATCTATTTGCCAAGAACATGGAATAACAAGATGTAGAGAGAAGTAACTTTCAGAACAGTGATAGGTTTTAGAGCAGTGATTCTCAACCTTTCTGATGCTAAGACCTTTGATACAATGCATCGGAATTCTTTTTGTTGCTACTTTATAACTGCAATTTTGCTACTGCTATGAATTGTAATGTAATTATTTGATATGCATGACATCTGACAATCAACTACTGTGAAAATGTCAATCAGCCCCCAAAGGGGTCACAACCCACAGGTTGAGAGTCACCATTTTAGACGAAAGGCAATGAGTAAGATGCATGGTGTAACCAGTAAGATTTCAACGTATACTATCAAATCTTTAAAAAAAAATCATGTACTGACAAAAAATGATGCACGGTGCTGTAAACTTCTCTACAGCTCGGTTCTTGTATCAGGTTTTATGTTTTGAGTCTGAAAGATACAGGTTCAGAATCTATTTCTGCTCCTTGTCCAGGAAACTTGAAATTAAAACCCTCCACATCTTCATATGTACACCAGATACTTATGTGTTTCCTCGTATGAGTGTGAAGTTTTAGCAAAGAGCTGCCCATCAACACAGTTGCCCTCTTGCCTTATTGTTGAAGCCATTTGTTTTATGAATAAATTTCAGAAATAAATATAGTTTATAGTGCTTTAATTCCATATAAATATCCTCACAGACTGTCTTTCCTGTATCATTTTTATTTTCAGTCAACATCATTTTTAGTTCCATAACCTCTTATTCCTGAATCTGTATAAATCCTGTTATAATCAGGTCATATTGAAGAAAGAATCTCAGATTAAATTTTAGTTTTATAAATAAAGATTTCAGACCTTTAGATTCAAAATCACTCAGGTTCTTGGTGCCAGTGTAAGATTGCTATTATTTTTTTCTCTTCCTTATTTTGAAGTTCCATTATCCTACTTAAAATTCTTTATATCTTTAATTATTATCAAGTTATTTTAAAAACTATAAACAAAAGTTTGTATCACTCTTGATTGAAGACATATTGCTCTTCCCTTAATGAAACAATCACATTACCAATCCAGATTGTATAAATGTCTCTCTTTTCCTCTACATGTATTTTTTCTGGTGTTTAATTTATTTTTGAAGGAAAAGAACTGTCTTTTGTGCACTCCTTTAGTAAGGCTAAATAATGTATTATTTGTCACGTATATTTTCTGTAAAAATGCAGACACCTCTAAGGTCACTCATCTGGCAAGCATTAATGGCTCATGTCTACATGTTGGACACTCAGGTGGACGCTGAGTTAGGATACTAATCATAAGTTGGAAGCATCCTTGGCTACAGAATTCTAGGCCAGCCTGAGAGAGATAGCAAGTTCCTCTCTCAAATGAACAAAAACCAAAACACCCATAGAAGTTAAAAATAATACCATCCCATCTATAAAATGCAGTATGGTGTATTCATTGGTCAAATTATCAACCTGCTATCATAACACCAGACTCAGAAGCTTTAAAGAGGATGGAGAAATGACTCAATGGAGGTCAGAACAGTTGGAATCTGTCCTCCTATTCTTGTGGATAGAATTGACTTCATATTTAGTACTCTGTCAACTGTAAATCCACCCACAAGAGCCATTGTTGTTTTTCATGGGAGTTGCCTTAGAAACAAGCTACGTGCTCTTTTAAATTGACTGAGACAATTTTAAACCCCAACTGGTTAAATAATTCCCACTGGGAAGTTGGAAAGAGTAACTTCAAAATTTACTTGCAAATAAGTTGCTTGTTACATGGGTTATTTTGTCCACAGAAGTAATGTTAGTGACTGATGTTCAGAGAGTTGTAGAGAGAGCTAATGGCTCTTGAGGACACAGAAATATTGTACTTATATAAGTCCATGTGAGGAGCATTATTCCTAGGGAAAGCAATTTGCCCTTGAAGAACTGTATCTTTATGAGTAGGATGCAAAATGCCCCAAACATTATTTTATTTCTTACAGATATCTATATACTCTACAGTTAATTTTGGGAAACCAAGATTACCAATGGATAATCTTAAATTTAAATGGGTGTTTTAGCCTTTCCACTTCGATTGCAAAACTAAGTTTTAAATGCGTACACTTTCTGAACATACTGTTATTAAAATTTTTGTTTCCTTTCAGATTACAAAAATCACAATATCACTGATATCTTTTGCTTAAGAAAAATATAGTAGGCTCTACTGGGAGTTGACAGTTTATTTTAATGGAGAATATTTACATATAACTTTGACATTCTTGGCTAAGCAAAGATAAATTTATTGACCTGAACGAAAATAAAACACAGTGAATATTTCATCTTGTGTTATACTAACTTGGTAATTGAGAGAAAATCCTCTCTATCATTTATCATATGGCAAAATAAAATCAAAACATAGTGGTGAGGTGAACAAGAAAATCATTATAAAGCTACTAGAAAATGTAGGTATTTTCACTGATTTTGAAGTTTGCAGGTATGTGTTCTAAGACATGAAAGGAAAAAGAAATAAGGATGGACACGTTTGGACAGGTGATTATCTAAGAAATTTTCAATGTCTTGATATGAAAGCAACATTTAAGCAGAAGACGTTTTCCCTGTTAAAAACAAAATCAAGGGCCTTGACCTTAGCTCAGCAAGTCATAGTACTTGCTGTGCCAGAGACGTCACACCTCAGCCTAATCCAGGAACAAAGTGTGGAAGGAGAAGCCTGCCTGCAGAAAGTTGTCCTCACAGATGTGCACATGCACACACACACACACACACACACACACACACACACACACACACACACACACGCTCATGTATGTACTTACTGACTTCACTCTCTCTCATCTCTCATCTCTCTCCCTCCCTCCCTCCCCCTCTATCTCTCACCCCCTTACTCCCTCTCACGCCACACAAATAATAATAAAAACTAAACCAATATTTATATTGATGGAATTTGGTAGATGACAAACTCCATGACCAGCGACTCTGTGGGCTACCTCCACCTCTCTTTCTCAGATGGATAATTTCTTTGGAATAAATACAAGTGAAATCATGTTGAAATTAATGGTATTTAATGTATGAGAGAATTTCTTCCCAATCGTAACATTAAGAGACCACAAATTTTCCCAAATTATACTAATCCAATCCCAAACCACTAGTTTGATATTCCTCCTTAATTTTCCCATTCTGGAATTCAAATATTAAGAATAAACCCCATCCTGATCCTTGAGGAGACGCTGAACTTTATTTTGCTTATGGACATACATAAAGGACGTTAATTTAAATAATCATAAGAGTTAAATTGCATCTGTCAGAGACTTCTACCTTTTGGACAGTTATGGGCTGCCTTTTTTCAGTTTAATGATGAAGACTTGACTTTGTTGGATTTTTCTTCTTAGTAAAGGAATGGTGCATCATTTTTTAATTGTAATTCTCATCAACCATTTGGCCCAGTAGTGGTATGCAAATTAAACCTTTTAAAAATTAATGCTAACATTTATTAAATAATGCATCATACAAAAAGTTAATTTGAAATTCCAAGTTGGGCTTCTTGTCTGCTCATAAGAAGGTGGATTTATAGGCGTGTGTGTGTGTGTGTGTGTGTGTGTGTGTGTGTGTATGTACACATCTTTATAGTCTTTTTGAATACCTTGCAATGTTTTTCAGTATTTGGAAAATGATCACTACGGAGAATGGTCCTAGACAAATAATGCTGCTCATTTGATTTGTACTCTTGGTTTGAGAACCTGTTTTACTGCTCTGACTTTTTCAAAAGAATGCTCATGTATACTTCCTTGCCAACACTGGGTGGATTCATTAATATCTCTATACATTTAGTTTGTGCAACAATACTTACCACATGTGCTGAAAACTTAAACTTTTGTAGCATCCCCACCTAGAACCATGTGCACAAATGTCCAGCTTTGTGTAGCTGGTATTTCAAACATTTGATTTGGGCGATTTAAGTTAAGTTTGTGCTTATGAGAATAGGGTGAGCAACCTCTGAGAAAGTTAGAAGAGCCACTTTAGAAGGCAGATTTGGGCATTATTTTGGTTTTGCCATGATGGGGGAACCAACTATGGTTGCATGTATCTTAGTTCATGCTCTCTACTACTGAACTGTATTCTTACTCCTTGGGAATCCTAAAAATGTGACCAATGAGCTAGGAAGGCCTGTTCCATTGATTGTGTTCCCACATTCTTTACTTATCATTTCTTTATCTTTGAAAGGTGACACAAAAATCATACTTGAGGATTGTTTAGCTTCTAATAAACAATAAACATTAGGCACACATTGCTCTTATTCATTGTGTACAAAACCACTATTTTACCATTTCCTTTTTTCATCAAGAAGATTAGCTATACCACTTAAATGAGTCTCAGAAATTTTGACAGTAGCTTACATATGACCTGTGGGCACAACACCAAGAGTCAATGTATTTTGTGGCATTCTCTATAGGATAGAATATGGAGAAAATGTAAAATTCTTATTGATAGTGGTTGGAGGAAAGTTACTATTTTAATAATTTTTTTCATGCAGGATATTTTTATACACTTCCAATGAAAGAAGAACCTTTAAGACAATCATTACTAATTTGATTTATTCTTTGACATCAAGAACAGTTTGGTTAGATGTGGTCATGTGCATTTTATTAATCTCTGCACTTGGTACAGGGAGAGAGTAAGGTCTTAAATTGAGAGCAGCGTGTACTAGAGAGACAGGTCAAGCCTACCACAGGCTAGAAGGTGGGCCCTGACATTCTCATCCCCCAGAATATTTTGAATCAGGCAATCAGTACATAATAATGGTGACTGTGACATAGTATAATTTCCTCTCTCTGACAATAAAATACTTAAAACACGGATTTGAAGAAATGCATTACTAGCTCAGTACACTTTTGTATGTGATGTACATGATGAAAGTTGGACAATGGAAGCAATGTTAGCTTACGAGGCAGCTCCTCAGTCTGAACTCTACCTGCAAGTGGGTTTTACTATGATAAGTTGATGAGGCAAGTCAGTTTCTCACTTGATAAGCCTATTTATAATTACAATGAAGTACTTTAAAGAGTCAAGAACTAAAAGTAGAAGCTAGTCTTATAAATGGTTTATACTAGAGACTCTCAGGGTAACTATGCTTTATTTAGTGGTAATATTCATACATTATGGCAGAAACTCATATCTTATGTATTTCATATTACCATTCTACCAAATTACCATTTCATATTACCTTACTACATTGAGAGGTAATTTCAAGGAAAGAAAATTATCATTAAAATTGTCTTGAAAATATACCTTATCTAGATGAAATACTGATAAAGTTATAAATATTTTTTCCTAAGGGGTATGGGATCAATGTAACCATTTACATAGAGGGAGGAAAATAGATTAAGATGTGGAAGCTAAAATGATAGATAAAATAAGATTCTGCTCCTATGGATGCTCTAGAGAGGGTGAACTGAGATAATCAAGGGGAATAACCAAGTAAAAATGACCAGTGACTGGAGATGTGTAGAGAAACAGAGCTGTGCTCTAAGCATGCCAACCTAGACACAGCACAGAAGAAATGATGGACAAGTGGAATTATGATCTGCCCTCTCAGGAAGTTAAGCTTCACAGAGGACCTTAAAGTGGTACAGCTGCCATCCCAAGTTAATGGCAATCTGAGTATGCAGGACAAAGATGTCTACTGTGACTTACAGGACATGGGAATTAGAAAAAAATGGTACTAGGTGAGATAGCAATAAAAAACAGCAATGAGATTTTCTCATAGGGCCTCAGAAATATGCCTTAATTAATTTAATGTATTATTGGTGTGATAGATCATCACTGGGAATTTCTAAGCAGGAAGGTGATGTCCATTGATTCATATTGTATAAGAAAAATCTTTAGATTCTTTATGTAGAATAGTATATAAGAAGCCTAGGGTGAAGGCAGGAAAGCTGGAAAGTGTGTGCAGCTATGCAGTAGGTAAGATAACATCAACCAGACAGCAAATGTAGAGATGGTATGCCTACATAGATACAAAGTGTCTTTGATAGTAGAACCCACAAGACTTAAAGTATTGTAAGATGTAAGAGGCAGTAGAAAATTAAGAGCTGCATCTTGATCAAAAGTAGATGATGTTGCTATTTGTTGAGAAGGGATGCGGAGGTGGGGAGATATTTGGTAGAAAAGAAATCAAGAGAGACTTTTGGGGAAAGGTCTAATTGCTATCTAGGGTTGTGTACAAAACATAAGGTGAGTGGATTAAGACAAATGTATTTTTCTTTTGGTCTAGGGGTCTGGAAAGTCTAAGATTAAGGATCTAGCAGTTTCTGCTTTCAGCTTTTACATCAAGTCCTTCTCAGCAGTATGTCATTCCATATATTCTCTTTGATTTGAATTCTGAAAGAGACAAAAATCATATTAAATTGGGTTCCTATGCTTATTCATTTATTTCACATTAATCAACGAGTTTCTTAATCTAAATATAGACAAATTGGGTTGTGAGGTTAGAACACCTGAATTATTTTGGAGAAGTCGAAGGAAACAATCAGAAGATGTCAGCTAAAAATATAGAGCAATGGCTATTGGTATACCAAGAAAACTAGAAGTAACAGAAGCCATGAAAGAAAAGCTTATGAAGAAATGTTGATTGTGTCAGTTGTTTTTTTAAGGCAATTAAAGACAGAGTCATGATACTCATTCGGCTTAGAAATCTACAAGTTATTAGAACAAAAGCCAAATTCACATAAAGTGGTAGAGTAGGTGATTATTGGTGGGAAAATAGAGGTAGTACCTTATAGAGCAATACACCAGAGAAGCTTTGCTGAGAATGAAGATAAAAGAGAGAAACAAAACTATAGTTAAAGGTACCACAATGTCTATAAGTTCTACCAGAATCAAAACATCTATGTCTCATGAAATGACATGAGTTGATTTGCTGTCTTGTTGAAAGAATTTATGAATATTGAATAAAATTATTGCCAGTCAACCAGTATTCAATAAAAAGTGGTGTCAGTGATTGAGTATGTCATTCACACACTAGCTACTAGCAACATAGAATACTTTCTGTTGATTCATTCAGAGCAAGAGGTAGGCCATTCAGGGCATGATTGTGCTGATAGGACTTACATGTTAATTACATCAACACACTGAAGACTGAGGTCCTCAACTTCAACCCACAGTGAAGCACAAGTTTGTTCTGATAGTCAGAGGTTTGTTTAATAGTAATTTTAAAGTTGACATCATTCCATTTCCTCAGATTTATTGATCTATATTACATGAAATGTGCTACATATATCTGTAAGGATGATTCAGCGGCCCTAAGTATTAAGTCAGTCTCACCCACACCAGTCTTTTTGTGTGGTCAGTGAGTGCCTTGTACAAGAAACAGCTGCTGCTTTATGCTAGGACTTTTTGGGACGTATACTTCATGTCCTCAGACTGAGGTTAGCTACACTACAGCTTCAGAGATTTTCGGTTTTTTGTTTCACAAGTTACCCAAGTGATTGTGCTTAAATGCATTTATTTTCAAAAGAAAATGGTATAGCATATGCCAACCCAAGAAAAGAAGTCCGTCATGCGTATAAATGTTGTGAGATAATTAAAGTCAATGTTATTTAACGATGTTGTAGCAGATGACAAGATTGCATTTTTTCCCTTAAAGCGGATAGATATTCAGTGTTTGAATGTAACTAAAATAAGTGACAGCACCTAAATAATTAGGTGCCACCGAATCTATAAAATTAAAATAAGAATCTCAAAAGAAAAGTAATTCTCTCTCTCTCTCTCTCTCTCTCTCTCTCTCTCTCTCTCTCTCTCTGCCACAAATATTGGCTAGATAAGATTAAATTAAAAGCAGATAGATGCATGTTTATTAGGCTCTTCTTCTCTCCTCATGGTGTTCACCAGGGAAGTTGTGACATTGGTTAAGGCAAGGGGGTTTTTATAGATCTGAGGCAAACGGTGATGACAGCTAGGAGCTGGGATTGTGCCCATTTATAGTCAAAAGCTGAGTCTCTGGGTGGGTACTCTTGGATGAGTTACTGGAAGCACGGAGGCAAGGGGTGATGACATGTCAGCCAGGAGTTTTCTTCCAGAGGTTGGGGCTGAGAGGAGGACAGATGAGGGTTTCCATCTAATGTAGGGGTTGTCAGGGTTTCTAACCAAACAAAAACGATTAAGACAGTCCTCAGGATCCAGTCCAGGACAGAAATCAGAGACTACAACAATCTTTGGTGTGACTGGCTTCCTCATCCCTCTACCTTCTTGATATCCCAACACCCATGTACAGCTTGAAGAAGTCATAGAAGCATCATTGCCTCAATTCCTTGGACTTTGGGGGACTGGAGTTGCTTATTCTAAGGGTATTTTTTTCTGAGGAGTTTAGAAATGGTCATACTTTAACAGGAGAAATTAGCTAGAACTGATTGTACAGCCATAATCTCATTTGGTAAAAATTCTTACATTTGTTAGTAAGATAAAGTTATAATCTTTATATTGGTATAGAATTTATTTGATACAAGTTAAGATTTTTATTGGCATAAATTTCCTCTATTGTTACAAAATATTTAAAAGTACAAGGCTTGGACCCAGTCCTTCCACTACAAACTAATCTAAGATAATGTAACATAGAAATTAAGGGCCAGATAACAAACTCATGGCTTATAGTTTACTGTTAGGGTGTTTTCAAAGTATTTTCATCAGAAATAGCTGAAAGTAGTTTATGGACAACAGTCCAGATTACTTTATATAACTAGATAGTTTTCAAAAATGTCAGGAATCCACAAAATATGATATTTAATGTTTTTTATCTTTTGTTGAGGGATATCTGTTCCCCCAAATTCCCCTTTGGGGGATTCAAAGAACAAACTGAACATCTCTACCACCAGATGAGGTAATACTTTGTGGCTAGGTAGCCACTGGGCAGAATTTGCCTATTTCATCTACAGAAAAACATACTGTCCAGAAAAGGAAACATTATGCAGAATAGTTTACTGATAATTTCTGCTGAGCCAGAATTATCAGCCATTCAGATTGTTCATTTCAAAAGTTGGTCAGGTGATCCTGGGCCAGAAGGCTGAAGACTTGCTTTCATGTAATACTAACAGGGGCTTTACAAGTAGAAAATTGTCTCTACAAACTGTCTCAGTTCTGGAAGCTGTGATAGTCTTCCTATATTTACAGATATATTGGTCATTCTCAGATTTCTGACGGGGTTGAAGACTGATTATAGTCTCATAGCCTACCCAGACTGTTTAACTTTGAGAGAACATATTTATTTAGATGGCTTTCAAATGTGATAAGACATAACATATAGATTTTTAGCCTTGCTTAAGCTGGAGAGAACAGCTCCCCTTTTAGTTGATCATAAACGGTGAAGTAAAGATAATGTCTTTATGCAGGAAGGCAGGTCCAGGATAAAGTGAGCCTGTCATTGGACAAGTAGAAAGGCTGGGCAGAAACAAAGTTTTAGAAAGAGAGGGAAGAGCCAAAGGGAGGAGAAGCAGCTGGAGCAACATGGAGGTAAATGTTAAAATTATTCTGTGTTCATAGATACAGATTATTATGAATATTCTAAGGGATGGTTGTGTACATAATTTTGTGCCCTCCAAATGGGAAAATTATATCTTATCAATTAGATCAGAGGTATTGTGTGGTGAATTCTTCCATATGGTGACTCGATTGAGTTCGAGAGAAAGTGCAGTGGTGAGATACACCACATCCGCTGCAGAGCCGGGATGTGTGAGCCTGGCATGGCAAGAACCCGCCAAAGGACCAGTGAGCAAGAGCAGTGTGGCCTGGTGCCACGCTGGAGCCGCTCACTGAGCACCCAGGCCAGAGGGAGCCAGGGCGCGGTGCGGTGAATGATGAGGCACTGGAACCAGTCACAAGCCTTTTAAATGTTTACCACAACAGAGAAGATTAGGACAAATTGCTTGAGTTAGTTTGAGGGCAACCAGAGCATTTCAGTGAGAACCTGAGAGAACCCTGTTAAATTAGTCAGTTTGGAGAGGAGTTTGGGACAGAACAACTTAGTTGAAGCAGCCAGCCAGAGTTAAAAAAGACCTAGAAAGGGCGAACATATTCAGCAGTAACCCTCTAAGAAGGCAATTATATCAGGTAAATTAAAGTTCCTTTTACAGAGGGGGAGGTAAGAAAGAAGTGTTGCTCCATTTTCTCTATGAAATTTTGATTTACATTTATTACACACACACACACACACACACACACACACACACACAAACACACATATGCTGGCACTGGCTTGCCATAGTTTGCATGTGGAGGTTAGTAGAGAATGTCTGAGAGTCTCTTCTTCCATCATGAGAGTACCGGAGTTGAGCTTAGTGGTATGATGTGGTGACGAGCAACTTTATTTTCTTCGTCATTTCACCGTGCTCTAGGAGACATCTTAAGCTCCGTTTCCTCCTTCATTGCTGTTTCAGAAAGTACTTTGCAGCAACAGCAGCTACATACTTATTGCCAACAGGATGACTTCGTAAGGCCTGAGTTTGACGTTTATCTAATAGCAGAACGAAAGGATCGGTCCATAGACATGTTATTCCACCTCTCCATATGCATATGAATGTCCATCACTCACAGTGACATGTCATTTCATATACACATGCATGTCCATGCATAGTCACCACACACAAGTATAAACAAAGAAAGAAACTTCAAAGACATATAGACTGACCAAACCAACAAATGAATCAGTAAAAAAGACCAGTATGAAGATTATTTTTTATATCGAAGACAGTCTGTTTGTTTTCAGCTGTTCAAGGTGGGATTCCTGGGACCCAAAGCAAAAAAAAAAAAAAAAAGGGCACATTGTCACTTACATAGAATTTTGGCGCCATCCAGTAAAGACAATATTTTAGAAAAGCATATCTGTTCCGGTTTTCTTTCATCATCCCTCATGGAAGAAATGCAGTGTGAACTTCTTGACAATATCTCCAAGTTAATCACAGCGAACAGCTTTCTGCTCTGTTTCTCCATTTGGAAGCAGGCGGTGAAAGACTGTAAAACCGTGGATCAGTTGAATCTGTTACCATGCTGACTTCCTCCAACTAGATAGACACTAGAGTCCTGATTTCCTCAAAAGTAGAATTGAGGCTAGTGGAAAACTGGATGTCTGTCTCATCCCTAATCTTGGGGATCCATTGCATGCTTTTCTGACCTCCCTTACAAAAGTGTTGGAAGGACAGAGCATGACAGACATTTCATGATTTCTGCTTTTTTACCTGAATCACCTTTCCTGTTTTTGTCTATGAGTTTTTATTTCGTTTTGGAAAACTAGAGAAAAACTAATTAGGTAATATATCATGTTTTTTCACGTATAAGATTAAAACACAGTTTATAACACAAATTTAGAAAATGCAAAGAAATAAACAAAAAGGTCAAAACAAAAAGACTGAGTTACTCCACATCTTTCTTCTCTTTGCTTTTGGAAACAGCGCTGATTAAGTGGCCACACCCCATCTCTCTCCATTTGTCTTTTGTCACCATAGTAGGCATTTTTTTGTGGTGAGTAAATACTTATTTAATAATTATAGCACACACGCAGTGGTTACATGCAGAATACAGAGGTATGTATGGAGTGTTTTTGTGCACACATTAACAAGTATGCATGTGTTCAATACATTTGTTTCCTTTTCTTGTAACAAGGCATGTTTTAGTCTCAGCCAATGCAAATCCACACCAAGCATCTGCATTCATTTTTGTATCGATGTGGTGTAAGTTGTGTTGTGATAACATGGTTTAGTCATCTGTCATTTGCGCATATTTAAATGTTTCCTCTGACTTGCGGACAATCAGTACTGAGGTAGATGTCATTACACTCTTACCTTGATAACATGAATTAAATTAAATCTCTAGGATTAAATCCTAATTTGGGGATTGCTCACCGATGGTCCTGAACACTCGTAATTTGAAGAGAGAATATCAAACTTTAAAATGTTTGAGCTGCTCTGTTTCCTTCCAAACAGTGTTAATTTCCATCAAGCTTTATAGTTTAGTAGTGACAAAAAAATTAACAATTAAAAATACTCTGTTCATTTTGTGTGTGTATTGTGAATGCAGGTGCAGACACAGGAGAAGGTCAGAGGACAGAGCTTGGGTGTTGGTTCTCTCCTGCCATCTTGTGGGACCTGGGGGTATTCAGGTCATCAATTATGTGGGCAAGTGTCTCTACCCATTGAACCATCTTGCCAACCTTACCCATATACAGGTTTTATGAACATTAAGTGATCTTGGAAATTTTGTCTCTGTGAGCTCTGTAATCCATGCTGAATGACTGACTGTGATCTCTGGCTTTCTGATGCTCGTGATATGACAGACTTCCTCCTTTGTACTAAACAATGCAGTAGAAAATGTTAGCAAGGCCTCTGGAGTATTAAGAGGCTCAGCAAATGCGGCGATGCTGCAGTAAGGAAAGGAGCTATTTGTGAGACCAGAGTGTTCATATCGTAGGTTAGCTTGGCAAATTATCAGCAGATTGACTGCTCTGTCTCACCGCTTTTCATGAATCAGAAGCTATAATAGGACCTACCTCTGGCTTTACTCTGATATTAAATCAGAAGGCACAGAAAGTATTTAGACACTTTCTCTGCTCTCAGATTGTAGTGCTTGACAATGTTTTGTTTTTCCTGCAAATTTAAGTATTTTAGCATTCCTTGCTTCCTAATTTTCACTATTCAAATGGGGAATGCAAAAAAAAAACTGCCTTCATGCAGCAAACTTGGTCCACAGCTCAGATTATTTCTCTAGACTGTAAACCAAGAAATGGAATCTGCATCAAATAATATGTGATGTTTTAAAGCTTCTTAACAGATTTTGTTTAATTTACTCTCCAGAAAATGAATGCATTGGTTACTTTTACTAATTTATATTCACACCAATGCTGGAAAAGCCAGGGGCCATTCTCATTACAGCCTTGATAGCATTCACATTCCAAGTTAAACTAATAACTATTTTTTTCTGTATTTTTATACTTGTTAGTGAAACTTAGCCATTTTTAAAGCAATTCCCAATTGCAGTCTCCAGCGGCTTATCTTTCATATTTTTCTAGAATTCAGTTGATGTTTAATTTTTCTTTATTAAGCCCAAGGAGAGTATTAGACACTTTGTCTCTGATATTATTGTATGATATGAATATTGGATTGTACATTGCTAGTTGGCCATTATGCAATGGCTTACATGGGACTCAGGGTGACATTACCTGTTTACACACATAGCTAAATTGGGAACACACAGACACCATGATATGTCTAGGGTTAGTCAGGACAGTGATGGCCTAGAAAATGCAAAGACATTGGTCCTCTTTCCAGAACCCATGTAAAAAGTGGCTGTGATTACACATGCGTGTCACCTCAGACGGAGACATGCAGATCCTAAGATTTCATTGGCCAGCCAGCCTAGCATATTTGGCGAGTTCCACATTTGTGTGAGACATTGTCTCAGAAACCATGGTAGGTAGCAGCTGAGCCATTACACATGAGCTTGACCTCTGGGACGCTACAGGCACAAATGTGTATCTGCCTGTCCATATACCGATACACACATACCAGCACAAATAAATATACATGTACATAAAAAGTATCTACTTTTATACCAGATTAGTTTTGCTAATTTTTCTAAATAGTTAACTCCCTCATATCTTAATTGAATATATTTCCTATTATTTTAAGCATCTTTTTGTAAGATATTTAATTAGTGTGCTCACTAAGGTTTTATACCAGGTTCATGTTTTAATTAATTCTTATTTCTCTTACACTGTTGGAGGCAATGCTCTGTTTCTACTAATTCCAACAACTGTTTTAGTTATTATTTGGGGCTTGAATTCAATATGAAATATAGGAGGAATTTCTAAAGGGCTGCTTTCAGTCACAATCACACTGAATCATCAAATATGCAAATTGCTTGGGAAGCTTGACATTGTTCCCAATGCTGTTAATTCCTTGTGATATTTCCTTTGAATATTATTAATTAAATAATTCCTCAATCTGAATTTATTGATATTCTTTTGTGGCCTTGAAATGATTAAAAATTTTAAATGTTTCATAGATACAAATAAATAATCCTTTGTAAGAAATACAATTTGGGAATATTTACCTGAATGACCATGTAAATTATATCATTTGAATTCTTTATATCCCTATAATTAAGCACTGTATTATCAAAAACCTTTCAGAATCATAGAAAAGGAAATCACTGAGCCCAAGTTGCCCAGATCTCAACTGAACAAATCTGAACTTGCCATCAATTTTGGTTCATCCAAATCTACACAATGTCACTTATTTCTGAATTACTTTAAGAAAATTCCAGATATCTGATGCTATAGGCTTTCTTCTCTCTTTTACATCACCAACCATGCCTCCGATTAGGTGAAAGTACTACATGTTAATAATATTATATGTTAATGACATGTTGATATTCCTTGGGTAATAGTTCTGAATCAGATGGTTAGAGGCCCATGGTAATTTCTTTAAAAGGAGAAGAAACAAAAGTGTAGCGTTCATTCCAATACATGTCTGTTTGCTCTGTAGCAGAAATCATTAACCAGTCATGGTGCTCTTTCCTCCTGAATTCCTACACAAATATCATAGTGCTTTTTCTCTGGTCCTTGAGTTCTTCTTCAGGTCATGAGCAGCAATAACAAGAACAGGGCCGACTCACATTCTTTAACAGATATTGGGCTTATTAGAATATGAATTAGGTGAGACATAGCAGTGATCCTTTTGTCTCTGCCTGGAACATAGTAGGTACTCAATGAATATCTGTGGGTGAATGGAAAAATGATAAATTTAGACAGAAAAACTTTCAACACAGATGCAAATAGATTTCACATGCACAAGTTTAATTTTAATTGAACATTCATGGGATTGCTTCAAGAATTTTCTTAATTCACAGTAGGCTGAAAATTATCCAGAAAGTTAGTTGGATATCAAAGATTCTTTGGAAAAAATTTAAAAATTTTGTTTGAATTCTTGTAAATAGTAACATCCATGAAACCATACATGGAAAATATTTATGTTTTCAAACAATGTCAGTGTGGTTGGCATCCTTCAGTTTCAAAGATCTTGAATTTGAAATTTGCCTGTGGACCAACTTTCTTGGTGGCTTCAGCAAAGAGTAAGAGATATATAATTGTATTTTACTTAGATTTCCTTAGTCTTGTATCTTTATTTACTCCCTCACCCATCTTTCCTTTTAGTTTTGGTACCAACAGGGATCAGAGTAAATTATGGATTATAACAACTTGATCTGAATTCTTGGAAACTGTAACTTGATGAGCAATTTGTTAAGGTGGAATTAACAGAGGCACAGAAGGAAAGGGGGTAACTTCTAGAAATCAGCAAATGATTCAGGTATAAGACACAGTGGCTGGTTCTCTTTGCAAGAAACCGTGTAGCACTTGGCCACTTAGACCGTGCCCTTAGCACCTTTTCTTATTTTTGCAGATTTCTCAGTTTTGTTCCACAGAATTATTTGAAAACTAATGTTATCTCAAATTTCATTTTAAAAATCTCTCACACTTGTATAAAAGGTCTATATCAAAAATCCATGCACATTCACCTTAATCTATGACTTCACTATTTCTTTGATTATTTGGATCACGCAGGCATGCATAATGCAAACATGCACATATACACAAGTATGCATGCATGCGCACATGTGTGCGTGCGTGCGCGCGCGCGCGCACACACACACACACACTCACACAGGCAGGCATGCATACACACACTTAGGCAGGCATGCATGTATACACACACAGGCAGGCATGCATACACACACTTAGGCAGGCATGCATACACACACAGGCAGGCATGCACACACACACACACTCATACACATAGAGGCAGATATGCACACAACACACAGGCAGGCACACACATACATAAATACACACTCATACTCACACATGCAGGCAGGCATACATAAATACACATATTGGCAGGCATGCATGCACACACAGAAACGAGCATGCATACACACACACACACACTCACACATAGAGGCAGGTATGTATACACACAAGGCAGGCACACACATACACACAAGCAGGTATTCACACATACACATACATACAAAAAAACACACATGCACGTACTTGCAGAACAGATGGGGGTCAGGGGAGATCAAAACTAAACCAAAACATTAAGACACAGTATGGGAGTGCTCTCTGCCACCTGACTAATGTGCTTGTCCAATTCCAAATCAAACACATTTCCAAACAATTCATGTTAATCTGAAGTCATATAATGTGTGTGGATTTTTTTTAAGAGGAAAAATAGGGCTACCTTAAGCATTAAAATGAGGATTTTATGGGTACTGACATATGGATACAGAGAGGATTGAAGTACCTGTATCTCCAGCATATGGTCTCGTTTTTAAGCTATGAACCTGGCTTTGCTGGCCCCTCTTTATTGAAGGTTTCGTGGCTCAGATTGAAGAATTCTTTATGAAGGATGCACTGACTTCTCAGTTCAGAGCGTTCCCTCTCTAGAAGTAAAAACTGCTCTCTAATAACTCAGGGACAATAACTATTTGGGCAGGCATGCATAGTAATTATTAGATTATGTATGCCTCCTATGACTGAATGTAATCCAAAAATCTCTACAATTCTGTCTTCCTAGTAATTAATCTATAAAGTAATGCAACTGTGAATGCTTAGAATCCCTAAGAAGGTGTGTGTGTGTGTGTGTGTGTGTGTGTGTGTGTGTGTGTGTGTGTGTGTGTTTAGCATTCCTTAGTGGTAGAAGATTATTTTAGTATAAATGAGCTCCGGTGGCACAGTTTGTGTAATATCCAGAAATTGTGGAATTCTAAAGAGGATCCTAGCATGTCTCAGGAATCTCTCTTGGCTATGAAGTGTCTGAAGGCTTTGAAGACTGATTTTCATTACAAGATGGGAAACACCTTTATAAATACATTTAAGAACTGTTACAACCTTCAATTTGAAATGGATCCTCATGAGGCAAAGCCTAGGGAGCAAGAGAATGCCTCCTTTTGACATAAATAGCCTGCCTGTCTGGGGCAAGGTATGGTGTTTGTGGTTTTTCAGAATCAGACTGATTCACATTCTTCCCGAGAAAAGGGTAAGGGCCCTTAGGACACAGCCCTCGGGCCGAGAGGGCTTTCAAAACTGTATGAAGACATAGATATCACCTTATTCTATGGATGTTCAAATGGTTCAAAACAAGATAGGAGCTTTGGTTGTGAGCATGCCAGGGAATGTATCAAAATTAAGATTAGCTAATCCTAATAGAAAGTAAAGGGACCTGGCTACTTTCCTTAACTGAAAATCAATCCTTCATGGCATTCAATTAAAATCATCAAGAAAAATGAAAAATCTGATTTCAAAAGTCCTAAGCAGCGAGCGTTCCCACAGAGCCCATCCCACACACGGGAGCCTGCTCACCGACCTCTGAGCCGCTTGCTGCCCGTTTTAATAAGTATTCAGAAATTATACTCCGACTTCAAAAGCAATTGTGAGGAATTGTTAGCAGGTTTATTAATGTTTTATGTTTTATTAAAAGTTTGGGTGTACATTTCACAATGAGCAACATCAAAAATCAGACTCTCTGCCTGTAATTTTGCTTCCTCCTGTCTCTCTGCCTCTGGGATTCACTCTTCTCCTTTCATCAGCTGCCGTCTTCAGCAGCATGCAGTAATTTCATGCCTCATTGCAAGCGCTGAAAACCTTTGAAACCACAAATGCTAACCTACCTGGCCTGCAGCCATTTAGGAAGAGATTAATTTAGCAAACAGAAGCAAAACACTTTCTACTTCTAGCCTGCGCATAATTTCACTTCTATCTATATTTATTTTACAGTGAGCGGCGTAATGACAATTTCAGTAATTGCAACTCTATAAAAATTTGCCTACCTCCCTTATCTCGCCATCACAAGACGGGGAGCCAGTCAAGATTAGAGGGTGCAGCATGCGAAACAGCAAGGGCTGCATTCCAAAAATACGGACCTGCTGGAGAAGCTCAAGTGTTTCTCTGCACTTGTTTATGGCCTTATCTACTGGGCAAGCGATTCTTCCTGATGTTTGGATAGGGACGAGTGTGTACCTCTTTAATTCACGTTGATTTATGGGGGCCACTCTTCCTACAAACAGGACTGATGTATTTGGACGAGTAGGAGCGCCAGCCCACTTCTGCAGACTTGGTTACAAATGGTGTTACTTTGCTGTCCAGCAATTTTAACAGAAGAGAAAGTCCATCTGGGGCAAATTTAAGCTCTCAGGCTTGGAAGGAAATCAAGGACTAAATTAGCTCACAAACTGTTAGCTAAAAATAAAAGTTTTATTGTTTCTTCTCCAACTTAAAAAATCCACCATTGAAATTAACACTAATTACACTTACTGTATACTGTATGCCTAATTTTTCTCAAGAGATCATTCATTCCTTCCCTTTATTCATGCTCATAATTGTTACACAGGCAGATACTTGAGCATGTGCACACACACACACACACACACACACTTACAAGCACACCCCCTCACACACACAATGAATCCTGAAGTAATGCCTCAAACAAAACAATATTTAAGAATTAAGAATAAAAATGAAAGTAAAAGTCAATCGATATATCAGAAGTCACTGTATGGCTGATCCATTAGGAATTAAATGCAAAGTGAATGTCGGCTAGAAAACACTCCGTGTGAGGCTGGAGACAGGAAGTGCTGTAGATGGACAAACACACAATGGATGGGAAGCCTAGGATAGGAATGTGGCACCGCTTCCTGTTTCCCCCCCAGAGGTCAGAGTGGAAGGCTCTCTTGGTGGTTGATTACAATGTTTGCTGTGCAAAAGTAATTTAGAGGTGGGGACCCAGCTTGGAGGAGTAAACCCTTCTGGTTTGGTTTTCCCCCCCACAGAGTTGGTCACTGAATGGCCTTCAGATGCTGGATGATGTCTCCATTCTAGCTTGCAGAGACGCTGCAACTGGTAAAATAAGATGCAGTTGAAAAGGTAAAAAGGGGAGCAGCCAATTAACATGCGCTCAGTCTTTCCTGTTTCTTACTGTCCTCTCTCCCAAGCTACGGCACTTGGGCATTCACTCACATGAATATTCTGTGTGCTATAAAGGAAACTCTATGACACTAAACTTGTTTCCGCTCTGTTTTTATATTAGCTAATTCGTTTAAGCCTACAGATACACAGACGGCAGAAGGAAGCCCGGCCAACCCCCACAGATGTACACCTCCTATCTGGCATCACATGGCATTCATAAAACATGTCAACACAGCCTGGACCTTTTCCATGGTTTATGTTATGCGGTTGGTGTTCACAGAATCCTGGCAAAAAAATATTTCATATTAAAATCCGTAGTACTAAAATGGTAAAATAGTATTTATTTTCTATTTTTTGAATGCACTTGCTGAAGTGCTTGATCAGTATCCTAGCCATATAATACAAACTTAAGTCAACACAAATTGAACAGGAAAAGCACATTCATGTGCCTGTGTATCATATAATAAACAGCATTTCATTGCTTTGAACAATTGACGGTAATTATGCTATTTTAATGATCATTTGGAAAACACATCACATCTTAGCAGTAATGCTCAAAGAATCATAATACCACATGACCCAATCAAAGCAGTTGCAGAAACATACTCATAACCACCTGTGGTAACTCTGTAGGAATGAATTTCCTAACCAAATAATTTCTTTACGTAAAAGGTGCTTATTAGTATCATGTGATTAGTGAGGGGGAAAACTGCAAAGTCAGGAATAACCACTTATTTTAGGAGATAGATAAGTGAGGTTGTTCTCTCTCTCTCTCTCTCTCTCTCTCTCTCTCTCTCTCTCTCTCTCTCTCTCTCTCTCTCTCTGACTGTTTTTGCCTCCCTTTTACTAGAGATTGCAGTCTACTGAGCACTGACCTAAGATTCCACTGGCCTGACCTGAATGACCTTGAAAAAGAACCCCATTTGATGCTCTTGGGCCTCTAGGTCCCAGGATGCCACACCTTATGACATTTTCCACTTTTCATCTATAACCTTTTGAAAGTTAAAGTCCAAGAATTGGTTCTGTTTATCCTGGGATCTTAGGACAGATAAAAGAATGTGCGGTGTGCAGGAGCACTGTGTGGGAGCACTGTGCAGGAGCAGTGTGCAGGAGCACTGTACAGGAGCACTGTGCGGGAGCACTGTGCGGGAGCAGTATGCAGGAGCAGTGTGCAGGAGCACTGCGTGGGAGCACTGTACAGGAGCACTGTGCAGGAGCAGTGCGCAGGAGCACTGCGCAGGAGCACTGCGCAGGAGCACTGCGCAGGAGCACTGTGCAGGAGTAGGAAGATTTTTCTTCTCCGGAATCTGATGGAAGCTGCAACCTTCATGCCAGCTCTGCTCTTTCAGTTGTACAATTTTAAGCAAATGCCTTTCTTCCTCCAAGGGTCTGAATATTTATACGGCATTAGAATTTGTATGCTGAAATTCTAACCTTCAACATGAAGGCCTTAAGCAGCAGGGCTTTGGGAAAGTGAGTGCTGTAAGCAGAGCCCTCATGGGTGAAATTAGTACCTTCACCACAGAAGAACAAGGGACACTGCGGAGCTTCCCACGTGAGAGGCTGCAGCAAACAAAGGCTTTCTGTGAGGAACTGGCTGCTCATAGGTCTCAGGACCTGCCTGTACCTTGATCTTGAATCTTCTAGACTGCAGAAGCAGTGAGAAATAATTTCTTGGTGTTTATAAGCTTTCTGATTTGTGATATTTTAATACCGTGATCTGATAGGATACCTAAGCAATCCTTGATCAGTATTTGCTTCATTTAAAACAAATATAATGCAACTAACGAGTGATATTGATAAAATAGTTAATAAACAACATGATTTTAAACTGGAAACGCTGAGACAAAAAGGTATAAAGTGATTTTTTTTTTTTTTTCTGTTTTGAGGCTGTGTCTTCTGATGCAAAGCTGTTCACCAAGAATCTCTTGGGGAACACTGCCTGCTCTTTAATGGGTGTTACAAAGATGTGTCTCTTTCTGATCATTTTTCTGCTTGGGCTTTGGATACTTTGTTTACTTAATCTCTTTGTTACCCCTGAATTCAAAGCCTCTCTTGGGATGTGTCTGAGTGATCCACCATCCACTAACCTATCTATGAGCCTTACCAGGACGTGGTGTTGGTACCATGGAGGCAGAAATGATGCTTTTCCACAAAGGTGGTCCAGCTGGTCTGTCATAGTCACAAAGGAAAATGTAGTTTTGTGAGATACAAAATATACTCTTGTTAAGGCAGAAAATGAATACATTCTTATAGAATACTATAGTTTTCATTCACTGTTTTGAATACACCATGTTTTTACATAAAAGACAGATTCTCTTCCTTTCCCTGGCCTCACTAAATAAAAACAAGTGATAGGGATACAGGTATTGCTCAGTGGTTATGTGCAGTGGCTGCTTTTCTGGAGGCTCTGGGTTTATTTCTCAGCTCCCAGTTCAAAGCATCTGAAACTTCAATCCAAGGAGCTCGGTGCCTTCTTCTGGTCCCCACAGTCACCAGGCTGTGGTGTACAGACATACAAGCAGGCAGAACACCCACACTCAGCTAATTAAAATTAATAAAATTTTAAAAATTATAATAAAGAAAGAATAAAATTACAGTTAAAAAACCAGAACAAAACACCAAGAACAAAATCCCAAAAGATAACACATAGACCATTAAAGAAAAAGCTCAGAGCCAGACATGAAATACCTTACGTTAAGACACTGGTGGGTGGATCTCAAAGAGCCTCTTAACTATACAGAGTTTGATAAAACCCTATTGCTGAAGATCCAAGGCACATGGGTTTCAGGACATGGAGGAATTAAGTTGGAATTGACCTGGATGATATCAGCTAACTTTGATACTACTGGTGAGTGTCATAGCAAACAGGCCATGGGAGAGCAAAGTCATCAGTGGTGGTACCTGGATGTAAAAACTGCAAGCTACACTAACCGCCATCTTGGAAATGCATGGCCTTTTCATCCATAGTCACAAGAACAGGAGTAAACTACAACTTTCTGGTTGGATTCAATGTCTTCCCACAGAAAAGAACTAATGCTCAGTGCTATAAACCAATAAACAAAAGAAACAAAAATCATCAGCCCTAGGGGAGAACCCATGAGTGTTACTTTGCTAAGTGGACATAGGATAAAAATGGTTCATAAACACTCGTCTCTCTATGAAAAAAATCAGAGTGCTTTTCAAGGCACAGACCTTCAACTTACACAGATAATAAGGGACTTCACGATTCTCAGCCCTTCCTGGGATATCTGTAGCACACTCACTGTCTGCAAGGCCTGTGGAAAAATCACAGAAGCAACAGAAAAAGCCAGAGAGAAAGAATTACTGTAAAACAGTGTCTTCTGGACAGGGCCGGCACATTGTCTGAGATCAGAGCATCTGAAGTTGCTTGCTCAAGACCTTCATGAGATTAAGTCTGGCTGTAGTGTGGTCTGGGTGCAGTAGGGACATATAAGGGCCACTCCTAGATGATGAGTTATTGCAGGTGATGGCTGATGGGGAGGAAGGAATAGTCAGGTTTCATTAGGGATCAGTCCCTGGTAGATTTTCTGTGTTCCAAGGGAAAGTCCTATACCTATGGGTACACTAGGCCCACCTACTGGGCTCAGTGGGTTATGAAAAGAAAGCAAGAGAGAAATTTTGAAGGCGGGCATGAGGAAGGGTCTGAGAAAAGCTGAAGAGTGGAGTAAGAGCTGTGATCCAGAATGCATCGTATACATTTATGAAACTCTCAAAGAATAAATAAATTCGGAAACACGGGAATACAAATTTGTAATTGAGTCTTAAACAGTTTACTGTAAATGTCAAGATCATAGTTTATATCCTATTGTAGGGTAAGCCTTTGGAAGCAAAGGGTGAAAGGGGTAGAATTCATCAGGTACAATCAAATTTAGCCTAGGGAGAAACTATGGTTTTCACTAAGGTTTTATGTGGGTTCAGACTTTTATTTCCCTAGGCCCAAGTGAGGGCTATGGTATCATAATTATTGCTCTTAACTCCCTAATTGTTCTCTCCTAAATCATTTCTCTTTCTTTCTTTTCTTTTATTTGTTTATCAAAAGACCAAATCTGTGTAAGTCAGTAAATTGGCATCAATCCCAAATTATTATAATCTTCAGACTGAACTGGAGTCCAGATTAGTGTGTATGTGTATGTATACTGTATGAATGTGTGTGTATGTGTGTATTATAGAAGTCATTGCAAATATTCATATGCAAAGTATAGACAGAAAAATAGAGTTAAAATGCAGTTTGACCCCTAACTGATTATCTACTAATAGTCTGGCAATCATGGAAAACCAGCCTTTCGCTAAAAATAAACAAATAAAAATAAAAGGCTGGTTTCAGCCCGGAGTGCATTGTCAGGACTGAGTTATAAACTTTTGAAAACCAGGAATTATAATGGAGCCTCTGCTACCACCTCAAGTGTGCCGACGTGAATGGCCCTGCCATTACTTACTATGGTAACATAATAAAAGCCTCACTGTTTGGGCCATTATCCCTGGTGCTTCTTCTTTCTGTATAAATCATTATATTTATTATCTGTCTTCTTGTATGGGGGGTTATGAGAAAGGCCAACCGAAAGCTGAAGCAACCTACTTTTCTAAAGAAATTGGGCCCATTTCTAATTCTCTTTCTCTATAAAATACAGGGGAACAGAGACTTTTTGGTGTGTGAAAAATTGTTTCATGTAAGATTAAAGTGCAGATTATTGGTGGGAAAATGATATTCACTTCTAGACACCTTGTAGATTCCTGGGAGATATTTCCAGCTCCTCTCTGATATTGTTTTACTTTTCTTTCTCGGGGGATGTGCTTGCTTGCAGGTTTCGAGCAATGGGTGCTGTAGCTTTTGTTCTGTGCTGGTGACTTGTGCTGTTATTTACTGTTTGAATAGTACAGCTAAGGTATTGGCATAATAGTTCCCTTTGAATACATCTTATTTAGACCCGGGAATGTATGTCTAAGCATCTCTTTTTTCTTTTTGTTCCCCCCCCCCCCCCGGAAATCCTGCGGAATGTACTTCCTTTACCATTTTTGCATAGGAGATTATGCAGACGATTAGTTGAAATATCTAAGCTTTGTCTACTGATGCAATTCCCGGTAGAAGGATTATTCGGGCTCACTGATAATTTGATTGGGTATCGTCTTTTAGTTTATCATCACCTCCATCAAGACACGGGCTGCAGATATGGGGAAAAGATGTCTTTCTACAGATTGACAGCATCTTTATTTTAGATTCTCGGGAGGGCAGTCAAGAGCCTGCAGTATCTGGATACAAGGTTCTGAATGCTGAGGTGCATGGGGGATTGGGGCTGGTAATAAAGGCTCGGAGTATTTCAGATGACAGCTCAAGGGCTCCCTTCCCATTCCCAGGAAAAATAAAAGTGAATATAAAATACAGTTAAATAGATTTTTTTCAGATGGAAGATGAATCTTACACATTACTGCTTCAAATCTAAATGAGGCTCATAGATGGAGAAGGGAGATAACTTATATGAAGTACTACTGCTATTCACAAAAGCAAATATTCATAACAAAAGCAACAGTGCCGTGGAAACCCTAGAGAGATACATTTGGAAGAAACTTTTGCTACTTACCAAAATGGAGCACCTCTCCCGGGAATTTTATATACAGCTGTGGTAAACTCACGAGTATTGGCTAAGAATAAATGATTCCTGTAGTTATGTTCATGGGTGTATGTGATCAGTGATAGACACAAAGTGTAATCAGGTAATATTTAAATACAAACAGAATCCATTTCAAACTGTGCCTTTCTTTCTGTTAGTTTTCCTGACTGTATCAGGAGTACAAAGTAACTATATTCCATACATTAATGATGAGGTCATTTTTATCCAACAATGTTGCTTTGTAGTGTTGGCATTTTATTTCCAAAAGATGCACCTCGGGACAGAAATGAAAATGCATACACCGGACTCAACCATAATAAGTTTTAAAAGCACAGATGTCACCCCCGGCTGGGCTCCTGCTTGTCTCCTCTGTCCCTAGGATTCATTTCTAGAACTCATTCTTAAGAGTTCCTGCTTGGTCTGGCCTCAGTGAGAGAAGACACACCTAACCGTTGAGAGACCTGAGGCCCCAGGGACTGGGGAGGTGTGGCATCATATGGGCAGATGCAGAGTAGGGCCATCCTCTTGGAGATAGGGGAGGAAGGACTGGCATGAGGAATTGTCCTGAGGGCAGACTAGGAGGAGGATAATGACTGGACTCTAAAAAAAAAATCAAAGATAATTAAAATCAATCAATCAATCAATCAATCAATTAATAAACAAATATGGACGCAAGCACATGATTCATTTCAGAACTTAGTGAAGAGCACTCAGCTGTGTTGTATGTGTACGTGGTACCACGCTTTTAACCCTGACTAGAAACACTAAAATTATGCAACCTTTATGGGGAAACTGAAACTCAGTCATCATACAATACATTTTGATCTATCTCCTACCAGATATCCGAAATAGCAAGTCAGGAGGAGGCTGTGACTTTTTCTCCAGCTGCATGGCCATGGCTATGTTGGGCCTGTTCTTTTCACGACTGCCTCTGTCTATGTGGCCAAGCATACAAATTAAACTTACTTCTTAAAGGACAGCATGAAAAAGAAATATTTGGGATGAAAAAGAAGACGTTTCCGAATGTGTCCATGAACAGTTAGTTGCTTCAGCTCTGCCAATAATGATCCTTAGAAACGGGTGACATCAAAAGATCTGCTTTACATTTTAACAGTACTATTATAGGTTTTCTTTAGTGCTGTCATTGTTTTTTATGCAATATCAACACTTTATACTTGCTACAAAATTATTTCACAAGGTATACCTAAGGTCACAACCCTAAAATGACTCTTTTCTCCCCATCCTCACCCCCCAAGTCTCTCTAGAGGTGGTTCGTCTTCTCTCACTGAGGCCAGACCAGGCAGAAACTCTTAAGAATGAGTTCTAGTAATGAATCCTCAGGACAGAGGAGACAAGCAGGAGCTCAGCCAGGGGTGACATCTGTGCTTTTAAAACCTATTATGGTTGAGTCCGGCGTCTATTTTTTCCGCTTCCTCTTCTAGTCCTGACTGCTGGTGCATACCTGTCCAGGGTGTCCTCATTCTCTGATCCCACTGTCTTCATATCACCTCCATAACAAACGTTTCGATAAATACACATCAACTCCAAACCCTGGTGCGTCTGCTCCACCGCTCTCCGGCTTCATCACTGGAACTTAGTATGAAAACCTGATTTTGCCTCTGTCCCTCTCAGTGGAACCGAAAGTTTAGAGTGAGTTCAATCCGTTCCTCACCACTGTCATAGCACCCTCTGCGAAGTGTTCATGATACGGGCTGAAACGTATGACCCAGTGAAACAGTAATAAACAATACACTGAATATTTGCCATTGAATTGGAACATAATAATAAAACCTAGAGTACTGTCTGGGTTTTAAGACCAATGGAAGAGTGATTCTTCAAAGGTGTGATTTTGTCCTCACTTCTTATCTATCTATCTATCTATCTATCTATCTATCTATCTATCTATCTATCTATCTATCTTTCTTTCTTTCTATCTATCTATCTATCTATCATCTATCTATCTATCTACCTTTCTTTCTATCTTTCTATCTATCTATCTATCTATCTATCTATCTATCTATCTATCTATGCATGTATCTATATATCTATCTTTCTATCTATCTATCTATCTATCTATCTATCTATCTATCTATCTATCTATCTATTTATCTATCTATGTACTTTTCCAGTCTTTTTAAGAATATGGGAACAGTTAGGAAATGTCAACGTGTTAGAAAAATGCTCACGATCGCTTATCTAGCAAGTAAAATTAGTACTTATATTAAGCTATCCCAGGAGCCTGGTGGATGACTCAGTTGGTAAAGTGCTTTCTAAGAGTAGGAGAAACTGATGGCTGTTCCCCTGTATCCAACATAAAAATATCTACAGGTGTGTTGGTACGCATCTTTAAACTTAGCACTGGGGAGGCAGGAACAGAAAGATCCCTGGAGTTTATTGATCATCCAGGCTAGCCGATTGGTGAACATGAGGGTCAGTAAAAACTCTGTTTCTGGAAATAATGAATAGAGAGGCAGGGAAAGACATCTGACAATACCTGACCTCTACACACATGTGTACACACATGCACATTAGCAGAACACTTTTCACTTTTCCACCTATACTCACAGAGATCTAGCCGATGCACAGTCTTAGCCACTGGGATAGCATCACTATGAGAAGCCGTTAAAACGAGACAGGAGAAATACAGAATCGAAGCCCAAGGCTTATGGGTACAATGCTTGTAGGTAAAGATCTCAACCGTTCTACTAGATATTGATGCAGATGTTGATCTAGAGAGACCTTGATTTCATTGCTGGAACTGCCGATGTCACAGCGCAGCAATGGGGGACCTTACCTGGGCAGTAGTAGACATGGCTTTGGAGTGTGTGTGTGTCTGTGTCTGTGTGTGTGTCTGTGTCTGTGTGTGTCTGTGTGTCTGTGTCTGTGTGTCTGTGTATGTGTGTTTGTGTGTCTGTGTCTGTGTGTGTGTCTGTGTGTGTCTGTGTCTGTGTGTGTGTGTCTGTGTCTATGTGTGTGTGTCTGTGTCTGTGTTTGTGTGTCTGTGTCTGTGTGTCTGTGTCTGTGTGTGTGTTTGTGTGTGTGTCTGTGTCTGTGTGTCTGTGTCTGTCTGTGTGTGTGTCTCTGTGTGTGTCTGTGTCTGTGTGTGTGTCTTTGTGTGGAGGGGGGACTGCAGGTGATCTGGCCTAAGGGTGTGAGTGAGATCTGCCGTGAGATGTAGTGGGTGCCGGAGTGATGCCCGCTCCCCTTGCCCGGCTGCGGTAGTTGGGGAACCGGGCCCCGCAGTCATGAGAGTGGGATAGCTATGCCTGCCCATCCCTGGCTGTCACACTCTGGAGAGCAGCCCCTGCACCTTGATGGGTAGAGCAGGCCCTGGTATGGACGAGCAGTCCTTCAGGTGTGAGAGGGCAGAGCTGTCCCAGCCCCTCACCAGCTGCTGGACGTGGGAGTGTGTCCCCGAGACTAGACTGGGAAGCACCGGAGTGCTGGCTCTGGAGGTGTGGGTGCAGCTAAGCCTGCCCAGAGGGCAAGAGAGCTGGGGAGCTGACCTCGTTTCCCGCCAGTGGAGGCACTGGGTGGCCTGGCTGAGAGTTCGCCCCTGAGGGACAGGTACCAGAAAGCCTAGATTGGCCAGATTAGCTACTGCTCAGACCCAGCTCCAGGGTGCTGAGTTGTCCCACCCCAACATCTACCACATCTATGGACTGCTGAAGCACGTGGAACGGCTCATCCTTATGTATATTGAAAACGACCATCACAGTTTTAGACTGTCAGGCAAGAAGGTAACGAAGGAGCTAGAGCTCTCTCTAAATTATTTAGGGATGGAGAGGGATCCTCGGGTGTAGCTGCTGGCAGCTGCTCTCTACCGCAGGGGAATAGTGTCCGTTCATGCCGTCACTTTACCTGAAGGACAGTCCCAACATCTCCATCACACTAGAGAGCCGTTCTTAACGCTTGTAGAGTGTCTATTGCTCAGCACTCCATCCTGTTCAGTCCGCATCGTAATGAACAGCATGAGGATTCTCTTGATTTTATATTAAATTAACATCATACTACGCTTCGTTTTCAGTAAAAGAGAGATGGTTTATTAAAATATATTTTGGAGGCATGATAAACCACTACTGATGGCATACGGCTGATAGAACATTCACAGTGTTGATTGAGTCGGTAAACACTCTGACATAGTGAACGTTGGCCATGAAGCTTGCAGTTAATACAATGTAGATGAATTGATTGACAAATGGAGGCAGAAGACCAGGAGCTCTGTGAATGTATAGATCAGTTGTTTGCTGATAGCCTGTGGTGAGGTGGGTTGGAAATTGATATAATTCTTAAGAATTAAGATAATTTAAAAAAAATGCTACTTGACAAAATACTCACTTTGAATCTGCATTTAGGGCTGCTAATTTTTATTGACTTTCCATTGGAAAAGGAAATAAATGAAAAGGCTGATGCTAAAAATATTTTTTTTAAAAATTAATTTGCTCAATAGATACGGCTTTGTTGACTAGAAGTTTGCTGCTGAATTAAAAGTTCCAGTGATACGTTGATTCTACAAGAATTTTAAAAGTTGTGTTTTGTCGTAAAGAAAGATCTTGAGAAAGAGGTTAGGAGATGTTATTTTAGACTTTCTTTCACTGTCTGGAAAGAGTCAGTAGTGTGTGCTCCAGATGAACTGATGGAAAATGTTTATCAGCAGAACAATGATGCCAAATGAATGGGTTATGATTATTTGGAGAACACATTTTCTGGCAGGGTTTTGAAGTACAGGTATAAGGTCATTCTCCTGACTGCGTTTGATGACACTTCTCACTGCTGAACACCTAGATCTCAAAGTATGTATTTTGATATGCAGAGACTTGCTAGGTAGGATATATTGTGTTCATATTTACTTTATAGGGTATTTGTGGACAAATGTAGAGTCTGTGTTATTATTTGAGTGTGTGGTTATTTTCTGCAATTTACTATAACCTGTGTTTGGATGCTGCAACCAGATAGATTTCTCTGGATATCTTATTTATTTACAGATTTGTGGTTTAGCACATTATCATTCACTCACTGGTGCTTTTCAAACACGGGCATTCCTGTTAATTAGGTAAAATCATGGAGAAGTGTAATATATTTGAGAGATGGTCCAATTTGAATTTGTTTAGTACATCAGTTTCTTCTAATCAATTAAAAAATAAGCAAGATTTTTTTTATTGGAGATTTTCTTTACTTGCATTTCAAATGCTATCCCCTTTCCAGGTTTTCCCTCTGGAATCCCCCTATCCCTCCCTTCACCCCCCACCTTGAGAGTATTTCCCCACCCACCCGTTCCCTCCCACCTCCCCACCCTGGCATTCCCCTACACTGGGACACGGAATAAGCAAGGTTTTTAAAAAGGCAACGATGATCTCAAACATGATGATATCTTAGCACAATCACCATGTCATAGGACAGCTGTATCTTCTTTAATGTCTGATTTCCCCACGGTTTTCTAATGTCAGAGGTGGGTATCCATTCGATGTACTCAAGAGCCAGCAGGGAACTGCAAGCTGGTCAGCTGCAGAAAGCGAGCTTGAATTTTCCCTTTGTGGATGGAAGCCTCATTGCAGAGTGCTTTTTCCAAGAGCTTGAATGATAATCCTTAACGATAAGTTACAAATGGATTCACAGAGAGTTGCAGTATTAATTAAAAAACACACACACATAACCACTGGCAGCAGGTTCCCATCTGATGTCACCGTCTGATGTTGGCATCGGGACAGCAGAAAAAGTCAGCTTTATGAGTATGACTCATGGACCCATTTAGACTGCAGTGTGCTGTTCAATAGACAATAATGTTTCATAAGGGGTTTTCCAATAAATAATACATTTGGTATTTACTAATAAGTAAATCTTTCAAGGCCTTGCTTTGCACATTTTGGGTGCCACAAAGTGGACTTTGGCTTTCTAATTTTACTTTGAATATTAAATATGATCCAGTCAGTTAAGACTATCCAATGTGTTAACCTTTGAGTAGCTGATTGAAGGATGCTATGGTAAAGAAGCACTTGGTTGTCTTGCAGTCACTAAAACATAAAGAGATTGGACAGAGGCAGCACAATCCCGTATGTAGCATGCAGCGCAATCTACGAGGAAACCAAAGGCCAGGGATGTATTTTGCCTGAAGAGACCATGAAAAGTTTCTCAGCCTAAGTGTGGTTCAGCTGAGCATCAAAGGCTAGTGATGAACAGCGTGAAAGAAGATGGAGGGGCCGTGGACTAAGTGTAAAGAGGGTTGAGCTCTCCTGGGAAGGAGTAGGGAGTTAGTGCAGCTACGGATCCAAAGTGTGAGAGGAAGATGGGAATGGCTGGGACCATGGCTCTGTAGACTTACTGCCACAGCTGTGCTGTGTTGGTGACACTTCGAACACTGTTGGTGTATGCTTAATAGCAAGCGCTAACGGAGTGGTTGTATGTGGCTATCCCATAGTAAGACACTTAGGAAAGACAGAAAAACATTATTAGTCCTTGAAGACAGGCAAGATTCAAGACCGCTAGCTGGACCGTATGTTCATGAATATGGTATAATCAAATGATATTGTTAATTCTTTTATGAGAGATTGTTTCATGTTGGGGGCTGTCTAAAGTAATTCATGCAAAATGTAAGTTAATACTATATTGCAATGATTTATTCTTATTCATGGACCATAATTAAAAATAGATACTTCTACCGTCACTATGTAGGTGCCTTAAAAAAATAGTAAAAGACTATTCAGTTCCTTTCAACAAAGTAAAATACAGTTTTATAAAATTTGCATATATCTAGACAGATATATCTACAATGAATAATATCATCCGAAATTACCTGAACTAAATGGTGCATGTTACAAAGGCTACGGTTTTTGGATTCACACCAAATGAACTTAACTGCAAATTTGTTTGTATGTAATATTGTGTTGGGGGACATTATGTTTGTGTGTGCATGAGTGAATGTGTGCTGGTGTATCATTTAGAGGTAAACTTCAAGTATTGTTCCTTAGGAGTCAGCTACTTTATTTTATTGAGATAGAGATTCTCACCCAGGGTTCAAGGATTAGACTAGGGTGGCTAGCCAGCAAAGATCTCATTCGTAGAAGTTCTCTGGTGAAGTTTTTGGGGTCACTTAAGTATACTATCATATCATCTGCACATAGTGATATTTTGACTTCTTTGCAATGTGTATCCCTTTGACCTTCTTCTGTTGTCTAATTGTCTGGCCAAGACATTGAGTACTATATTGAATAGGAAGGGAGAGAGTGGGCGTCCTTGTCTAGTCCCTGATTTTAGTGAAATTGCTTCAAGTTTCTCTCCATTTAGTTTGATGTTGGCTACTCGAATACTTTATATTGATTTTTTGTTTAGGTATGGGCCTTTAATTTCTGATCTTCCCAAGATTTTTATCATTAAAGGATGTTGAATTTTGCCAAATGCTCTTTCAGCATATGAGATGATCATTTTTTTCTTTGACTTTGTTTATGTTGTAGATTACATTGATCAATTTCCATATATTGAACCATCCCTGCATCTTGGGATGAAGCCTATTTGATCATGGTGAATGGTCATTTTGATATGTCCTTGGATTCGGTTCACAAAAATTTTATCGAGTATTTTTGCATCTATGTTCATGTGCGATAATCATTTTGATGTGTTCTTAGATTTGGTTTTTGAGAGTTTCACTGAGTATTTTTGCATCAATAGTCATATATATAATTGGTCTGAAGTTTTTTTTTTTTTAAGTTGGGAACCTTTTAGTGATTGTTTCTATTTCTTTAAGGTTTATGGGACTGTTCAGATGGTTTATCTGATCCTGATTTTACTTTGGTACCTGAAATTATCTATTTCATCCATATTTTCCACTTTTGTTGAGTATAGACTTTTGAACTAGGAACTGCTAATGTTTTTTTTTTTTTTTTTTTTTTTTTTTTTTTTTTGATTTCCTTGGTTTCTGTTGCTATGTCTCCCTTTTTCATTTCTGATTTTGTTAATTTGGACACTTTCTCTGTGCTCTCTGGTTAGTCTGGCTAAGGGTTTATCGATCTTGTTAATTTTCTCAAAGAACCAGCTCTTGGTTTTGTTGATTCTTTGTATAGTTTTTTTTTTTTTGTTTGTTTCAACTTTGTTGATTTCAGCCCTGAGTATATTTCCTCATATATACTCCTCTTGTGTGCATTTGCTTCTTTTTGTTTTAGAGTTTTCAGGTGTGCTATGAAGGTGTTAGTGTATGCTCTCTCCAGCATCTTCTTGGAGGCACTTAGATCTAAGACTTTTGTTCTTAGCACTGCTTTCATTGTGTCCCATAAATTTGGGTATGTTGCACATTCACTTCATTAAATTCTAAAAAGTCTTTAATGTCTTTATTTTTTTTCCTTCACCAAGTTATCATTGAGTAAAGTGTTGTTCAGATTCCACGTATATGTGGGCTTTATATTGTTTTGGTTGTTATTGAAGACCAACCTTATTCTGTAGTGATCTGATAGGATGCATGGGATTATTTTAATCTTTTATCTGTTAAGGCCTGTTTTGTAACCAATTATGTGGTCAGTTTTAGAGTAGGTACCACGAGGTGCTGAGAAGATGGTGTATCCTTTTGTTTTTGGATAAAAATTCTATAGATATCTGTTCAATTTATTTGGTTTGTAATTTCTGTTAGTTTCACCGTGTTTCTGTTTAGTTTCTGTTTTCCCGATCTGTCCATTGATGAGAGAGGGGTGTTGAAGTCTTCCACTATTATTGTGTGAGTTGTAATGTGTGCTTTGAGCTTTGGTATTGTTTTTTTTATGAATGTAGCTGCCCTAGATTTGGAGCATAGATGTTCAGAATTCAGAGTTCATCATAGTAGTTTTTTTTTCTTTGATGATTATGAAGTGTTCTTATTTATCTTTTTTGATAACTTTTGGTTGAGAGTAGATTTTATTCAATATTAGAATAGCTACTCCAGCTTGTTTCCTGAGAACATTTACTTGGAAAAATAATTCTAGACTTTACTTGTAAGTAGTGTCTGCCTTTGTCACAGAGGTGCTTTTCCTGTATGCAGCAAAATGCTGGAACAGGAGGAGGTGTTATCTCTAATTCTGCTGCCTGCCATTGGATCTGTGAGGATGGGGCTGGGAGGAGAAGGGGGAGGGGAAGCTGTGTCTGATGCATCAAATGAATAGCCAAATTAATTAATGAAAAGTAAACTGGTGTCTTCATGCTACAAGGTAAGTGCTTTTCCTACCAAGTGATTTCCCCAGTCTCCCGCTGTGGCTCTTAAGGAGGAAAGAGATGCTCTAATCCTAAAATTTCTTCTTTTAAAGAAAGAATGGAGAGCAGATTGGTGTCTTTCAAAGGGATCCCAAAAGTTAAAAGTCCAAACAGTCCTTGCTTTTGTTTACTAGGAAAGTGATGTAACCTAGAACTTTCATTCCCATTTGTTCTGGAAATTCAAAGTCCAGTATCCCATTTTCAAAATGTCTCAGCACTTTGTGGAGGATTTGAGTATTTAGCTATCTTCACTTACATCATATTATATTATATCATATTATATTGTATTATATTATATATTATCATAGATAAACTTCATAAAAACTGAGTAATACAGTTGTTATTAGTACTTCATAAAATGAAGGTTATATTAAGAGATATGTTTTAGAGTCTGGGATTAAAATGCAAGCTTATTTTTCTCTAAGACGTTGGAGATGATTAAGTATATTAATTGCAATTGTACAGGATCAAATTTCATTTTTCATTACTTTTGAAATTTCTTTCAAGTTAAGCAATTGCGTGCAATTCTAATTTTAGAAGCGTATATCGAACAGTGGCAATTATCAACACAGTACATGGTTGCAGAAAGGGAGATTGATGTGTCATTAGCTAACGCGCCATGGATACGGAGTTGTTATTTGCTCTCAAGATTCTGGATCCCTTTTGCAGGTTACCTCAGAAGCCACCAGTGTCACATCAGCCAAGTCACCACAGTACAGTCAAGCCACATATGCCTTTAATGATGTGTTCTTCTAAGCGTTGGTGGTCTTGAAAAGCTGTGCTTTAACAGCAACAGAGGAAATGGAAGGAGATCCCCTCTGATAGAACCATCAGGGGCCTCAGAAGAACAACCATTACACTAAGAAAATGGCCTTTACTCTTCGAAACATTCAGATCTTCCATGAACCAGGCTGGTGAAGCCTCACTGTGGGGTTCCCACATGTCATATCACCAACATTTATTGAGCACATCCAGTGCAGTAAGAATTATGTTATAAGAATGCAGAGATAAGGTGGAAAGGAAATGCTGTCATCCAGGGTGGACACTTACTAATATCACAAAATCCTGTATTTTAAAAATGAGAAACTAATCAGAGTCCAAATGCTTTCTAATACGGTAGATTTACTTAGATTGAATGTAGAAGATGTTATAAACGATTGATCTTGTTTCAATGATCTAACTTTTCAGTTGTAGTTTCTTAAAAGATTTTTGTTTTACCTCAAACGATTCAATGTTTTGAGAATTAATAAATTAAACTTCACTTTTCAGGTCTAAAAAAATGGTTTTCCTGGTCTTGGGTCTTATCTGATTAATAATTTACAAATGTTGCTTGGATACATTTTCTTTTTCTCTCAAATTTTGATTCTTAAAACAATGTAAATTATTATGGAAGAAAAGTCTAGGTTTAGGGAAGAGTGTGCAACTGTGTAACAATTCAATGTTTCTAATTCCACATCTGGTGCTATCACTTTTGTCTTTTTCTGAGGCTAGAGGTGACTTAGAGGTGACACAGCCTTTCTTCTTCATATAGAACTAGTTGGAGGTTCAGTCAATGAACTAAAATTGCATTACAATTATTTCTACTTAGAGAAATATGACAGATAGAATTTTTATGTTAATTAATCTTTGCCTTTTTTTATTATTGTATGACTAACCCCCATAAATTTTCTTCCAATGCAGTTTTAGTACATCCCATAAATTATTTTAGTTTGGTCTAACATTGACCTGATTTGCAAATGGTTAAAATCTCTGCTGTCTTTTATGTTTTAAAAGCCAGTGTGCTCCATAGAACTTAGGAAGCTCAAAAAGAAGGAAGGCCAGAATGTGGATGTCTCAGTCCTTCTTAGAAGGGAGAACAAAATAGGGGAGGAAATACAAGGTCAAATGGAGGAGCAGGGATTGAAGAAAAGATCTACAGAGACTGCCTCACCTGGAGAATCACCCCATATACAACCACCAAACCCAAGTATATTCCTGATGCCAAGAAGTGTTACTGGCAGGAACCAAACATGGATGTCTTTTCAGAGGCTCTCTCAGAGTCATACAGATACAGATGAAGATTCTTGTAGCTAAACATCAGACTGAACACGGGGACCCCAATGAAAGAATGAAAGAGCTAGAGAAAGGACTGAAAGATCTGAAAGGTTTGCAACCTCATGGGAAGAACAACATCATCAACCAGCCAAGGCACTGAGGTGGAGAAGGTGATTGGGAGAGGGAGCACCTTCATGAAAGCAAGTTGGGGGGTGGAGGAGGGAGGAGAGTGGGAGGGGGAAACATTTGAGATGTTTAATACGGAGAATATGCAATAAAATTGGGAGGAAAGCCATTGTTCTGTATATTCACATCAGAAAGAATGGTTTTAATAATCAGAAGTAATTGGAGTAATAGGACTAAGGCACAGTCACAGAATTTAGCTGAGTTATACTCTTGTTATGATGTTAGAGTTTGTGTAAGTGATGGTGATAATCCGCAAACATGTTTTCTCAGACTTGAAGTGAAAAGCATGCTGCGGCTGCTGTTCATGTTGTATATCTTTCAGCCAAATGAGGAAGCTCCCACTTCCTCACCTGCATAGCCAGTTAAGCGCCATCTGTTTCCTGCTCTAATGTGATATCCCACATAGTCGTTCTAACCCTTTCACATCAGTAAGCACAATCCTAATAGACAGTTCACGTTTTCCCTAAAACTATGCTCTACTTTCCTCCTTCATAGTGTCTGAAACACCACAGTGACTGCTCCAAACCCATTTTGCTGTATAAATTTTCCTATGTTAATATCGGATCTTTTCACTGCCCTGGACCAGATGCTATTACTTTGACTGATGGACAGAGGTGTGCTTGCCTAACGTGGAAACTAAAATTTTAATTTTTGCACTGAGGAACATTATCTCCCAGCTCATCTTGCCAGTCGGTCTAGCAGTTAAATGCACCAAGTCCTTCTGCCCCTCCCTCTCATCTCTTACTCAGTGGAACTATCGAGATCTTGAGTATCTAAGCAACCAAGTCAATGGAGAATTTATTTTCTGCACGCTCCTTATTCGTGTTAACGTTTTCATTCATGACCCGACTGGCAAAGCCGAATCAATCAAGTAATGTACACTTTGCTTTCTCAGATGTTACAGATGACAAATTTGTTTGCTCTTAGAGAAGTGCTTGGAGTCCCATGAAATAAGTGCGCAGAGTGATACATGGAGCCGTGTTTGGGTTCTCATGGTTTTTTGCCTCCTACTCTCATAAAGATGTAAGCCATTGATGTTATTTATTGAATTTCCTTAGCTCTGAGCCCACCAGTTAAATCATTACGGCGATTTCTAAATATGATGTGTTTATGAACGTTAAACATATCAGAGTTAGGGAGGAGGTAGAATGCACTTCCATAGTTTTTACAGTTAGATAAAAATGACCCCAGAGTCTTATTGATACTCAAAATATTGGATCCTAGTTTAATATCCGTCTGATTCGGTGGTCTTATGTAGAGTCTGTTTTAGTCTTCCTGCCTCTGCCCATTGCTGTGGTAAAATACTCTGCAACATCAAGTTAACAGACAAAAATGAGGATTTTAGCTCTGATGTTGGGAAAGTCCAAGCACATCTCATTCATCAGCAGACTGAGAGGATGAATCTAATTCGATGGTCAACTCTTCTGAACTTTACTCAGTGCAGGCTCTCTTACCTGAGGGACAGTCTTGCTCACAGTTAAGATGGCTGTTGTAAGGCAGATAACACCATTAATACAGTCCCCCAAAGGAAACACCACAAGCCAATCACCTGCTGATTTCTGATTCTATCAGTTTGACAACTGTCACTAAAAATCACAAGGTACAACAGTTTGTAGCAAGTTTGCAGCATACGCTACTCATGAGGACTTGGGTCAAAGTGCTGATGTATTCTGTAATGCAGTGAGAAGGTAGAGATAGATTGACTTGTTCAGCATTTCTAGTAGCCCTCCTCCTATGCATAAGCTCCACTTAGTGCAAAAGTCCTCTCCTGGCTGCCTTCAGAATAAGATGTAGAATTCTCTGCTCCTCCAGGGCCATGCCTGCCTGGAAGCTGCCATGTTCCCACATTGATGAAAATGGCCTGTGAACTCATAAGTTAGCCCCAATTAAATGTTGTCCTTTATAAGAGTTGCTTAGGTCACGGTGACTTTTTCACATCAATGGAAACCCTAGCTAAGAAAATGTACATGGGTGTACATCCATGCAAAGGTCCACATGTGCCTCTAGACAACAGCAGGTGTCCTTCTGTATCATTCCTAGCCTTTCTCCTTTGAGATAGAACCTCGCAGTAAACACTAAGGTGCATTGGTTTCCACTGAGCCTACCGGCCAGCAAGCTCCCAGGATCCATCCATCTCTAGCTCTACAGCAATGAAGTTAACCATGGCCATGGCTGTCATTGTGTTAGTTTTTACATATGTGCTAGCAATTCAAATTCAGGTCTGCATTTTTTTTTCACTAAAGTACTCTTATCCACTGAGCCATCTCTCAAGCCGCAACCACAAGTATTTTCCCCAATGTAATATTTTTATTGATTATTGGGAAATATCAATCACACTCACTTCTTGTCCTCCCAGGTTCACCCCTAACCTGTGGCTCACCTAAAAGGAGGAGGGGGAGGAGGAGGAGGAGGAGGAGGAGCAAACCATGATGAAGATGATGATGACAACCAAGTCTACAACGACATCAAAATTGGAACTCACTAGAATATGGTCAAATTCCCAGTAGCCGTCCTCTTCAAGGAAACTGGGTCCTTTCCTACCTGCACCCTGGCAGAACCCATCAGTTGTGGAGAGCTGCACTTCCTTATTGCAAGTTTTAGAGTTTTCTTGAATGTTTTTCTATCTAGGCTGTTACTTTAGGGGGGTAGGGGTGAGGTAGGATGCATGTAGTGGCTGTCACAATAGCTTTCTTAAGTTCTCTGTTCCTCAGCTGTGAGCCTGCTGTCATCGATACCACCTCTAAAGTAGTACTGCAATTCACAGGAAAGAAAGGATTCCCAATAGGTTGTATTAAGTATATATGAGTAGAGAGCCTGTGAGGTGGTGCATACCTGTAATGTCAGATCTCAGATGACTTCGGAGAAAGAATCATGAGTTCGAGGTCAACCTGGCTCACATAGGGAGACTCTGTCTCAAAATCAACAATGAAAACAAAGGGTAAAAACATGTAAGGAGGTATATGTTTTTATATTTTAATTTCAACAAAAATAGCCTGTCATGGTGACAGACATCTCTAATCCTTGTACTCTGAAGGCCAACTCAGGCTGATATCTGTAGAGTCAAGGCCATTGTGGTTTATCTGGTGAATTCTACACCAGCCAGAATCTCACAGTAGCACCATGTACGTATGAATATGAATATATAAAAATAAAAATACATATTCAATAATTAAAAAGAAAATGAAATATATTTTATACTGTCTTTTATTTTGTGTGGCTGAAAGGATAATTTTATTTTTTTCTATCATAACCAATAACGTCTCTTGCAGAATGATTACTTTATGTTTGGTATTAGATTGGCTTACTCTCATACTTAGTTTCATCAATCTCCTATCATGAACTAATTTAATAAAAATGTGTTTATTAAATGTAAGCTTATATTTAGATTAACTTATTAAAGTATATCAATATCAAATCAATAGAGTGTATAATGAATATGAGAATTCAATTGATTGGTTATTAATATCTGGCTACATAAATATATTTTTGTTTTCTCGACAACATCAAACTATCATCAACAAAATTAGGCAACTCAAATGAACTCAATTAAACTTGTAACATAAGAAATCACAAAATACTTTATTTTTTCCTTTTTTTATTAGGATAATATCTCATTAAATGTATGAAAGAGAAACATGGAAAAATAGCAAGGGTTCTCCTATGATATTCCAGTTCTTGGAAACAATTTTCTTAAACTCTAAGCACTGGACCAAACCCTTACAGTGGTCCAGTTCTTCTCAAGAAAGGACAAAAGTCATAAATGATGAAGTAGAGGAACTGGTGCCCTTATAACAGTTCTTGATTCTTTTCTGTCCCCAACGTGTATTTGCAGTAGAAGACAAGTCAAGTTCTCTTTAAGTGTTATCCACTGAAAGGCCAGTTCAGTGCAAATAAATCATGTTGTAGTGTGCCGATGAAAACATCACTCTAATAGTAAACATGTTTGAGTCAGAATTTAACTAGCAGTTTTCTTCATTAAAGACAAGACAGTCAGGATGAGTGGGTGATGATTCTAGGGTACCTATTGTGATACGGTCTCATTAATCAGCCGCAGCCTGGAAACATGGATTGTGGTATGAGAGAGATTTCTGTGTCTCCTGTTTAGTCACATTCCTTGACTGTGTTCATCAGGACTCACTGTCATGGCTGTGAGGAACCTGGAGTAGGAAAACCAGCAGGACCCCCAGTTATCACACCGTCTATCAATCTGCATGTGGTAGCTAGCATCTCTTCAGCCAGAGAGGTTAAATTATTCTCACGTCTGGTTTGCACTTCTCTGGAGTAGGTGGTGTGAAAGAAGAGAGGTGTGTGAGACTATAGAGGTGATTCATGAGGTCCCCTTTGCATTTCTTTAGCCCAGAGTGACTTTCAAGTTGGAGGGTGTTGTCCGAACCCTGAGCGGACAATGGGAAAAGCACGGAGTCCGTAGCAGTGTGGATTTGTTTGGCAAAGGTGGGATGCATGAAGAGAAAACTGTAGAGGATGCCAGAGGTTGACCCTTACATCCCTGTTGGTCCCCATCCATACCTGCTTCTACATCTTGGGTCTCAGTCACAAGAACATGTCTAAGCAGCTCTAGAAGCAGAGTGGAATCCATGCACTGGGCATAGCTGAACAGATAGGGTTACAGGCTCCGGCTTTACACACTGAGGCTCAGGTACCAGTCTTATGTTGATTGTACTCAGGTTATTGTTCATAATAATTTGATAAGCATTATTCGAGGTTACCTTGGCAGAAAAAACTTGCCAATGTGCCATTTCTTTACTCCGGGCCAACCACACCTTCCCGAAGTATTTACTGTTTTCTCAGTTTGAAGGGAGGCTGTCTCACCTCTTACCTGTACTTACATCCCATGTCACCCTATGGGCTCTCTTTTCCAAATGTCAACTTCTCAGCAAGGTCTTCCTTGGTTCCTCAAGCAGCATTTGGGGCAGGGTTGGGGCAGGGTTGAACTTACAGTAATGCGTGTGTGTGTGTGTGTGTCTGTGTGTGTGTATGTGTGTGTGTCTGTGTGTGTCTGTGTGTGTGTGTCTGTGTGTGTGTGTGTCTGTGTGTGTGTGTGTCTGTGTGTCTGTGTGTGTGTATGTGTGTGTGTCTGTGTGTGTCTGTGTGTGTGCTCTTTGCGTATATTGTCTGATCCTCTGTTAATCTTAGATATGAATGAGCTTTAATATTTATAAAGAAATCACCATCCTCTAAACTCTCATTTTATTTCTCACAAAATGTATCATTTGACAATTTCTATACTGTTCGTCTGTACAAACGTTTGTTTGCCCAGCCTGGAGGTTTCAAGAACAGACAACTGAACAGTCATCAATTTTCTTGCTCCAAGAAACCAAGCTTAACTTAGGATTCTTCTGCAGAACTCATATTGCCCAGAAACTTTCAAATGACAGGTCAACAGCATTCTAAACATCTCCTTTTATGTAGCATTATAATGTTTTGATAATTTTGTAATTATTAAATTAATGGATTTAATAATTAATTAATAATGAATTAATTTAATAATTCATTTCATTAATAATGTTCTAATAATTTTGCCAGTGAACAAATTGTATAAAGGCCAGGCTCTGTTCTAGGACTTAGATTGCATTTGAGAACAAAGTAAAGATCTTTACATAGAATTTACATTCCACATGTAAGTTATTTCCAGCTTCCCACTGGTTTATTTATTACAATACCTTTGTTTTTGAGCAATTTCAAGAAAAGAAGGACATAAATTATGCAGCTGTTTACAGAGATCATGAAAATGTATGGTGTAAAATGCAGAGCTTTGTCCGTGGCGATGGGCCCACCTCGTAAGCTACCAAATGTTTATAAGCAAGTTCATTTAAATTCACACAAGAGTACAGTCTTCAGTAAGATCGCTTTTCACCTTATGCCTTCTTTTCTAAAGCTGGTAGGTTGCTATCGGTTGCTTTCCACAGCCCCATGAATAAAGCCAGTTAAAAAAACTTCCAGCTTGCTTCGACACTAGTCACCTCTGAAAATACAACATAAATGCTTCTTCAAAAATGTCATGAAACATTTTACTATTCTTGTAAAATAATCATAACTGCAATATTAAAGGGAATAACTTTAAAAAATTTGTGTGAAGTTATGACAGCCTAGGATCGTCTACTTCTAAGGTATTAATGGGTTAACCCAAAGTTGAGAAATAAAAGGTGGAGGGGTTAATAATTTATCAGAAATACACTTAGAGTTGTAACAGAAAGAATTCTGGTAGGCACTTTATAACTAAGGGCATCAAGAACGACTAATAAAATAATGTTTTCAAATGATCAAAATGCATAATCCCCTTTTTATAGGCTTGGTTTATATGAGTAACTAAATATCAATTTCCTCTCGATGCATTTTTTTTTTCATGGAACAAATCACTTTTTTTCCAGAAGAATTCTTGTGGTGATGGTCACATAATGAAAATGCTTCCTAGTAGTTAGCTATCACAGTGAGCTAGTCTTTTCTATTTATTTATTTATTTTTTCTGCCTGATTTCCAAAAATGCCATCTGATTTCATGAGGACGTAGGCCAATGAACCAATAAATGACTGTTGTAAGTATGTATCAGGAAACGGTCACAACTTGTGATGCCGACGCTGCCCTGTACTCCTTTCTTCCCATCTGAGAGTTGTAATTCCAGCACCATGCCATGTGTACGATTGAGTGCAAAGTTCAGCCCCAGGCAAGTTTAAATAAAACATTGACATTTTGAAAAATGATCCAAGTCTTTCCTTTTTTTTCACCTTCTTCATCTTCCTTTTATTTTTAAACTTTGCTATTCTAGGTAGTATCAAAGAGAAAATGCCCCCCCCCCATTTTGAGGGGTACATCTCCAACCATAGAGTAGGTCTCATATTCTATGTGGTATAACAGTTCAATGACAATTGTAAATCACAGGAAATACAGTTGTAAAATGGACAATAGTTGGGATTTTTGTTTGTTTGGTTTGTTTGTTTGTTTTCTTTTTGATTTTTTATTCCCTTTGACTTCATCATAATATACCTTCATCCTGAAAACTGAACCTGGGAAATGTAGAGTATGCTCATAGGCAAAGAATACACTCACACACACACACACACACACACACACACACACACACACACACAATGTGTCAGACCTTATTAAAGGCAATTTCAAGACACCAATTGAAGACAATGACTTTCTTTTATTCTAACTTGCTAATTTTATTAGGATTTTTATAATGAATGTTTTGATAGTACACACATATTTTACAGCACACCTCCTTGTTCTTAAGAGATAAGCAAATTTACTGTGACATTGCATTAGCTTGGGCTGTGTCCTTGTCGAGGAACTAGGAGATGGGTAACATATTCCAAGAGGTGACAGTCACAGCCTCTGACCTGAAAATAGATACATTAGATTTAGTTTGTCGGACATAAGTTAATTATCAAATCTCATCATACAAATGGTCTTTAAAGAGACAAGGTTGCAGGATGTCTCATTTCTGCAGAGTTCTCTGCTCCACTCCATTGAAGCCCTTGCTCCCTCCAACCAAGAGCCACACAGCCTGTGATGGAGACTTTAATTCAGGGTGATACCACAGTGCAGTTCATTTCACCGTCTCTATTGTCCTGTCCCTGATGCTTCATTCTTCTCAGTAATGGGAATGGCTCTTCTCTCTAGGAGGTTAAACATATAGAACCCTCGTGGCTTGCATGATTTCTGATTTCAGTCTTGTCCCTAGCACACAGACAGTGTGAGAAAGGCTGTCATTTATGTTTCTTCTGCTTTCTTTCCTCAGCCAGGCCGAGGCAGGATTTTCTCTCTATGCTTCTGTAGAGGAAGGCTACACACGTGCATATGCCTAATTGTAACTGGAATTTTAAAAAAAAAGCTACAAGAAAGGTCCCAGCCTTATTTCACACTGAAGAAATGAGATCATAAGCTAGGCTAATCACCAAGTCGCTCAGCAAGTGCTCCTTCAGGGGCATGCCCATGTAAAACTTTTGTGCTTGTTTGTTTAAAGCCTTCATATAAATTTGCAGTTGATGAGAGCAACTTTCACTCTGCTGAAAGAACCGGCCAAACCTACTGATCGGAGAAAATTACTTGAAGATTTTTAATCAAAGTCTCTGTGGTCGGCCGTCTGATTTTCTAGGCCAGATGTCAAATGTTTGTCACCGAGGTCGATGTGGACGTCATCACTCGGCCAGTTCCAAGAATGAGAAAGTGACACAGTAACAATGTTTCATTTCAGCCCAAAGGTGGGCCTTTTCTCCATGAACAGGGCAGGAGGACCTCTCTGGTTCAACATAATTTCATAAACCATGACTTTACATTTTCTAGACTGTGCGTCTTAAAACACACTAGAGTATAATGTAGAACTGCATAGATTTAGTTAAAATGCAAAAATAATTGTAATTGCCAATTTGTTTATATTTTTAAGATTCATATTTAATCTAATAGATAATTAAATACTTGTTTTTAATAGATCCTTGGCATTTCATTTTTGGAGACAATTACAGCCAGTCATATACAAGCTCTTAAATCTCATCAAGAAAACACGCCATTGGCTCCTGACATCCTGGAGCTATGGTTTGTTGATCTAACAGACACAGGTATTTGCCTTCTGATTCTCTCTCTTTCCAATCCACAAAGTCATGTGTGTGATACCAAATAATGATAAAATAAAATAACAACTCTTTATTTAGAGGTCCATATCTTTTTTTTTTTCTGAAAAGAATGTTATGAGATTTAGAAGACCAAATATTTTCTTTTTTGAAGTTCTTGGAAATCAACTTAGGGGTAAGTTGAAAACACTCCATGACAAGGCATAATTCAGCCTGAAGAAATTCCAATGGTGTGGGCCTCTCCCTCTGTGGCACCTGGTTTCATTCCTAAGATTCTCTACCTTCTCCTGTCTATCATTTCATTAGCTTAAAAAGAATTAAAATGCTTAGAGAAAGATACCTTAAAGCCTTCTTTGAACTGTGAACTGCCGAGAAAAAGGGCCTGGGCGGTGTTTCCTGGTGTTGGAACCTCTACTTGGCATGTTCCTTGTCCTGAATTCCATCTGCAACTCAAGGAAGGAAAGAAGGAGAAAAAAAAAAAAAGAAAGAAAAAAAAACCTAGGACTAAACATATTTCCTTAGGTATGTTTAGGACTTTTAATGTGACTTTTCAAACAAACAAACAAAGCAACTGAATTACTCTGATAAATCTAAGCAAGCAGAAATGCAACTCCATCTGACCTCTAGTAGCCTGCTTAAAATATGTTCCCTCTCAAAACACGGCCATGTGCAATGGCCGTTTGCCTTCTCACCAGTAAACTCTGCTATCGTTTCTCCCTAGACTCTCAGAACAGGATTACCATGACTTGAATTTCAGACATCAGGTTTATTATCTATTGCTATGTAATGGCTCCTTGACAATCTGTAAAACAACTGTCACTTTATTATCCCTCTCACTGTTGGGAGTTGCCTCTGCTCAGCTGTGTGACTCTTGGCTGGAGGCTGGGGTTGGCGTTATTTCATAGACTATTGTGAATAACATGTCTGTTTGACCTGCAGTCTCAACTAAGAAGTTCATGGACTCCCACTGCAACCTTGGCTTTTTCATTTCAGACAGAAAGCAGGACATGTCTTCCTTAATCTTAATCATATTAATTTCTACCATGGTCTATTGATTAGCCATTAGAGCACCTAAGATCAAAGGGGAGGCCATAGACTCTCTTCAATTCTTTATTTGTGTGTGTGTTTTATACAATGTATTTGTAATTTTTTTTTGTTTTATACAATGTATCACTCTTTGCAAGTCTTTCCTGATTCACCTCTCCTCTCTTCACCCAACTTTGTGTCAGTTTCTTTTTAATTAAAGCACAGTGCCTACTTTCTTTTCCTCTCTCTTTTCCTTACATGCCTCCTCCCTCCAATTCCTCACAGATTACCTAGATTTCCCTCTCAAAATTAGACTTTTTTAGGGATGAGCCCTTGATTGCTTATCAATAGAAAATATGAGCCACAAAATTACACACACACGTGCACACACACACACACAGAGCACAAACACACTCAGCATCTTGTATTTATACATTTTTGCATATACACAAGTATAAATATACACAGTTGGTTGACTGTGACCTACCACTATAGCATGGATGATTTGCCAGGGGTTACATTTGCAGAGTAAATTGTCTTTCCCTCTCCTAACAGCTAATAATTTTTAATAGTTTTACAGCTTCAAGTGGGATTGCATGTGGCCAACTCCTCTCTGCATGCTGAGTTTCTGTTTTGTACGTGAAGTTGCAATCACTGTGAGTTATACCTGCAGCTCCCGTGCTGGGTCGAGAAGGCATTTCCTTGTACCTATCACCTGCTTCAGGCTCTTACACTTGTTCTGCCTCCTTTTCTGAAATGTCCTCTCAGTCTTAGACTGTGGGGTGTATATTTTCCATAGAGCAGAGCATTCTACAGTCTAATGCTCTTCACCATGTGTAGTTGTGAGTTACTCTCTCAACTGCCATCTTTGATGAATAGAAGTTTATCAGGCAGGGAAACTAGATATTAAAGGTATAAAAATAGATCATTAGAAGACAGTTTGATTTTTGTATCTATTTAGCAGCATTATGGCAGTAAGATCTCCCTAAAAGGCTAAACAAGTCATGAGCTCTTAGACTAATAAGAATGCCGAATATGTGGTTCATTGTGGGATGGGGGTAGAATTAAATAAAGTAAGAAAGTACTTGTTTCCGTCTGTGATATCCATGCTACTAACACACTAGTGGACATGTCTTGGGAGGAATATGAAGATGGGCATATATTCAAGAGTATACGGGCCATACAGATAATGCTTATGGGTTATTAGAAAAACAACACAAGTTTGGGTGGATGGGAAAGTGGGTGTGTCCAAGAAGTTTTGGGGAAGGACAATTAGTATGATCAAAATGATAAGAAATTCTCAAAGAACTAATAAAAACAGATGGAAAAAAAGCATAAAAAATTAAAAAAAAATCTTAGACACTCTTACTACCTTTTAGCTCTCAGTATGTAACATGGAGTAAGTTACTAAACCTGGTGTTGATTACATTAAAATAGAAACAAAATATAGCAAGGGTTTGAATTACATTTAAAAGAAACTTTGACAGAAAAATAATTTGTGTGTAATATTTTTATGGAAAAAAAAAAGTTGTAGAATGAATGAAAATGACTCCACAGCAGGCTTAAAATGGCTTAAAATGGCTCACCCTAATGAGTTTGTCCTTAGGCTTCAGTCATCTGCCGTCTGTTATATCTTAGAGTTTAATGATACTAGACTCACTCAGAAGCCTGTTTGGAATGGCAATTCATATTTCGTATCCTCGGTTCATGCTAGTCATGACTGACGATCATAAAGTTAGTTTCCGGATTGTTGGAAAGATCAGAAATCATGAATGCTAACTGTTTAACATGCAACCAAGGATCAAGTGCAGATAGCTCAATGCTTCAAAGAGGACAGTTAATGAATTTCTTGGTCTATGGCAGTTGTTTTGAATATGTTTTTATTACAATATTAGGATTCGGTGTTTTAATGTTTCTCATGGTGTGTCCTGTCAGTTAATTAAATCAACTCTCAATCGTGGAAAGAAACTTAATACCCCCCATTGTTTATTTCAGTGCGTGTTCTAGGCATTGCACCAAACAATTTGCTTGAATATAATTTCATATATCACCTATTAATTGTCAAAGTTCTTTAATTGATCGCTCTGAAAGTTTGTTAACTTTTCTTTACAAGTAATCTCAATCCATGCTGACTGTTTTCTTTATTCATTTTTGGATATCATCCAATATGTTAACATGAACACTTTTATTCACAAAACACATCAGGAATAATCAAGACCAATGCTTAGGAAAATTCCAATTAGAAATCCTTAATATTAGCAACTTTTATTTTAATAATGGTATCTTTTATGATTTTAAAATAAAAAAGTAGTATTTTCATTTGTTAGAAAGCTTGCATGGTGTTTCCTGCTCCATATTTTGTAGATACTCTGATGCAAAGAAATACAGTTTCACAACACAGAAGGAACTTGTTTCATATGCACAAACCCTCTCCTTATTTTAACTATCCGAAATAGACAATTTGGGTGAATATTAAAATATGCAAACTAAACCTATTGTCATTTCAAGATCTTAAAAACTCATAATAGTCATTTTGGCAAGAAAGGGGCAAAGCATTTCCTACCCTTTTTATAGAACTATTGACTGGCTGCAAGGGGTGTATCAAAAGCATTATCCTTGCCATATTGCAGGTTACTCTTTCAACCTAAAAATAAAATCTATAGAGCATATTGAATAATCTTTCTTGCAAGACCATCATCCTACCTTATTGAAAACCAAGATAAGATATTCAGTGGGTATGAATGGTCTTTACTTATCACTGAGTTTTGAAAAAGGCCCATGTAACTAAATTCACATTTTATGCTGAACTGGGCTCCATTTTTAATTCCTATGGCCATTGAAAGATGAAACACACACAAAAAAAAAGAATAAATTTTTAGCCAGCGAGTCTGATGTTTATAATTACTGAAAGAGCAGATTCAGAACATTAAAAGTAAACTTAGAACAGAATATAGAGATTTCTTAATTGCATGTGAATCAATCTATGATTTTTAATTACTTAGACAAAATGATTTCTTAAACCTTGTTTTCTAGGAAAGAAGAAAATTATACAAGCAAGGGCTTCTACATATATTTTTTAGTGACAAGCATAATAATTATTATTGTTTGCTATTTATAAGCTGTGGAGAGGAGCTAGTATTTGTCACATGTAAGCTTGCAGAGACATTCAAATGTAACACAATAATGTGCAAGGAGGAGAGGTCATGCGGTAAATGTAATGTTGAAGTTCCTCCTGGCTTTGGTGGAGGTTTAAGGTGTTTTATTCATGTTTGCTGCTTGCTTTCTTTTTCTTTTTCTTTTCTTTTTTGTTTTGTTTTTCAAAATGGAAGCACTAAAGCAAATGAGGAAGATATTGGTGATCGTCTGCTGTGTCTCAGATGCTTTATGAGATACGGCAATTCTAGATGCTACATTGGCTTTTTACCTAATAGCATCTGATAGTCACTTCTGGGCAAAACCACATACGCCTGATTATCCGGGACCTAGTTTATTCTTTATAGGTGATTGTGAAGTAGTTCATAAGAAGTTTTGGAAGGGTAAGCTGCTGGCAAAGCTAAACCAAATCATGAGCATTTGTGTTTGGGAGAAATTCAAGGTGACCCCTTTGTGACAACATTTTCTCGGGAGATGCTTAAACATCTACTCAACCAAGACCAGGAGCACAAGACAGAACAAAGTACTGATCCCACCAAAGACCAACTTGGTCAAGCAGTGAGCTTTAATGGTGTTGCTTAAGAGAACATGGGTGAAGGTTTATGTGCAGGAGCACGAATGACTCTAAGAAAGCTACACTATGAAAGTTTACCCCAGGACGTGTGAGAGCCCTCAGAGCTGGGATCCTGGAGCCCACTGCACAGCCTAAAGGCAGCTCACGAGGTTGGAGCATGCACTTTCAAGGTTATCGAGCAGTATATCTGGTTTCTGCTTTCTCTAGGCAGATGGCCTGGTCTCAGAGTCGCTGCTGCAGCTTATCTTGGAGATCTTTGCGCCTCAGCTCAGTCATCCAAGTGGGATGCTCAGTTTGTATCCTTTACTCTGACAGGTAGAAGACTGGAGAAACTAGTCAGCTTCAGGGACTTCTGAAAACCTTTTGAAGTAATCTTCAGAATTAAAGATGCTGCCCTGCAGGATGGACCGTTCCAGCTGCAGAGGAAACCGATATACAACGGTGACTTAAAAAAAAAAAAAAAAACAACTCTTTGCAATTGTAGTCTGCTGTTATTTGAGAATTGTGTGCTGCCTCGATCCAATCCCGAATTATACTGCTAACTTCGATTTTATGCTAAGATCTCATTTGGATGAGCAAAATACATATTACATATACACACAACTTAGAATAAATAATAGAAATTTGTACCACGTTAAAAAGTAAACACTGAAAAATTTTAAGCCAGTAATATGAGAAAACGAATCGTGAACATTTTCTCATACATTTTGTCTGGAAATCAATTTGTACAGCTTAAAACAATTATTTTCAAGTACGCATTTTGTTTCTTAAATTAATAACCACACAATAGGACATGGAAACATTTTTAAAAATTTTAATTGAATTTTTCTTTACTTAATCACTACAGCTTTCTCATTGCCTTCTCCCAGTCACACCCTCAAAATCCTTTCCCCATTTTCCCTCCCCTTCTTCTCTGAATGGATGGGGGTCCCCTGGGTATCCCCCACCATAGTACTTCAAATCTCTCTGAGGCAAGTCACTTCCTTTCCCACTTAGGCCAGACAAGGCAGCCCGGTTATAAGAACATATCCCACACACAGACGGCAGCTTCTGGGACAGCCCCTTTCCAGATGTTTAGGACCCACACAAAGACCAAGCTGCACATCTGCTGCATATATGCTGGGGGGCCTAGGTTCAGCCCAGCTGTGCTCTTTGGTTGGTGGTTCCATCTCTGAGATACCCAAGGATTCTTGTTAGTTGACTCTGTTCTTCTTTCTGTGGAGGTCTTTTCCCATTGGGGGCCCACAATCCTTCCTCCTATTCTTCCCAAAGAGTCCCCAAGATCCATCCATTATTTGGCTGTGGGCATCTGTATCTATCTGAGTCAGATGCTGGGTGGAGCCTCTCAAAGGATAATCCATTCCTATGTGCAAGCATAGTAGAGTATCATTAACAGAGTTGGGCATTAGTGCTTGCCCTTCGGATGTGTCTCAAGTTGATGTGGTTATGGGTTGGCCATTACCTTAGGCTCTGCTCCATCCCCAGTGCCTGCACTTCTTTTAGACAGAATAAATTGGGGAACAAAACTTTTGTGGGTGCGTGTTGTCTCTATTCCTGCCTGCCTACAGGGGGTGACCCCTTAGGGTTCCATATCGCCAGTGCAGTGAGTCACAGCTAAAGTCACCCCATTGATTCTTGGGTACCTCTCTTCTGCCAGGGCTTTATCTAATCCTGAAAATCTTTCCCATCTCTAGGACACATTTTTAATAATTATATTTTACTTCAAAATGTGATGAGGAAAAAATACAAAATCATAATTTATTCTACTAGTTTCTGGAGATATTTTACAGATTCAGTGCTCCAGCCAAAGTAGATGTATCATTATATTTTTCTTCTAATTCGAGATTTGGGAAAATTCAAATCTTGAAATATTTGTTTATATATGAATTTCACCTTTATTGATTAAATGAAGAATATATTATCAGATAAATCTATGCCTAGGGGGAGAAAAGGCATGACATGTAATTTAATTTTACTTTTGTTTTAAACTTTGAAATTATAATAGTCTAGGGCACTGGTGTTGTTGAGAAATCTTTCTGCTAAGAATTGACCTTAATGAAACTCCTACTCTTCACATCTGTGATCAAAGCCTTTTAGAATTTAACCTCAGAATACTGTAACTATAGTCAACTCTTACACATCTGTATGGAACAGTGCACCATTTCATTGCATTTCCTACACATCTGTATGGAACAGTGCTCCATGTCATTACTTACACATCTGTATGGAACTGTGCTCCATTTCATTGCCTACACATCTGTATGGAACAGTGCTCCATTTCGTTACCTACACATCTGTATGAAACAGTGCTCCATTTCATTGCCTACACACCTGTATGGAACAGTGCTCCATTTCATTGCCTACACATCTGTATGGAACAGTGTTCCATTTCATTGCCTACACATCTGTATGGAACAGTGTTCCATTTCATTACCTACACATCTGTATGGAACAGTGCTCCATTTCATTACCTACACATCTGTATGAAACAGTGTTCCATTTCATTACCTACACATCTGTATGGAACAGTGCTCTATTCCATTGCCTACACATCTGTATGGAACAGTGCTCTATTTCATTGCCTACACATCTGTATGGAACAGTGCTCTATTTCATTGCCTACACATCTGTATGGAACAGTGCTCCATTTCATTACCTACACATCTGTATGGAACAGTGCTCTATTTCATTGCCTACACATCTGTGTGGAACAGTGCTCCATTTCATTGCCTACACATCTGTATGGAACAGTGTTCCATTTCATTGCCTACACATCTGTATGGAACAGTGTTCCATTTCATTACCTACACATCTGTATGGAACAGTGCTCCATTTCATTACCTACACATCTGTATGAAACAGTGTTCCATTTCATTACCTACACATCTGTATGGAACAGTGCTCTATTCCATTGCCTACACATCTGTATGGAACAGTGCTCTATTTCATTGCCTACACATCTGTATGGAACAGTGCTCTATTTCATTGCCTACACATCTGTATGGAACAGTGCTCCATTTCATTACCTACACATCTGTATGGAACAGTGCTCTATTTCATTGCCTACACATCTGTGTGGAACAGTGCTTCATTTCATCACCAATAAACCATTTCTCTAGCACTAACTCTCTGTTTCTTGACTTCTTGATTGTTTAATAAATTCTTTATTCCTTCATGCCAGTGTGAATGTATAGTTTTACCTTGTGTCTAGTATATGCGAATATCGTTGCTGTCTTATTACAGTGACATTTATTTAATACACAAAATTAGTTCACATATTTGTTTATTCTTCTCTTCTTAATATCTCAAAATATTTTAGTAAGATCATCCCATTTTTGTGTTGCAGAACAAACTTTATATATTTTCACATATTTTTGTATATAATTAATTATAAAATGTGCTTTTATTTGTAATTTTAAGCATAGTCTGTATTTGTGTTTATGTGTGTGTATGTAAGTTCTTGTGTATAGGGTGTTCATGAATAGTAAGTTCTTGTGTATAGGGTGCATTTGTAGGTGTGAAGGCTGGAGGACAACTTTGAGTGTCATCTTCAGAAATATCTTCCACTTCCTTTGGTATTGGGCTTACCAATCAGGTACGTTTGGCCACCCAGGAAACACCAAATATTCTGTCCCTGTTTCCTAGCATGGCAATCACAGCTGCATCCCACCAAGCCTGGCATTGTCACAAGCTTTCTGGAGATCAAACTCGTGTTCTTAGGCTTGTAAGGCAGGTCTCTATTTTTCACTTTTTAATGCATCCTACAAGAGCGGTCATTCTACCTACTGCCCTCTTCACCTACAGCCCATCTCTGTGGGATCGTTATATTTTCTTGCTTTTTTGACATCCATGTTGGCCACATGATGCGCATGGGTTAATGGAATTTGAATAGATGCCACCTCTTATGATATATGTGAAAGAGGAACCTTGGGAATCATTTGTATGTAAGCTTAGAGTTTTATTTAATAGGGTTCTTTAATGACCTCCCTTCTAGCCCAACACATACCCGTTAGAGAAAAGAAATGGTGAATAGTAAACAAGGGTGTGGACTTGTTTAGAAATAGTTTTCTGGAGCCATTCCAATCTTCATTGTCAGCAGCCCATTCCACTAGGAAAACACCAAACACAAACCAGCAGCACTGGTTCAATTCAAAAGAAACCTGAGGCTCTACTGATTCACAGAAGTACGTGTATGTGTCAAGAAGCAGCTGGAATACTGGCGACGTACTTTATTGTTTCTCTCTATGATGTCACTACAAGTGATGATCAGAAAGGTAAGTAAATGCAAGTGTGTCATCAGCAAAGACCCGTCTCAGCAACGCCCGATGAAAACAGCAGGAAAAAAAGTTGCACTGTGAACAAATTCAAGTCGTCTGTAGGGTTCTACTTACACCCTTTCCAAACATCACAGGCTCTTTCACCAGACAGTTTCCAGAAATACTACACACCTGTTCTCAGCAAAACACCCTCTCACATGTCGGCTTCAGCAAAATGTCCTCCAAGATAAGTTTCCACAAAAGCATTAAATGACACAATTCGGTGTCCAGGGAAACCAGAAAATTCCACTTTATATGTATTCTTTCATATAAAAATGATGTGTCTGACTTAGAGGATTCTTTTCTCAGTCGGAAGATGTGTAGGGTAAATCTATGAAGAATGCATAGCCCCCTGCTTTATATTTAATGTGCTAAATAAAGCTGGACAGTCAAAGTCAGGGATGTTTATACCTGTAACATTCTCTAATAAAAGCTGATACACAATTGACTACATACTGTACCTTGGCATCCTTAAATCCAACATCTTCAGGGCATTCAACATATATCACTAAGTTTTGTATTCTCAATAGTTCAATAAGTTCCTATTCACAGTAAAGATTTCTTTTTGCCTTGTAAATAAATTGACAGAGTTTTGTTACATAATTTGATAATATGCTATCTGAAAAATCCTGTCTTTCAACTATGTTGATAAAGTGCTTATTTTGATGATATGGAAAAAAGATGAAGAAAGAATTATTTACACAGTACAATTATAATGCCTCTAGATACATACAGGGCTGGAAAAAGCATTCATATTTTGTTCTAATCGTTTTCAAGTTGGAAAGAAATCAAGTGTAACATTTTTTTGCTAGGGTTGAAGACCAAGGGGAGTGGAGCTTAGACTTCAAGGCTGAGATAAATTGGGTCCAGGAGAAATCATTAATCTCTTTCCGATCAATCCGAGATGGATTTATGGAGGATGTGAGTTTTGAGGAGTCATCTGCAGAACAAAGAGATATGCAGGGTGTTAATAAGAGACAGAAAGGCTCACATAGTTCTCATGTGGAAAGGAAGATATTCTTATACGATTTTGTATTCCATCCAAATATGAAACAAGTAAGGAAAAATAGGACCACGTAATTTATTTTCATGTTTTTCTAGAAATATTTCCCTTCTCATTTGCCAGACTTGGTGTTCCAACAGAAATATGTGACAAAATATGAACTTAAAAATAATATGTCTAATTCAGATGCCAAATATGTAGCAAAAAGTATACACATTTATTTTCCTAGACATTTTCTAAAGTAGCTAATTGATTCCAAAATAGGTTATTTTATTTCAATCTACATTTCTTTAAAATTCAGAAACTGGTTGTTTGAACACATAGTTTTCAAATTAATAAATCTGTTTGCAACAGTTTCTACTTTCTCATTTAAACAAATGATTTAAACTTGATATAATTTAAGAATAAACAATAAATAATCTGATTATTGGTTCTGGTCTATATTAAACAGGTATGAGGTTCTACTACCTCTGCAGCCCTGAAAGTTCACACTTGGAAGTAGATGTTTTTAAGAGATACCTGTGATACGGATTAGACCAGATGATCTATTCGAACTTACACCAAACACAATCCCACAACTGGGAACCTAGTCTTCTCATTCTGTGGAATGAACTAACCCAGAGCCAAGGTAGTCTGCAGGAAGCATGCTGATCTATATTTACGAGCAATTCTGTAATTTCCCAACTGATAAGTAAAGTCATTAGGAAGTTGGAAAGAGTGAACTTGTGAAAAAGTTACCTAGATAGAAAATCGTTTCATTTGCTTCCTGACATGACTTCATGCCTGGCTTCTACATGAATTGTTTCCTGGGCCACCATGAGATTATATTGGTCATATTTGCCGAAGTATGTATCAGTTGCTCTAGGCTAATGAACTACATATGTATAGAGATCTACACAAAAGACTCTTCTTTAATGTTCTTAAATCTTTTATGGTCTTGAAAGATTCATTGCCAGCTAAACACTAGCACAATCCTACTTATTAGTAGCAGAAATGCTAGTAATTTATCTAGATTTTCATAAAATTGATTTCTTTAAAATAGATAGTCTGATTCATCATGAATTGCACATCGTAAGATGTTTTATGTGCTTTTTATGCTAATTTTATGGGTTTCAGATAGATTCTAGGACAAAAAGTTTCATCAATCTTCGGAATGCTTAATTTCCAATAATGAGCACCATAAGCCAATATGTTACATATATCCATTAAAAATTTTTATTCATTTTTATTAGATATTCTATGTATACACATTTCAAATACTATCCCTTTCCCCCACTCCCATTCTACTCCCCTTCCCCTTGCATTCAGAAAGGTGCTACGTCTCCCAATTACCCTCTCCACCTCAGAAGCCTTGGCATTTCCCTACTCTGGGAAAACATGCTTTCACTGGACCAAAGGCCTCTCTTCTCATTGATGCCAGAAAATGCTATCCTCTGCTGAATATGCAACTGGAGCCATGGAGTTCTCCATGTGTGCTCACTGGTTGGTGGTTTAGTCCCTGGGAGCTCTGGAGGGTTTGGTTGGTTGATAATGCTGTTCTGCCCATGGGGTTGAAAAATCCCTTTAGCTCCTTCAAACATTTCTGGACAGTAGCAATAGTGGCTGGGTTTGGTGACTGCATATGGGGTGGATCCTCAGATAAGGCAGTCTCTGAGTGATCTTTTCTTCAATCCCTGCTCCTCTATTTGTCCCTATTTTACCTCCCATTAGTATTTTGTTCTCCCTTCTAAGAAAGACAGAGGCATCCACATTCTGGCTTTCCTTTTTTCAGCTGCATAAGGTCTGCGAATTGTTCCTTGGGTATTATGAGCTTTCTGGGGCTAATATCTGCTTATCAGTGAGTACATACCATGTGTGTTCTTTTGTGACTGGGTAGTGATCCTTCTGTTTCTATTTTGTGGAATAGTTTGGAGAGTATTGATATTAGGTCTTCAATAAAGGTCTGATAGAATTCTGCACTGAACCCATCTGCTCCTGTTCTCTTTTGGGGGATGGGGGGCTTTTGATGACTGCTTCTATTTCTTTAAGGGTTAGGGGACTGTTTAGCTGATTTAATATTGGGATCCAGTATCTGTCTAGAAAATTGTTCATTTCCTCCAACATTGTCCAGTTTTGTTGAGTATATACTTTTGTAGTAGGAACTGATAATTTTTTAAATTTCCTCAGTATCTGTTGTGATGTCTCACTTTTCATATCTGATTTTGTTAATTTGGAAACTATGCACCCTCTAGTTATTCTGGCTAAAGGTTTACCAGTCTTTCTGATTTGCTTAAAGAACCAGCTCCTGGTTTTGTTGATTCTTTGTATACTTTTTGTTTCTACTTGGTTGATTTCAGCTCTGTGTATATTTCCTGCTGTCTACACCTTTAGAGTATATCCACTTCTTTTTGTTTTAGAGATTTCAGGTGTACTGTCAAGTTGTTTGTGTATGCTCCCTCCAGTTTCTTTTTGAGCCAGTCAGAGTATAAGTTTACCTCTTAGTACGGCTTTCATTGAATTTCATAAGTTTGGTTATGTTGTGCCTTTATTTTTGATAAATTCTAAAAATCTTTATTTGTTTCTTTATTTCTTCCTTGACCATGTTATCATTGAGCAAAACATTGTTCAGTTTCCATGCATATGTGGGTTTTTTTTTTTTTTTTTGTTTATGTTGTTATTGAAGACCAGCCTTAGTCCATGGTGGTCTGATAGGATGCATGGGAGTATTTCAGTCTTCTTGTATCTGTTGAGGCCCGATTTGTTACCAAATATGGTCATTTTTTAAGAAAGTATGAGGTGCTGAGAAGAAGGTATATTCTTTTGTTTTAAAATGAAATATTCTATAGAAGTTTATTAAATTCATTTGGTTCATAACTTTTGTTAGTTTCACTGTATCTCTGTTCGGTGTCTGCTTTCATGTTCAGTTCATTGATGAGAGTGAGGTTAGAAGTCTCCCACTATTATTTTGTGTGATGCAATAAAAGCTTTGAGCTTTAGGAGGGTTTCTTTTATGAATGAGGGTGCCTTTGTATTAGAAGCATATATGTTCAGGATTGAGAGTTCATCTTGATAGATTTTCCTTTCATGAGTAAAAAGTGACCTTCCTTATTTTTTTTGATAAGTTTTCTTCAAAAATATATTTTATTAGAATGGCTACACCACCTTGTTTCTTGGAAGCATTTGCTTGGAGAGTTTTTCTCCAAGCGTGTCTTTGTCGATGAGATGAGTTCCCTGTATGCAGCAAAATTAGGATCCTGTTTATGAACCCAGGCTGATAATCTGTGTCTTTTTATTGGAGAATTGAGTCCACTGATGTTAAAAAATAGTGGTTGTTGTTTCCTGTTATTTTTGTTGTTAGATGTAGAATTATATGTGTGTGGTTCTCGTTTTTTAGGGGTTTCTTGCAAGATTATTTTCTTGCTTTTTCTAGGGTTTAGTTTTCCTCCTTTTGTTGGGGTTTTCAACTTATTGTTTTTGTAGGGCTGGTTTGTGGACAGATGTTGTGTAAATTTGGTTTTGTCCTGGCATATCTTGGTTTCTCCAAATATGGTAATTGAGAGTTTTGCTGGATATAGTAGCCTAGGTTGGCATTGGTGTTCTCTTAGTGTCTGTCCAGATCTCCAGACTATCTTTCATAGTCTCTGTGAAGAAGGCAGGTATAATTCTGATTGGTCTGCCTTTATATGTTACTTGTCCCCTTTCCTTGTACTTTTTTTAGTATTTGTTGTTGTTATTGTTTTGAACATTTGGTGTTTTGACTATTGTGTGTCTGGAGGAGTTTCTTTTCTGGTCTAATCTATTTAGAGTTTTTTCGGTTTCTTGTATGTTCATGGTCATCTTTTTCTTTAGGTTAGGGAAGTTTTCTTCTACCATTTTGTTGAAGATATATACTGGGCCTTTTAGTTGGTAGTCTTTGCCCTCTTCTACATCCATTATTCTTAGGTTTGGTCTTCTTGTTGTGTCCTATATATCCTTGATGTTTTGGCTTAGGTGATTTTTAATTTTTGTATGTTCTCTGACTGTGTGTCAATGTTTTCTATGGTATCTTCTCCCCCTGAGATTCCCTCTTTCATCTTTTGTATTCTGTTGGTGATGCTTGCATCTGTGACTCCTGATCTCTTTCCTAGGTTTTCTATTTCTAGGGTTGTCTTCTTTTGTGATTTCTTTATTGTTTCTATTTTCATTTTCAAATCCTTCACCTATTTGTCTGTGTTTTCCTGTAGCTCTTTGAGTAATTTTTGTGTTTTCCCTTTAAAAACTTCAACTTCTTTATATGTGTTCTCCTGCATTTCTATAACGGATTTATTCATGTGCTTCTTGAGTCCCTCCATCATCAACATAAAATTTTTTTCGTCCAACTTTTGTTTTTCTAGTGTGTTGGGATATCCATTACTTGCTGTGGTGGGAGAACTGGGTTCTGATGTTGCCAGGTTGTCTTGGTTTCTTTTGCTTAGGTTCTTGCACTTGTCTCTTGCCATTTTGTTATCTGTGATGCTAGATGATCGTATTGTCTCTGTCTGGAACTTGTCTCTCCTGTGGATCTCTGGGACTGTGGGCTCAGGAGGGAGTTTGCTTTTGGGTGTTCAGCTCTCTGTGGGTAGGCTGTGAGTTCCAATGGTGGTGAACTGGCTCTGGGTGTGGGTACAGATGAGGGCTGTAACAGTCTGTTTCCACGCAGCTCCAATATACTTGTGCCCTGAGAGTTTGCTGGGTGCTCAGCAATTTATGGACAGGCTATGAGTTCTGACGGCCATGAGCTGGCTCTGGCTCTGACTCTGGACTGGGATAGTCCTTTCCCAGGCAGCCCCATGCCACCTGCACCCCAAGAGTTTTTGGAGGTCAGGGGAGAAAAAGTGAGGGCTCACCTGTGGGCTCAAAAAGGAGAGCATTACTGGGGCTTGCCTGAGTGCTCAGCCATCTGTGATCAGGTTGTGAGTCCTGATGGCGGTGTGCTGGCTCTGGCTCTCTACATCAAAAATTTATTTACAAAATTGTCACTAGTGTATAACTTAAAGTCCTTCAAGAGGCAATCCTGGAATCTCAAGATATTCCAAAAATATTAATATCTTCAGTTTTGTCAGATTTATTAAACATGAGAAGAGTCAAATTTAAAACTAAAATGCACTAACATATTGCTTCTAATAAAGGTATGAAGCAATGATTAAACCATTGTGGTCTAATGAATTTGCTTAGCAGTGAGGTCTGAGTGTGTAGTTCCTACATGATAGAAGGAAAATCCAGTTCTGATGAACCCATCTCTACAAATGGACAGTACATGACAACACACAATATAATTTTTAACCTTTAATAATCAAAACATTTTCAAGGTTGATGTGGCAACTAGTAATTTCACCTTAGTATTCAGAAAGCAAAGGAGACTGCTAGTTGAAGGACAATCTTGGCCACAGAGTGAGTGCATTTCTAGTAATTCTTGCCTACATCGTGAGATCGTGTTTCAAAATGGCCTCAGCAGAGCTAGATTAATCTTATACTCATTATATGATTATAATTGTTATGGCCTTCATTATTGTACTGGACATTTCACTGTCCTCTGGAATAAAGTCTATTTACTTCTTTTCATTATTGAATTTTTCACAAACAGATAAACAAATAAAAATCTCACAATTGATATGATGTGGTGAGTTAAAATGACAAGCAACACCTCATATACTAAATACTGTCGCTATAAAACCACCTCACCTACAGCTGCATAATGGACTTACTGAGGTTCTCTCCTACATTAAATATTATATATCATGAAGAGAACTTGTAATTATTACACTTGATAGATAAATGAATACTTTAAATATCACTTTATTGCCCCTAGGCATGGTCATGGAGGACACATGTATATGATTAAATTTGTCTAAAAATTTAAATGTAAGTTTTAGAAATATAATAGAGTATTTGACATCCATGCCAGAAAGCTAGTAAGCAACATCCCTCCATGGCCTCTGCATCAGCTCCTGCTTCCTGACCTGCTTGGATTCCAGTCCTGACTTCCTTTGGTGATGAACAGCAATATGGAAGTGTACTCTGAATAAATCCTTTTCTAAGAAACTTACTTTTGGCCATGGTGCTTCATCATAGCCATAGAAACCTTAATACAATATTATAATATATATATATATATATATATATATATATATATATATATATATATATAATGTTTTAATCACAAAAATTGTTGCAACAGTGACAATTTTAAAATTATAAATTATTTTTTGATTAGATACTCAGCCCAGAAGTTGACTCTCCTTGTCGTAAGCCACAGGAATTTTTACCACAAGCTGCACATTGTGACTGAGAAATTCTCATGATGCTAGAGCTGACATTGCGTGACACCTTGAGTTACAAATGTTTTGCTAATCTATTTAGTAACGTGCCCCAAAATTCGAGGTAAGACAATAGATCTAACAACAAACAGTATAATTGGTACTATATCGACGATTTAATTAATGATGGTTCTTTACAATGCACAACAAACTATTCCTTTGTTTAGTGTGAATCAATATAAATAATAGGGATTGACTAGATCACATAGGGTATAGGCGACCACGAGGAAAAAGGCACAGGGTATGAGCAATCATGGCAGCTTGGATACTGTATGCTCTTCCAAGGCTTATGTCATAGAGGCTTTGTCTCCAGCGTGCTGTTATGAATGAGGGGAAAACTTTTAACAGAGCATCTTTAAGTTATGGAGATGTGTAATTGTGGAGTTTGTTTCCCAGTCATGATAATGCTTTATCATGCGTTCCCTGCGTGATGTGTCATTTCACCCTATGCCACCCAATCTTGGACTTGAACCTCCAAACCCAAAACCCAAAAATATATCTTCTTAGCTACTGATCTCAGAGTGTGATGACAGGCAGTCTGAGGAACACAGGCAGGATGATGCTGAAAGACTGTGTCACAGACGTTCGCAAGACCCAAATCGGATCTTAGAAAGAGGGGTTTCAACACAGTCTAAGAAACCAGCCCTGTTCGACTTGGATGTTGTTTACCTGCATAAGAGGGTGAGAAAGGAGTGTAGAAGCCAGAGGTGTCAAGGACACCACAAGAAAGCCTACAGAATCAAATAACCTGGGTTCATAGAGGCTCCAGAGACTAAACCACCAACCGCAGATCCTGCTAATGAGACTGACGTAGACCCTTTGCACATAGATTACAGTTTAGAGCTTAGTTTTCCTCTGGAATTCTGGGATCGGGGGCTGTCTCTGACTTTGTTGGATACTTTTCGGATCCTCTTCTCCTCTGGGTTGAATCATGTAGCTTTAACAGATGAGGTACCTGGTCTTACTGAAGCTTGATATGCCATGACTGGTTTCTATCTACGGGATTTCTTTTAATTAGTGGGGCTTGAGTTTGGTTTTGCTTATATTATTTATAGTTGTGTAAATGTTAGTACTTAACATTGCGCCTGTATGTTCTCTTTTTATAGATGAGGTGACCGGGATGAGAGAGATCAACTAGCAAGGACTCGTGAGTTTAAAACAGTGCATGGTCTTCAGGTCCCATAGTACGCAAGGCTGGTGCTACAACTCTTCCCAGTATAATAATCATGTTACCGTGAGATCAAGCTCTTCAGCAAGCTGGGCATAATTCAGACATGTTCTACATCTTGGTCAATGTTTTTCCTTAATTCTCTCTGTTTTCAATTTTGAGTGGTGGTGACTTTACTATGAAACCTCCAAATTAAATACATTTCTTTAAAGACAGGTGCATGAACTATGTAGAAGCATGTACTATAATAGGTTGACATCCTTCCCCAAATAAGCTACAGAATTGCCACTTTCTTGCTCATTTTAAAATGTGCAAACTCATTTTGTGAAACACGTATTTTATTTAAGCCACGGACGGAGTTAGTAATTGATACTCTCAATAGCACGGATAATCTGAATGCAGCATTGCTAGCATTTAATTTTTCACATTTATTGTCAATATCTGTTGTAAATAATGTAAATTTAGTCCTATAAAATTGCTACTCTAGTTGTGTAAAGCACCCAGCTGAGCGGCTTCATATTGTTCCTTTAAGGCAAAGAACAGAGCAGGGGGAAAAAAAAAGAACTACACACAACTTTCTGATAATTTTGGAAACAGAATTTGAGTTGAAAATGGCCGTAGTCCAAACTCATCACCCTGGAGATCACACAGATGGGAGATAAAAGTAGCCCCACGTGAGGATCCTGACAATGCTCAGCCTTTTACTCAGAATCTCAGGTAAGCCACCTGCATGCTGATGACATCACACACATAAAGGCCAGGGGCTGGTTACTGGCTGGGTGCTCTTTATTATCATATATCAGGTGTCACCTGCAATTTCATGTCTTTGGCAATGCGACAGAGACCGTCTGTCATCTACTCGTGGATCTTAGTCAATTTTCTCTGCTCTTTGGAAACAAGCTTGGATATCATGTGGGAGTACTGAGGAAGGATTCGGTCCATTTTCTGAGACTGGCTGTGAAATAAATGTGATAACAGTTAAAGAAAACAAGCAAACGTTTCTATACAATAGAAGCAAAGAAAATGTCCTGTTTCTCTAGTGTTTTACTGTATGAAACCACTACTGTCTCGGATCCGTAGGGAAACTGTTAACAGGTCCCAGTATGGAGTTTAGACAGTCAGTGGAGGAGAATGCCAATGCATTATGCTGTGTTATGAAAGCAATTGTATGAAAGATCTTTGTATGATTTTCTGGGCACATACCTTCTAAGATAATCTTTAAGCATCTTTTAAGAGTTGGCCTATATGCCGCTTTGTCTACTCACAGAAAGGAATAATAATAAAAATAACGATAATAATAGTAATCTTTTTTGGGGTATAGAATGCTAGAACAATATCATACTGGTACCTGGAATGGTGTGTCTTTTTTCATAACTACAAATTATGATTTTTCTCTACAAGATAAAAGCTCTGTAACACAGCATCTAATTTTTTTTTTCAAAATATCTGGCAATCTGGACAACTTAGTTTTCTGTAAGTTTCAGTAGAGTGAGTTAAAACACATTTTACCAAAAGCGAATACAGTGTCTGCAATCCATTTCTCAGCTCTAAATTGAAGTGGACAATTACAGAGTTGGTATTACAGTGTGTGCCCCATTACAATAGGCTTGATTCTGTGAGAAGCTCCAAGTCTCTTTCATTGTCAATTACCAGGCAGGGTTTCCAGACCCTGCATTTGTCATAATTATATTTGAATTTGTTACTGCTTGATTAGAGGGCTGTCTGAATCTACTTAGATTGAGAAACTTCAGGCAGAATCAGGATAACTGAGGGCACAAGAGATCAAGGAGACCCCAGCCTCATCAAGGTTCTAGTTTCTCAAAGCCATAAAACAAATAAAAGTGAATCCCAAGAAAGGCAGTCAGGTGGCATATGAAAAATCTAAATGCTGTTGGGGGTACATGTGTGCACACACATCTGTGCAAACATACTATTTCTATATGATTACTAACCAATCAGTTACCAGATCCATCCTGATAGTTTTTACTAGTGACAAGATGTCTCTTAATGATGAGTTTTATTTTAGGTATTATCTAATAACTTGGGAATGCACTTATTTTGTTTCCAATAGCATCACCAGGGTCCTTTATAAGTGAATAGTTTCTAATGCACATTTGCCTGGACCTGGATTCTGACATTGAAATACATTCTGTCCTATCTGCTCTTACACCTGCCCCTGCCACTGGGATCAATGGAAGGGCCAATGTTCTTATGCTGTCATACTTAAGAACAGGTACCAGAGGTTGGTCGCATAACATCGGGGCCAGATATCTTGTTGGCATGCACTCTATTGGGTCTTGTTGTGTGACTTTATCCGGGGAGATTTAACACACATTTCTTCAAATAGGGTATTTCAGATAGGGTCCCAACGATATATTAAAAAAACAAGTCCATCTAAGTCTAAGGTGGGGAAGCTGTGAGTTTACTGAACTCACTTAAAGGAGCATGCGCATCTTAGTTACCCTTCCTCTTGCAATGAGAAAATAATATCACACAAACAACTGATGGGATAAGGGGTTTATCCTGGCTCGCAGGTCAAGGGACTATCCTCTTGTGCTATGAAAGTCATGGTGACAAAGGCACAGGCCTGAAGCACCTGGAAGAGGCACAGTGAAGCTTTCTCATTTGCTTTTGTTTGGGACCCCAGCTCATGGGGATGCTGCCACCCATAATTAGAATGACTCTCACTAATGAAGATAAGCCCTTATAAACACGAGTGGAGGCTAATGTAATCTAATTAGATAATCTCTCAAGGGCATGATGAAGAGATTGTCTCCTCTGAATTTATATATTGTGAAGACAACCATTGATTTTTAACTCTCAGACCTCTACTTTTTAATCAATGTATGCCTAACCATCTCAATTTAAATTCAAACCTTCTTCCTCTTCTGCCCACAAAATCATGGTCAACTCATAAAGCAAAGTCTACTTGGTCCAACTTCAAAAGTCCCCAATTGTCTTGAATATTCCCAACAACAATCTTTAATTGTCCCAAGTTTCTTCTGAAACTTTGTTCCTCTATAACACACAATGTTACAAACATCCAATACACAATGGCATGAAGTAAACATCTCTATTCTGTAAGGATGTGAGTATCTTAAGGCAGGAGCAGAACAAATCAAGATCAGAGTGTAACAGGGAAAGCAGTAAATCCTGCAAAGTCATGTCAAGTATTCTTGGCTCCCGATAGAATCAGCTGGCCTTCTACTGGCCTGTGTGGTCTCAACGCTCATCTGATCTCCCCTGTGTATGAGACACATGGTGTCCCCACTGGGCCAACTCTGCTCTGTGCATGCAAAATTCCACAGAGAAGGTTCCAATTTCTGGAATTGTAACAACCTGGTATCTGCAATGCAATGTAGACTTCAGCTACCACGTTATCATGCAGGGATCTGTAAGGTGTCTTTTGGTATGGAATGTTGACCTTACCACCTACTGCCTAGTTTCAGCTAAAACTAGGAAACCAATCTTTATCGTCCTATTAGCCTCTTTTCAACTCTGGAAACGAGTAACATGTGGATCACACAACCTCTTATCAGTGAAGCCTTGGAAAAATATTTCATGACCCAATTCAGCCATGGTTACGTACACTTGTTTTGTTACAGTTTTCCTCTTTCCCTGGGTGGAGTGTAAACTTAGGTGTCCCCTAATCTCTTTAGCCAGTACTTCAATTAGTCTTCAGCTTTCTAGGACTCAAGTTCAGGAGAATTCATATTTATATTTTTATAAAATTTCACACTTCTGTGCACAATTTTTACTTATTCATAGATTTCCACTCTACCTTCCTCTTCCATTCCCCTGTAACCCTGGAAGAAGGAAGTGTTCAATCAGCGTGCAAAAGCCTAAACGTTGAATTGTTGCAAAACTTCTTCACAAGCAAATTATTCTACCACATTTGAACATAGTCCTACTCAAGTGTTTAGACTCTGTAGAGAATATCACCTGCTTTATGGCCAGACAAAAGATGAATAGCTTAGAGTCTGTATTGGCTGGTTTTGTGTCAACTTGACACAAGCTGGAGTTATCACAGAGAAAGGATCCTCAGTTGAGGAAATGACCCCATGATATCCAGCTGTAAGGCATTTTCTCAACTAGTGATCAAGGGTGGAGGGCCCAGCCCATTGTGGGTGGAGCCATCCCTGGCCCAGCCCATTGTGGGTGGTGCCATCCCTGAGCTGGTAGACCTGGATCTATAAGAAAGCAGGCTGAGCAAGTCAGAAAAAGCAAGCCAGTAAGTGACATCCCTCCATGGCCTCTGCATCAGCTCCTGCTTCCTGACCTGCTTGAGTTCCAGTCCTGACTTCCTTAGTTGATGAATAGCAATATGGAAGTGTAAGATGAATAACTCTTTTTCCTCACCAATTTGCTTCTTGGTCAGGATGTTTATGCAGGAATAGAAACGCTGTCTAAGACAGACTCCAATAATTCTGATGACAGCTCAAGAGCGGGCCTTCTTTATCCACACTTCTACCTCAGCAGTGGTTGCTCCCCCTCCCACTAAATCAGACTATTAAGCATTCTAAGCCAGCAGCTTCACACTGTTTCATTTCTCCCCTGACATACAACATTTATATATTTCCCACGAGCTAATTCAGAAGGACTAGGTGTACCATAGTTGGTTTCTTATGGCCACGACCTCACAAAATAACAGGTGTTCGTTGTGGCTTGTGGATTGAGGAAATGGCGTTGGGTTGAGTGTGCTGGTAGATAGAACAGCTTATCTCTATAGGAGAAAGAGCATGATCTGCTCAGCAACAGAACACCAAGGAGCAGACACTGGGAATAATGAGCCTTCTCTGTTTTGTTTTGTTTTTTCCTGATTTGTGTTTGTTTGTTTTTGGTGCTGTCCTAGGTTCTCAGCCCATGGGATGGCTCCATCCACATTCAAGATGGATTTTACCACTCAGTTAAGCCTGTCTGGATGGCATATAGGTATATAATCTCTAAGATTCCAAGTCCACTGAGGCCAGTAAGTTTCTTTACATGTAGTTAAAAAAAAAAAAAAAAAACCCAAACAACAACAAAACAATTGTTTCTCTACCATTCCAAGCACAGAACTCAAATTTCCTCTTCACACAGATCTTTTGTCGGTCTCCTGGGGGCATTTTTGTTCACAGAAAGACATAGAAAGTTACCTGCTTCCTTCTAATACTTGCCAGCACTGTGACTGGAGAGTAGTGAGCCCAGTTTAGAGCCACAAACATACATAGCCAGCTGAGGAATCTTTGTTTCTTCTCGCTTTAAATTGCTGATACTTCACCGTATTGATGTCACTGCCAAGATTCCTGCTGCTGTACACTTCTAAATAAACTCTTGCTGTTCTCTCTGCTTGGACACTTGAGTGGAGAAGGCTACTAAGCTAGGCCTATTGACTGACAGGATCTTCTGCAGACCTGAGGAGCTACTTTGCCTCTTTAGCTACTTGGCTAAGCCTTGGTGTTTCTACACCTCATTTTGACAAATGCAACAGTGCTAGTGACGCCAGCTCTCTTTGAATCCTCCTGTCCTTTTTCCATGTACAAATAACACTACTCTCATATCATAGAGTATCTTGGATTTGCCCAAACATCCACACAGTATGAGAGACAAAAATGCTTTAAGATGTAGGTGAAAACCATTGTTTTCCTTTGACTCGGAAAAAGCATTAACCTGCAAAACTGAGTACCGTTTTCAGTTACAAATGATTTGGATTCTCAAGAGAAGATGTTGCCTTTTTATTGCCTGTTTTCCCCTGAGTTCTCTGCTGCAGTTGTAAGATGGAGTTCAAACTCTCTTATTGGTTGTTACCTGATAAGGAGGTCATGTTTGTTAATTAGTCATAGCTGTGTGATTAATGTTCTATGTTTATACTTGAAAGGTATTAACATATTTGTAAATGTCACATAATGGGATATTTTGCTAATTTAAATAGTAAATTGCAAAGTTAAATATAAACAAAACATCCTACATTTATTATAGTATCCAAAAGTATATATACACGTATCCTTTTATGTGTCTTTAGAGTCTTATTCTTGCCATAATTTCAAAGGTAAATTTAGATAACACATTAAAGAAATGTCACACAGCCCAACCAATCATATGAGAAACTTTAGAGTTTAAAGAATATTATACACAGGAAACAAAATTTCAAACATGTATTACACAATAATTATGCTCATGTCCATACAATGAACATTTATGTATTATATGTGTGGTTTGTTTATAAAATAATATATGAGGCACCTTTTAAATGTACTTTTAATTATATGAAGCAAATGAGGAAAACCACATCCTATTTTCAGTTTTACACTGTTTAAATATCATACCATGAACATGTACAATTCTGTAGTAATATTAGATGAATGAAATTGTAATAATCAGTAAATACTGTATCATACACTAAGACAGTCTTCATATTTCACATCACTTTGCTAAAAAATATTGTGTTTTGTGCAGTCATGCAGAGTATTGAATAGGTTAATATATTTCTTCCACTGATGCTAAATGTAAACAAAACAGTGTTATCTGATAGCAACTGCTATCAGATGGTTTTGCATCTGTGGCTTGGAATGTTTACAGTCTAGGATGCTTCTCAAAACTCTATTTTTCCTTTCCTTTGGAAGACACTATCTTATGTATATCCACTGTAATTACCTCCACTTAATTTTTAAATTTTTTTTAAATTAAAAAAAATGTATTTCTTGTGGATAGCTGTTCTGCCTGCATGCTTTTCTGTGCATTATCTATGTTCAAGGTGTCCATGGTGTTCTTGATGTTTTGGAACTGGAGTTAGAGAGTTTTTTAAAAGATTTATTTATTTATTACATATGACTACACTGTAGCTGTCTTCAGACACACCAGAAAAGGGCATCAGATCTCATTGCAAATGGTTGTGAACCACCATGTGGTTGCTGAGATTTGAACTCTGGACCTCTGGAAGAGCAGTTGGTGCTCTTTACCACTGAGACATCACTTCAGCCCTAGACATGGTTATATGTCACCATGTATACACTGGGAATTAAACTCAGGTCCTCTGGAAGAGCAGGCAGTGCTCTTATATTGAGCCATTGCTCCAGCCCCACTAATCCTTTCTAAATATAAGAGATATCCCCAAAGGAACATACAAAACCATGCTAACTTTAAAAAAGAGTAGAAACCTAAGGTGGTGTTTAGCTCTTTTCCTGTGTCCTAATCATGATTAATGTAACTTAGAACAGTCAAACTTTCATCCATGTGTTCTGAGAGCCTTACCCTATCCCTGCATTACCTTAAAAAAACAAAACAAAAAAACAAAACAGTCTTTCTACATTACTAGGCATGATGCTTGGTTCCTGATTTGGTTATTATTTTCTTTATACTTCCTTGTATGTATCCCAGCATCCTCCATGGCTCTTCTCTGCCCAGGATCTTTGGGTTGCTGCCCCAGTGTCTAGAACCTTCTGCCAAAAGCTATTTCCAGTATTGCCTTTCTACTTCCTTCTCTTGGGGTATCCTGTAACCAACTACACTCTACTTCCTACAGAGATAGTTAGTGCATTGTTCTAGAAAACCTGTTCCCAAGAAGTAAGGAACGTTTATTTACTAATCTATTACAAGTAGATATGTAGGAAAAGTCCAGATTGTGCCAGGCACTAAGCCAGTGCAGGTGACATATTATGTACCTAACTGGACTTTCTAAGGAAAACTGCCCAGGAATTAGTGATTGTTAAAAAACTGCATGTTCTTTATCTGCCTCCTTCTCTCTCATGCAAAAAAAAAAAAAAAAAAAAAAAAAAAATCTATTTTCTCAAACAGATTTCAAAGAATGACGATGTAAGTCATGTTCAGATCTGATCGTGAGTCTTGCATGTTCGTTCTAAATTTCAGTCTTTTCTACTGTGTGCTTGGGATAACCGAATTTTTGTGCTCACGTCCATTTATCCACGAAACAACTCTCCTACGTCTTAATTTAATTTTGTCTCCATCTGCCTTAAGACTGCATTATACATAACTACCCTTTCTGGTTCATTCCTAACATGTGGCATGTAGATCCGACTGGGGAGTTCAGAAGGATTTTTGATAACCTCAAGAATGAAACCCTTTTTGTGCCTCTGATTAGATATGGACTTCGAGCAGAGATGTGCCTACAGCCTATACCTTTAAAACTGATGCCTTTTCTCATCTCTACAAATAAAACAAAAAAACCCACAAAATCCAAAAAAAAAAAAAAAAAACCAAAAACCAATGTTTGGCATATGTTTTCATTTAAGAACATTTTTTTTTTCTAAGAAATACATTTTCTTTCATATTTTGGTCAAGAATACAGAAGTCTCATAAATATGTAAACAATGATCCAAAATCTTATTCTGGGGGGTGGGGGGGAATGGGTGTTTTCTGTCTCTTTCATATCTCTCAAAAACATCCTGAGAAATATAAAACTAAAGGTAAAATTTTCGTCATTATAATTTTTATCATTACTTATAAGTCTTTTCCGTCTTTGAACAACCTTCAGAACATCCTTAAGAACGTAATGTCCTTATGAGCCCTGACAGAAGGCTACAGGAATGACATGCCACTGGCTGGCATTAGGAAAATGAAGGGAAATACATGTGTGTCCTTTCATCACTGCAGGCTGCCACCTGCAGTGCCCTCTTCTTAGATCTCTACATCCCTGGGTAGTGTGAGCCAGGACATGATGCTCTTTAGGGACGTTCTGAAGAACGGCTACCACGTGTTTGAATGGCCGCATGTCTCTCTTTTTTATTCCTGGAGTGCATAACTTTTGTTCAAGTTATGAATCTAAGCACAGAAAAAAAAATTAAAAGGATTTAAATATGGCTGTTTCTTTCTGATGAAATATATGCGCCGATTTGCCCCTCGTTTTGGCACTTCTCTGAGAAAATGCTGCTGCCCTCAAAGAAACTCTGTTATTGTGAAGGCTTTTCAGTAAACAAAGGAGCAGGACGTACCAAACAAATTTAGTTGCCAATTAATATTCCTAGTAATTGTGGTGTAATTGCAGAAGCTTCTAGTAAATGGTGACCATAATCACAAAGATTAATGAGGGTTACCAAAGGTGGAAAATCCAGATGCTGGCAGCAATCCATAAAACATTCTCCGAGTTACAGTGAATACACGGCAGAGAAACATGGAGGTGAATATGATAATTAATACAAGGGTCATCCTCGGCGTTCGATTTTGAATTTATTTTTGAAACAAGGTAAACTTCTAAACACATCCTTAGAATTGAGAAAAGAATTCAACTGATAGACATGAGAGACAAGCTTATTAAACATTTCCTGTATCTTGTAGTGAGCTAAACGCCTCGAGGTGCCAAATAAGAAAGTTCTGTATCTTAACTTCTAGCTGCACATAACCTACTTAGACTGTAAATGAATATATATTGAAAGGTAGTGTTCAATATAATCCAGCCAAAGCAGCCAAACTTAGTAAAGTCAGCAAGCTCTGGGAGTCTCAGACTCACCTTGTCTGATAAAACTTGGAGTGGCTCGGAATAAATGTTTAATGAATACATGTTTAGAGGAATCTGTTCTCAAGGAATTACATACACTGGGGGTTGGAGAATGGGAGAACACTGGATAAGAAGCTCTAGAAAGGCAGGAGTAAGCCAGCAGCAATACCAGAGAAGCCTAAACCCAAGCAGGATCCAAATGTGCAAAGACAGACTCAGGGGCAGTGAGCAAGTCAATTTGAAAGCAGTTGTTTGGTTTCAACCCGGTATAACAGCAGGGACTAGATGTGCTTAGCTCTCCCAGTGCACAAGGAGACAAAGGAACCCCACCTTAGATATTCAAGAAAGAACTGCTATAAAGCTCTCTATAAAGTAAAAAGGCATGGGGAGTCCAAATTAGGGTAGCTTCAAAATCCAAGCCCTGCCCCCTCCCCCCAAATGTAGATGTCCTACAAGGCAACTCAATTAACCCTGTAAACTTCCCACATAATTGGATAGATGGTTCTACAGGATGACAGATTACAAAAAAATATTTGTGAAACAGCATAATCAGGATAAATTAAGGAACCACTTTTGTCTTCTTTGGAGTGTCAAGATCTTTTGCCTGTTATACCTAATTAAACAAGCAAACAAACAAAACACCTTTATGATTCTTTTCACAAGGGCTGTGATTGAGGTGTTGAATGTGCAACGCATACATTTCCAGTGCACGGTGCTCATTTTTAAGAAGGTGACAAGGGCTTCAAACAGGAAATGCAGACTCCATTGGCAAATGGCTGTACCCAAGCCCCTTCCTCATGTTGCCTGTCAGTTACCTTGGTAGGTGCGTGAAAAGCAAACACAGTCCTCATTCCTACCAGAAATCATCATTTGAGGAAATCTCCTCTTTCGCTGTACATTTGGTTGTTAGGTGAAAAAAATTGGTGAAATCTGTCTTAGTAATAACTCTTGGAAGGCCTCAGTTTCTTCACCTCTAATTATATTAAAAGAAAGAAATACCTTTCAGACTCTCAAGCTAGTAAGACACCAAATTATAGACTATGAAAATCACTTTGAAGTGGTACTCAGGCAAAGCACTGTTCCAATCTAGTGATAGGACAGATTTCTACTAATCTAAGAGGTGAGCAATATATATCATCTAAATTGGTGAGTCCACAGGATTCACAGATAAACACTGTGAAATGTCTAAAGTGAAGCCTCAGTTAGAAATGATGCTGGGGTCTCAAGATTTAAAACTTCACCATCCCTCATCCTCATCCTGACTTTAGTGCTCACACCTGGCACCTGTAGGTATTCAAGAGCATGTGGATCTACCACAATATTGATAGTGTGAGGGAAAGACCTGGCAAATTAGGGAAAATTCCAGAAGGGTTTGATTCTCCAGTTTATCAGCACACTGTGTTGTTGTTAAATAAAATACTTTCCAACTGTTCCTACACTGCTTCTGTACCACAGCTAAGGGAAAGTGTGTTTTGGAGGTTCCATTTGAAACAGTTTGGAAGATAGTTTTTTGTCCATTTGAAAGGTAAAATAAAAGTCACAGGTGGCTTCCTAACAACGATATCAATTTATATAATAATTATTATTTTTCACATTTCCTTGTTTCTAATGGAGAATCCTGGAGATAAAGTATAACGATTGCCCTCAGAGGACACTCAATGCCAACAATGATTCAGTAGAAGTTTTTAAAACTGAAAATAGAGTCTCCTTTCATAGAGTATATCACCACCAATATGTACCTCCCTACACTCCTCCCAGCACCCCCCACCTCCCCTCTCCCCCACATCCACTCCCTCCATCTCCTTTCAGAAAAGAGCAGTCCTCTAAGAGATGACAGCCAAACAAGATAAAACAAAATACAACAAGACAAGGCACAAGTCCTCATATCGAGGCTGGATAAAGCAACACCATAGGAGGAAAGAGTCTAAAGACCAGGTAAACGAATCAGAATACACAGGATTCCATTGTTATGAGTCCTACAAACACACCAACCTGTCAGCCATAACATACACAAGGAAGACCTGGTGTAGACCCCTGCAGGTCTCAGGTTTCAGTCTCTGGGAGCCCATATCATCTCTGCTTATTTGATTCAGTGGGCCATGTTCTATTTGGGTACAAGTTTTAAGTGATTTCAAAGAAGCTACAGGTTACTTTTCATGTCCCTATAAACTGATGTGGTGGTGGCTTTCTGGTCCATATTTCTTATTTATTACCAAGGCTTTTAAAATCCACTTAACTTTTTTTTTGTTTGTTTTTTAGATTAGTTTAATGACAGGGAATGGAAAGCATTCTGGGAAATCTGTGTTGACCAGAGTTCTGACCAACATCACTGGTCATTTTGATTCCTACAGATATAGAGATAAAGAAGCAACAATGGCCTATACAGTTGAGTGCATCATTTTTTGTTGCTTTAAATCCTAGGTACATTAGTTTTTCCTGACTGTTTTTTCCCTCCAACCAATAAGAAAAAAAAATCAAAATCAAACAGTGGCTTCCTCTAGAAAAGTTGTTATATACAAAGCAGCCCTCAGTCCTATGCAGGGCTCTGACAAGTGTTCTGCCTGCAGTTTTCTTAGCAAGCACATCAGCCATGATAATAAGTCTTATTTTTTCCTTCATATTTTAACTTCTAAAATGCATAGATTTCAGAAATGTAGCAAGAAATCCCCGATGCCCTAACTTTCCCTGGTGGGGGAAAAGTATAAAACTGATGTCACCTATAACATTGCTTCCTCAAAACTGTTGTGGCGATGAAGTACAGAGGGAATAGTCTGTGTTTGAATTGAAAACTCACATTATCTAAGTTGCTACTGAGAAAATACTTCAGGAAGAAATCCTGAAGCAGAGGTACTGAATATTTTCTGTATATGGTGATGGTGGTGGTGCTAGTGTGTGTGTTTGTGTATGTGTGAATATATGTGTAAATGTATATGAAACTTGCAAGTAAATTATTTTTCACATTTTCATTTTACTGCTGAATTATGTATTATTTATATTTCAGAGAAAGAATTTGTCTACTAATCATCTTGTGTCTCAAATCCTACTTAGCAATCTGCTGTCTTGAGGATTAGATCATCCCTTGGCTAACTTTGGTAAGTTAGGGGGTTAAGAGCATGTTTCCTTTATAGAATCATTTCTTCCCAAACAATACTAGTTTAATGGTTGGTTCCAGGAAGTCCTTATGACAAAAGTTTTGTAGCTTTAACTGAGTGCAAATGTGTTGAAACATACAATGCATATATCCTCAGATGGACCAGAAACAAACAACTCTTTATATTCACACATCACACTGATCAATCATATTTGCATATATTTCCAATCTTTCCAACTAAGTAAATTACTATAGCTTTAAAAAGAAGAGAAGCAAGAAAGTGTGGAGATGCAAGTCTTCATGTTTTATCTCTTCGAGAAGTTCATTTTTGGGTAAGTATCATTTGGATGAGGATTAACTCAATCAGAGATTTTGAATCTTTTTGTAACCTTAATTTCAATTTCTTTAAAATAAAAAACAGTCTGAATCTCCAAAAGAAGTACACCTGTGATGGATGACAAAGAACTATCTATGTTCAAAAAGAAGAAAAAAAATAGAAAAGAAAAAAGAAAAAAAAAGAAAGAAAGAAAGAAAGAAAGGGGGGTGTTTTTAAAGCAGCCAGCGGCTGTAGGAGAGATAGTGAAAGCAGCAGATTTGTGACAGAGCGGAGCATGAAACCCATCAGCTGATGAGTGAAAATCCCTGGTTTCTAATTAATCGAGGTACACAGGCCAAGGGATGAAGAGGATCAGGGAAATGAAATCAGGAAGATGATAGCATCAGTCATTTCTGCGGCCCATTGTCATACTTCAGAATCTGCTGTAATGAATCACTCAGGCATTCCACAGATACATTCAAATGGTGGAGAGAATTCATTGTCCGGTGAAGAGTGTTTGATACAGATCTTTCCCCCCACACTCTTTCTCAGAAGCCCCCACACTCTTTCTCAGAAGCCTACGATCGGAAAAAGGAAACCCAGACAGCACAACAGGTGTGCTCTTTGCAAGCCTGCTGAAACCTGCAAACGAGCCAAGTATGGAAGAATTTGTTTTTTACTAGTTTTAGTCCTCCCAAAATGTATATGAGGAAGGGGTGGGATGCAGTATCCATGGAAGAGAATCTTTATCAACAGAAAGTCTTGAAAGGGGGGAAAGTGTGAGATGAGGAGGGGAAGAAGGCCCTCTGCGGTTGAGAAGTACATGGTCCTATGAAATCTTACATAGGGGTAAAAGGGACAGCACTGGATATGGGGGCTAGCTCAATTTATTGAATTTATGAAGGGCATGCGTCCTTCAAGGGACTGTCAGTGCAGTAAAGGAAGTGCTGTGTATGATGCCCTGTCTCTGATCAGAAGACAAGATGCTTATCCTCAGAGTCAAACAGATGTTCCTGGCCTGCTATGTGTTTCCTAGAGGAAGCCACTGAGACCCAAGGATGGGGCACATTTCACTACGAAAATGTAAATTTCTCAAGCACATGCAGGAGTTTCTCTTGGGTTGTAGCTCACTTGGGGAGCAGCCTGGTGCTTTATGGGAGGGACAGTCATCAAGACTTGCTCTCTGTGGACATCGACTCAACAGCAACTTGACCCAGGCCAATCTGGGAGTAGGTCCAAGTGTTATCTGGCATTAGGAGACATACAGAAATAATTGTTTTTCAAATAACCAGGTATCATTCTGAGACCTATAAGGATGGCAGATTCATTTTAAATTTAATTACTATAATATAGGGTTTCTCTGTCTGTATTATCAATCACCAAGGCGCTCTGGAGTTGATAATATTAAAATGGCAACACTAACGAGAATTCTACTTCACGATGAAAATAATTTTAATCATGGGTAGATTACAAATCCATTTACAGTTACAGTTACTGAGAATTCTATTATCTCTCTTCTCTTGTGAAAGATGTGAAGACATGTTTTCAGAAACTATGAGAGATTACAAAGGTGAGCTGTGCCTATAGCATTCTCAGCCCAGACATTGAGAAAGCCTTATCAAAAGCTTATACATTGTTGAGATTTCTGTAAGGAGATGTGAGGCAGGGAGAACAGCTGTGGTTACAGGTGGGCACAAAGCCCTTTGTTTTCCTAGCTCCTATTTGCTGGACCCTTTCAGGCAAAGAAAAATATTTTCAAACGCTCTCTTTGTTTATGTGCTAGATGCTCTGGCCATCTAGAAGAACATGAATGTGGTCCCAGTTCTGCAGTCCGGATAGCACTAATGACTTTCTTAGTCTTGAGGACATCTGGAACTGTAAGTAGATTTCTACTCAGTTTATTGAGGAGGGGGGTTAATAAATAAGCCCTCAACTCTTGATGTGTGTTAGAGTTACCCAGAACATAAACCATACACCTCTTCCATTTCTACCTCCATTAGCAAGTTTATGTCTTTGACCAGCTATCTACTGTCTCCGTGCACACACACATGTATACATATACACATATGCATATTTTGGAAGGAAATATGTCCTTTCATAAATTAATTGAGCCATCTCTGCATGTTGTATGAATGTTTCTTATAACCTCATTTGTGGTACGAAAACAGAGGATATACAATATGTGCTCGAATTCTAGGAGGATATACAATACGTGCTGGAATTCTGTCTAGGATAAGCTCAGGTGTAATTAATTTTGAGAGGTTCACTTATATTTTTACTGTGCAGTCAGTGTTAAAAACCTTCATGTCACCCAATATGAACATTAACTGCGAAGACAATGCTCTGAGTCGTAACTGTAGTAACTCTTGTAGTAAACTGAGGACGTTTATTCTTAGTATCTTACTGACTTGTAACCTTATACAGTTTAAATCCCAGAAGAATATCCAAACCGTTCTGCTATTTTTCAAGAAATATTTAACTTCATACATTTCATAATTTCATTTTTGTATATTTCACTGTATTTCTCCAATTATTATCAATATTACCAGCACCTACCTATTGCTGTTCATTAGTTACTGAATACCTTGTATTCTAGAAACATGTAACTGGGTAGACTTTATTACTCCAAGAACTCATTTATGAAAAACATACAGTTATTGGTCATCATTAAATAAATTTAAAGTCTGGGGTGTAGAAGTGTGGGCATATTCAACTGACATATGTAAACACGAAGTGTCATATATTGATAACTGCGAGAACGAGAAAGGAAAACCCAGAAGTTGATCATATATACTTTCATATATGCCTTAAGAGTTTTGACTAGTATGTTCCAGAAGAAATAAACCTCTCTGTAGCTTTAAGAAGATGCTGTTTGAAGAGATACTAAAATAATTAGAAGGACAAAGAATAGAAAGCTAGTAGAAATTCAATGGTAATGAACTGTCAAACTATTCCCATTGCCAGTCTGCAGTCAGTGTGTTTGTTCCATAGTTCCTGGACAGGTAGCTTCTGCTCTGTGAACGAGTTCTTCCTTTACATGTTGGCATTTCTTAGTGCAGGAACATATACACGCTACTTCCCATACACATTTGCTATGTGCATATTTAACTCACATATACTTCTGCATCCAAATGCAGGCTGAAAGAAAACTGAGCCGTTTCAACTCCTACCACTGTAAGTTTCCCTGTAGTCTTCGTTTTATTGTTCTCTCATTATCGGGGTTTTCTTTGTAACTGGACTCTTCACTTTTAACTTTCTACCTTGCCTGTGTATCTTCCCTCATCTTTTCTTTTTGTTTTTTTTTTCTTTCCTTTTTTTTTTTAAAATTCACACAGTGGAAACTAGCAGTTAGTAATAACAAATACCTCCAAATATTTACTTGCCCAACTCTTTGTTTTCTATAGGACTCATATGTCTTGCATGTGTGTGTGTGTGTGTGTGTGTGTGTGTGTGTGTGTGTGCCATATGCACAGATATGAAAATAATTAGCTTTAAAAATCAGTCTATTACTGTCACTTAAAATGTTCCCACAGGCGTGGAAACTGCGCCGCGTACTGGTTTCCTCCTCCTTTGGCGGAACTCTGAATAAATTACATTTCTAGAGCCTGCCAGCTTTTCAATTCTAGTTTACTGCAATTTGGAGAAACAGCTTACCTTCATATGCTTCTCTCTCTCTCTCTCTCTCTCTCTCTCTCTCTCTCTCTCTCTCTCTCTCTCTCTTTCTCTCTCTCTCTCTCCTGTTAGTGTACAAAATCGAGAAACACCAGGGTCCATATGTAAGCTTTAATGTGATTTCTTTAAAGCAGTAAACTGTGTCTATTGTGGTGTTTTTTGGCATTTGGGGACAATAGAAAGCTTTAACAGAGACAATAAAGAGTTCTGCCTTCTGATTAGGAATCACAGAGACTAAAATCTTTAGTGGTACATCCCGAGTTAAAAAAATAAAAATCAGTTGGCAAGAGGGTTGGAAAACAAAGTTGTAAGTGGCATCGTTCTAGAAGAAAGCTTGGACAATGCTCTTCTCACCAATGTAATCCAGCCACTTTGCAAAATGAAGGCTATTTGGACACGTTTTATTGGGCGCGGGGGAGAAAGGGGGAAAAAAAGGAAGAAAAAGAAACAAACTAACCAGATAGTCGCAGGTGAGAAGTTCCAAGGGTTTCTCTTCAGTCAGCCCTGCAAACATTTGCCATCGATGTAAGCATATTTGTGTGGTTCATGATAAGGTACCAGTTTAGGGTTTTTGGAAACTGAACTAGACTGTCATCGGAGACATCACTTGATTGGACTGTGCTCAGAGGCAAAGCGCCTTGAGAAGCCAACAGAGAAAGAGGATGAGCAGGCAAAAGGCTGGACAGCCCATCTTGCCAGCTCTAATATTCAGTGCAATTATTTTGTGGACATCCACTCCTTGCCTGCACAGGAGATAGGGCTATAAGTGTATGTTATTTTTTAATTACGAGAGGGGTAGAAAAAACCCTGATGATGGGCTGGAAGGTGCCATTGCATTGTTATGTTTCCCCTCTCCCTTCGTTTGCTGATTATGTGAGCCGGGCTCCTTTGCTAGCCGATGATAAGCAGAATTTCCATGTTCTCTGCATAATTAATCCATCTCTGCCTCTCTTCTTGCCAAGTCGCCTGTTATCGCCGGCACATGCCTGAATTGCAAAAGAATCCGCTCTTCAATTGGAACTTATTGATATTCTAAGAAAAAGAGAGAGAGAGAGAGTGAGTGAGAGAGAGAGAGAGAAAGAGAGAGAGAGGAGAAAAACGGAAAATCCTTAAGTTTAAGCCGCAGATTTTTAAATGGATTAATTTTCGCTGCAATCATGGCCATCTAAGGAGGGAAGGCAGGCAGAGAAAATTGAAAGCGTCTCCATGTTTGCAGAATTGGGTCCAGAACGCTGAAATGTACTGCCATGGCTCTCTTTTAAAGTCAGAAAATTACCATTCATTTACATCACATGAAATACTTTTTTTATGCTAGAAATATTCAAGAGCCGTTCTTTAAATGCCTGCTAATGCTTGATAACATTTCTAACTTTCAACATTTTGCTAGACTTTGATAGGACATGATAGGAAAGCCTTCCAGTAGAGAATATTATATCTGTCTTTATCACATATTAGATTACATCATTCTTCCCTTATTCGTTCCCAAGTAGTCTTTAAACAATGAACTCTGTCATTGCTAAGTAGGATTTTGTATGCTGATGGACGTCAAGGTTAGTAATTTATTTTCAAGTCTATCTGCAAATGAAATATTCGTTTTGTTTGATTTTTCTCATTCAAATAGTGTTCATGTAATGACAATAGCAATATAATAATTATAATAAGTTCTCAGTAGTTATGGTCTTGGATATTTTCTTAACCGTACAATAAAGTTTTACTTTTCCAGAGACTCCGTTCTTTCTGTTTTTAACTTACAAATTGTTACATTTTGAAATTTCCCATGCCCCAGGAAAGGACCAGTAAGTAGTTGGAGTTATTTTACAAAGGGTATAGTCGAGAATCACAAATCCAGAAAAATTCTGGGTCCAGGTGCGTGGAAATTTCCACATGAAATTGGTAAGTCTTGCTTAGATGTTAATGTTTCTGTTTAATCCTGAAATCGAGTGTCCCGGCTTCTGGAATGGAGACCTGCCAGAATTGAGTCTTCTTGATGCTCCTGCTTGAACAGTACTTTTGTCCTGACAACAGAGGCTCACCAACCTGCAGCCAAAGCTCATCTGTAGAAGAGGCTAGCATGTCTCAGCTAAGGAGGAAGATATGCCGAATGAAAAAGGGTGAATTTGGATGTTCAAAACAGAGTTACCATTAAATACTCTCTGCACATTGAAATTAGGTCGACTATAAAAGGGCAAACGTAGTAATCATTTAAAAATACCAATGTAGCTGAGATATGCATTTGTATGTAAAAACCAAAGAATGGAACACTGAACTGTGCTCTGTGGAGACATTTGTTTGAATTTCTAACCCATGGGACATCATAACAGAAAACACTGGCATCAGGATACAAAGGTCTGTACTGTCAGAAAGTGGTTTAAAATACTGGCTTGTATTGCTTTTCTCAGAAGCAATGGAAACTTATAACGGGATAAGAAAAATATTTAACATACATATGCTCTTAGAATCAGAAAAATAACCGAGTGATTGCTATAATTACATGATGCAGTTTTAAATTAACATTTTATCTAAGAAACTATGCCCAATTCTTAGACTTCATACATCTTGTAAACAGAGTGGACTTCTAGCTGCCCACTGAGAAATTTTGAACAGTCAGCTAAACACTTTAAAGCAATTTTTAAAATGAAATGAAAAATGAATCTACTTAAAACAGATGTTGCAAAACCATTTCAATCATAAGCAACAATGTCACTGACCTTGAATATGCCATCCTTTCTTTGAAGGCATGAATTAAAAGGACTTTAGACTAAACACCAGGAAAGGTCTGAGTTTTTTTGAGCTGAAAAGAGAAAAGGAAATGTGACTTTAAACTCAAGAACATGCCACAGAATGTATGACGCTCCTATTTGGCTATTCCATATAAGGTAGTTAAATCAATATGGAAATTATATGTGCTCACAAAACTAACTTCTACGTCAATCTTCTGAAACCATTTCAGGTTTCCACATAGATATAACTGTTCCCACACAGAGCCAAGTTCACACAGTCCAGTAGAATTTTTCTCATGATATATGTGTTATGCTGATATTTCTTATATTCCACCTTTACTGGGTATGTTAAATGAATGTGAGGAACCACATTCCTAATAATTACCACAAACGCAGATCAGAGCTAATGGTTTGGAGATATTCTGTGTCGGGTGACAGGCTAAATCAAACAGCAGAATTCACTATGGAAGGCTGACTGCAAATACGGTATGAATTAGCAGTTTCACAGGAAACCTAAGACACTGGCATGGACTCATAAATAATGAACTGACTGGTGATGAAACAATTGGGAGGGAGTGTTTTCCTTTCTTTTAAATTTAAGGATGAATTAGAAAGTACAAAAGGTCTGTTCCAAATGATTTCCTTGGTGTCAAACATTACTAAAGAGTTCCCTTTCTGGCATTAGGAAAATGACTGGCAGCTCTTTACATGTATTGTGTGTATTGGATGTAATCTTTTGCCCTCTCTTCCTCCTCTGGTCTTTCTGATTGTATTATGTTGGAAAGATTCACAGCCTCTACTGAATATTCCCATCATCTACCACTACATTCTAAGACTTACCCCATCTTCTATGCTTGTACCTATGGCCATGTGTACCTATACCATCTTCCTTGCCAATATAAAGTTACCGTGGGCAAACATGCAATAGTCAATGTTTACCCTTTTCTATCATTTGTGTGTTTTTTAATTATAACACCGAAATTTTTACTTACTAGGTACTTAGGAAGTACAATATGCTGGAAGGCAATTCCCATCTCTCTCCCATCCTCGTGGGCCACGTGCTTCTTAGGATAAGATTCAAATGATATTGGCATGTGTCGATCTGAAGGAGGTCAGCTTCTGTTTAATTTCTGTTTATTTCTGCATTGCCTTGGCTGCTAGAGGGTTATGGAAATTTTGTAATCTGCTGGCAAAATATGTGAAGAAGCCGCCCCTATATATCAGTTTGCTATCGGGCCTCAACCATTTGGTTACCCTAAGAAAATGCATTCTTTTGACTCCCCGTTAATATTTTCTATACATCTAGTTTTTCACTTCTATGAATCGAGCAGGTATTTTCCATGTTGGCGACTGTGAAGAACTAATCTATGTGATTCAATATTAGGTAGTCAGGACTGTGCATGCGCCATGGGTATGAAACGTTTACAATAATTTACTTACAGGTCTTCCGAGAGTACCAATTGCTTTAATGAGTCACTCAGTAGGAATTGCGCTTCCCAGACACTCCCTGTGTGGAGAAGGATACTTAAACTAACATGATTCCTTGTCATAACCATCTCCCTTGACAGCAACAGTCAGCTTTTAGGACATTAACCACAGGCTTTATTAATCAAAATAAGTTTAGGTGTGTTCTTCACAGCCATCAGGGAAGTAGATTAAAGCAAGGACAGCTATTGTTCCTAACTCTGACTTATCTCTTATCCTTGTCATGGTGTTAATAGGGGGACCTTTGGCTCCTCACTAATTATAATTAAGAAAATAATACCTATTTCAAAAAGTTGTCACAATCCTAGACATATGAAAGTGTTGTGCACAGTCCCAGGGGAATAAGGACCGTCAGAAAGTCAGCATCCTTACATCATTTTATATAATCAAACGTCAGGAGAGCAGAATAGAGTCTTGAAGGTGTATGTAAGTGCATGAACACACACACTTCTTACATGTATTCAATATTTCTAATCCAAACGTTAGACAAGGATAATATTTGAGTTTATAACTTTTTACATAAATAACCATCCTAATCTTGGGATATAACATCTCCATATTATCTGTAAATCACTCTGTTGGTTTTTGTTTTTTAAGACTGAGTTCCTCTGTGTAGCCCTGGAAGTTTGAAATAGACCATATAGACCAGGCTAGCCTCAAACTCAGACATCCTCCTGCCTCTGCCTTTTGAGCACTAAGATTAAAGGCATGCATCACTGTAATATTTATTAATTTTTTAAAAAAAGATTTTAGAAAGGGAAGATTTTATTGATTGTTGCTTTCATGTATCAAAATCTCCAGTGTTATGAGATATCTGTTGATTTTCCATTTGTAAATCCCTAAGTAGCAGCATGTAATTAGGATGAGAAATTGTGATTTAGGAGTCCAGTCAACCCTCCTGTTTTGCTTGAGATTGGCTTCTGATTGCACACAGTTGGCAAAATCTGAGGAGACCCAAGTCCTTTATATAAAGTGACATAATATTTGCAATAAACCTGTGCACAACATTTTTAATATTTTAAATCATCTCTAAATGCCGTAACATATATGATACAGGGCAAGTGTCATGTAAATTCTTAGCATGTTCTATTCTATAGTGGTACAAAAACTTTGTGTGTAGTTAATAGTTCATATTTTGTATATGTTATTCATCTACAGTTGACTGACCAACTCAGCGTTCTTAACAAACGTATGAATGTTGACAAAAGATTCATTTCTTTGAGAAGCAAGAATTTAAATATAAATTGAAACACCATATTTCCTGAAATATTAATTTATATTTGTCCCAGTAAAATATATTTTAAATATCTATCTCCATAATTACATTAGAAATAAGAGTATAATTACACATTTTTACAATTTAAGAATGTATATACCTATGGTGTGTGCCAAATCTGTTGATAAGCATATGTTTAGAATGGCCAATGAGACCACACTTAAAATCTTGGATATTCAGAAAATTCAAGTCCACAGAATCTTGCTGTTAACTAAAGTCACCTTGGTATATAAACCTCTGGAACTTATTACTTTTGCGTAGCCCGAATTTTACACTTTGTAACTAAGTTCTCACACGATTTGTACCGCAAGCTCCTAGAAGACATCTTTCTATTTTACTTTTATCGTTGAGTTATTTAAAATTGAACGAACACCTGAAGTCGTATAGCATCTGTCATCCTATCCCTGGTTTATTTCAGAAAGCATACTTCCCCCTGCATTTATGTGCATTGAAGTTATAACAAAAGCTGCTTTGGGGTTTTTGGGATTTTTTTTTCTTTTGGGAAACGCAGGCTACTATTCCATTGTCTGTAGGTACTTCAGTTCCTTTTTGCTATTTCAGAAGCAAGATAGAAGTCTCCGTTAATAAATATTTTATTAAACAAATGGTCTGTTTAAGCAAGAGAGACAACTTAGTTGGGAGTGGTTTGCAAGAACTGTAGGCAGAATTTGATTCCCAGACTCAAGTGTATCTAGAAAAGAGTTAGCTTGATGGCCTGTGCATAAAATTCAACCCAGTGGAGATGGGGACACACTTGACTTGTTAGTCAGCCAACCCCGGGAAGTCCAGTAATCCACCGAGAAACTCTGTCTCAAAAAACAAGGCTCCTAAGTAACTACATCCAAAGTCCACCTTCATCTGTGAACACTGGCTGCATGTACAGATCTGTTCATGTGTGTGCCTGTGCTCTTGTGCGTGCTCATTCACACACACATACAAAGAGAGGGGGGAGGAGGGAGCGAGAGGAGAAGCAGAAGGGGGAGGGGGAGAAGGAGAGGGAGAGAAAGGAAGGGAGAAAGGTAGAGGGAAAACAGGAGAGAGAAGGCCTCTACTGAGATTCTTCTCAGTTCTTGGATTACAGTTTTTTTGTTTGTTTGTTTTTTTATGACTGATCATATCTCTTACTAGTATTAAGTTTTTATTGCTTCAGTTTATTATAAACATTGATTCCTTCTGGTCTTATGACCTTATCTAAAACTATTATTATCTTAAAAACATAAAAATCTCCACAAGATAGATTCTCAATTTCAAATGTTTGTTATAATAAAATAATTATAATACAAATAAACTTATTTAATGAGTGCCTACTATGTATAAATCCCTGTAAGATAATATAAAACTTGTAATTTAATTACAATAAAGACAATGTGATAATTTCTCAGTCTAATGAAAATTCAAATCCTAACTTTATAATTTTGGCTTATCTTACATGTTCTGGAATTTGTGTTTTTATAGTATTTCATTCTAAGCATCTATAATTTTGTTGAATATTACTGGAAAAGGTAACTTGCAGGCATTTTGATGTGCCTTGTGTATTTCTAAAACCGTCTCTGTGAACCTGGATCGTCACTGTGAACACAAAAATCTTAAGAGCACAAACAGAAATACCCATTCGGTGTTGGAAGAGCTAAAAACAAGGTTATGGCTATCAGAAATTGTGTAGTGAATGCTTTCCAGTAAGATCCACTTAAATTTTTTCTTCATTTTTTTATTTGATATATTTTACTTACATTTTAAATGTTATCCCCTTTCCCAGTTTCCCTTTCATAAACTCCCTATTCCTCCCCCCTCACCCTGCTTCTACGAAGGAGCCTTCTCTACCCACCCCTTCCTACCTCCCTACACTGGGGCATCAAGCCTTGGCAAGACCAAGGGCTTCTCTTCCCACTGATGCTCAACAAGGCCATCCTCTGCTGCAAGTGCAGCTGGAGCCATGGGTCCGTCCATGTGTAGTCTTTGGATAGTGCTTTAGTCCCTGGGAGCTCTGGTTGTTTGGTATTGTTGTTCTTACGGGATTGCAGACCCCTCCAGCTCTTTCAATCTTTTCTCTAACTCCTCCATTGGGGACCCCATTCTCAGTTCAGTGGTTGGCTGTGAGCATCTGCCTCTGGATTTGTCATGGTCTGGCAGAGCCTCTCAGGAGACAGCAATATCAGGCTCTTGTGAGCATGCACTTCTTGGCATCAGCAATTTTGTCTGGGTTTGATGTCTGTATGTGTGCTGGATCTCTAGGTGGGGCATTCTCTGGATAGCCTTTGCTTCAGTCTTTGCTTCAAAGTATTTCCTCCTATGAATATATTTCTTTCCCCTTCTAAGAAGGTCCAAAGCATCCACACTTTGGTCTTCCTTCTTCTTGAGCTTCATGTGGTCTGGGAATTGTATCTTGGGTGTTCCAAGCTTTTGGGCTAATATCCACTTATCAGTGAGTGTGTACCATGTGTTTTGTTTTGGGATTTTTTTTTTTTTTTTTTTTTTTTGGTTTTGTTTTGTTTTTAATTGGGTTACCATACCATTTTAAATTTTGGAAAGAAGAAAGAACCACATGATAGAGTAAGTGTCTCAAGAAAGAAGGCAAACGTAGGAGTGTCATTCTTCATTTGCTTGGCTGGAACTCAAACATATGCTGGAAACAAGAGTACGAAAAGAAGGAAACAAAGGCAAATCAATGGTTAGAGGAGAGAGAGAAGGAGAGGGAGAAGGAGACGGAGAGACAGACAGAGACAGAGAGACTGAGACACAACTTTCACACTTGCTTATAGAGTTGGGTGAAGACAAAGGCTAGTGAGACAATTGTCAGAGAGTCAGCACACACAGCAGGCGTGGAAGGGAATTCTGTACCATAACCACAGGCCATCTACTGAAAACCACCATAGGATACTGGGAATTTGTGGATATGAACAAGGACTTTCCTTACATAAAACACTAATCCAATAAAGTCTTGTTAAATTAATTAAATAATAATGTAATACATACAATTCAAAATCAAACCACCATAACTTAAACTATCTTTTAAGCCATTAAGAAAGTGAACATCTACAAACCCATTTAAAAAAAATAAGATTTATTTATTTACTTTTTGTATATGACTACACTATTGCTGTCTTCAGACACACCAGAAGAGGACATCAGATCTCATTACAGATGGTTGTGAGTCACCATGTGGTTGCTAGGAATTGAACTCAGGACCTCTGGAAGAGCAGTCATTGCTCTAACCACTGAGCCGTCTCTCCAGCCCCACAACTGCATTTTTATGAACACAAAATAATCTTGTTAATATCATTTATTCACACCCTGCAAATTTGGATGAGCTGGTCAATGTATAAAACATGCTCTTAGGTATAGTCTTAGAGCTAAGTGCTTTCACTAAGGAGGTATACATTTGCGTTATATGGTAATTTTTATTTAAATTTGCTTTTTTTTTTTTTTACCAACAATGAATCTTTATATGAAATTATCTACGTAAGAGTCCATATGCTTCGGAAATGCTAAATCTGAAATCTCACTTTTGCACTCTTACGTTAGATATTTCTACCTTTATATTCAATTTCCCCCATATATGCATTCTGCTTGCATTACTCGATTTCTATGATTTTAATTATGTGCAGTATATGGAAGTTTGGATTTAGTGACTAGAAAGCTAGTTCTGGGTTGCTGTATCCACTAGAACAGTCATTCAAGTGTAGGACGAAGTTATCACATTACAGGCAAACTGTTTTTCTCTTTGCACTTACTTTTTTTGGACTGTGCAGTAGGTACAGTAGGAAAGCATTTCTTCTGAGAAGTGCTGTCCAGCTCTCGAGTCCCCAGCTGGCCTGATTCCAGGCAGTTTCAAGAGAAAGTAGCATCTCTGGCCCTGTGTATGGCCCTGTCTATGGCCCTGTCTATGGCCCTGTGTATCAGTTTCCCATGGTGATGTATGCTGTCTGATATTTGGGTTTATGTTCAATACTGTTCTGTTTGGTTTCATTTTATTTGAGATCTTTTCAGACTGTTCTCAAAGTCATGATCCTCCTGCCTCAGCCTCCTGCATGCCCTATCACTCCTTGCAATGTTCATCATCAACTAAATTCCTTATGTTGCTTGCCATGTTGGGACTGTGCAGTGACAATTACACAACACTGATTCTACTTTTTCATCTTCTCTCCTTGTCAAAGGAGTTCAAATGAAGAAACAGCTAAATAAGAGCTGCTCTATTGGTACAGTTTTAAAACTCACTCGTTCTAAAGAACGAAAGCGAGAAGAACAGTGCACCCACCCTGAATTAGAGAGAGGAATTCGAGTTGATTTACCAATAGTCCTCCATATTGTATGATGACGCAGAGCTGACAATTCATTGCTGTGTCATGAATGTTGTTCTCTTACTACATTTATGGATTAAGTCCCCTGGGTGATTCACCTCGTAGCACTAGACTTTCTGATCTGTGACTTCCCTTAGTTACTCCATGAAGGAAGAGGAAGATCATGGGGAACACACTGTGGCCCCTTTTATGACTTTTGTGACTGTAAAGGTAGTCAAAGGTGTACGTCCAGCTACCAATGCAATACAATTTGTATAAAAAGTTTCATATTGTATGTCCAGGGGCATTCATCTGTTGTGATATTTGCACATACCCATCCCATCATGAGGAAGTTAGAAATACACTATTATCTCCTTTCTATGATATTTACATGTAAACAGAAATCTTTTTACTGGAGCACCGTTTACTGTTGATGACCTCTTCCAGCCTATGAAGTACAGACTGATGTCAAACTCAGGGAGATCCACCTGCCTCTGCCTCTTGGATGTTGAGATTATAGTCATGTTCCACAATACCCATGTTGCTTTCATCACTAGATGATTTTGAATTAGCTTACTACTAAATCATGGAACACTTACCCGAATTCAAGTAAATACCCAAGCTGCTAGTGTCTGATTCTATAGCTTGAAACTTTTAAACATGATATTATGGTTTTTTTTTTTTTATTTGGTGGTGGATTCTGATGACCCACTCTGAGGCCTCATGCATGTTAAGTGCACAACATATTGTTGAGCTCCTTTCCAATCTCCTCTAATGGTCTAAACCTTTCCGATTTGCCTCCTGTTGTGCATTCCACAGAGATCACTAGTACATTTTTTTTTTCTGGACCTACAACTACACCTCCATTTTCTATCATCTCCCTGTAGATGTATCTGCCTCACCCTCCAGTTTCTGCTACTGTATTTCATTTGCTTTCAGCAGGTTGAAACTTGACCTCTGTGATGCTAGAAGTCCAAAGTGACAGGACTAACTTCCTATTTGTTCCCTTGTAACTTCATTGTTTTGATTTGTGAAATGGACCGGTTTCCTGGTTGTTGAGTTAGTACACGGACAAAGGCCAGCCTCTTAGTCCTATGGTCATTAGCAACACCCTTGGCACATTTGAAAGTCAGGATTAGAGTTCTCTGAAGCAATCTTTAGTCTCTCATCCAATTCTTGGTATAGACTCCTCTTGTTCTAGCTTCAGTACAAAATATTCTTTTAACTGGAGAATCCATTTATCATTAAAATTTCTGCAAGGAAAAACATTTGCTATGGGGTGTCTATTGCTGTCTAGGGTCTAAACCTTTATTTCCTTTAAAATATTATTTTGCAGTGTATTTTTTTATATTTAAGCAATTGAGAGAAATGAAACTATCATGTTATAGCAAGACAGATGGCAACATATTCAGCCTCAGAGCAGAAAGGCCGCTCTCCTTCAATTTTAAAAAATATGGCTTTACTTCTCTTGGGCTCTTTGTGTTTGTGAATTATATTAACAGTTCTTTTGCTAGAATTTTTCAGTATTGTGGTGTGATCTCCCTTTTTATAAGCTGGCTTTGGGAGAGCCACCAACTCCAGGTATTTTGATTTTTGGAAAACTTGACATGGGTCTTTTCATATTTTCAATCTGTGTACTAGTCAAGATGGTTCAGACGGATTGAACAGTTTCCTTTGAGACCCATTTGGGTTCAATGTTTAAAAGTGCAATATCTCAAAAATGGAATATTTGACTGACTCACTGGAAAAAAAAGTTGGTTAGTTGGCATCAGGCATGAGAGGATCTGTGGTCCCATGCGCCATCTTTGTGGATTTAGCTTCCTTTACCGACCTGACTCTATTTCTCTGTCCAGTTTTCATATCAATATTTTTCTAGATAACATGGGAAAGGCCCTGTAGGAGCCTTAAACAGCCCCCTATTTCCACACTAGGAAAGACACTGACTAACTCAGACCGGGTTAATCTTTCATTCTCAGGTCGACTATCATACTCCAGTATTGAGAGATTCTCACTCTTAAATGCAACCAGCCATGCAGCAGGTGCCCCAAGCACCATCTTCGATAGGCTGATCTACCGTAGATTATGAAGTACTTGGTTCCATAAGGAATAACTGTGCATAAATAATTAGGACAAATCATAACTGCGTGAATGCTACAAAATGGAGACAGAAAGACGTGCCTGCTTAAACAACAGATACCTTTGCTGCTCTTGTTGACTTCTTGTAATTTTAACTGGCAGTGGTTTCATAGTTCATGCTGTATATATTTATATACACTAGCTGGTATTTCGCTTGGCAGTGTGTGGCCTTACCATATGATCTAGTCTCTCTCCCTCCCTCCCTCCCTCCCTCTCTCCCTCCCTTCCCCCCTCCCAATGGCAAGTGGGCTTCATTACTGAACATCTTGACAAGAAGACCAAGGGGGAAGCCAAAGTATTCTGCTCATTGCAATATATACAAGAAACCCCCCAATAATGAAAAGAAAGAAGTATGTGGGCCAATGTTAATTGGTAATGGAAACTTGGATGAGGCACATGTAAAACATATAAGAGATGCTAAGCACACAAAGACAGCACGGTCCTGCAGGACCAACCGTGCCTGTGCCTAACCCCACCCTCTTCTTTCTAGACAAGTACGTGGGTAGGAAAGACTTGAGATTAGATACGTTTCCTTTTTATTTCTTTTAAGGCTTCTTTTCAAGTGCATTCATGTATTGTGTGTGCCATTGTGGTATGTGTGTAGAGGTCAGAGGGCAACTTTCAGAAGTTAAGTCTTTGTTTCTATCCTCTAGGTCCTGATGATTGAATTCATACTTAGCAACAAATGGTTTTACCTTCTGAGCCATCTCTCTTACCCTGATACTAGATCTGTGTCTGTAGCCATTTTTTGATAGTGCAGTCTGATACAGCTATGCACATGTTAATGATACCCTACTTTGTTTTATCTTCTCTGTGGTTTTTAATCTCCTTTCAAGAATTATTTCTCACCTTCCCCTACTATTCCCTGCATTGTGTTTTGACTTCCATTAATAAATATGAAGTATATATTTACTGCTATCTGATATAAGAAGCATGGGAATTTGTGGAAGGCTAATTAGTTCCCTTCAAAGGGTTTACATATTCCTGGTCTCTTAGCTTAAAGAATAAGTCATCAATCAAGGGATCCTTTCCAGTGATCTCGCCATTAGAAATGATGCTTTCTAATACTTTTGCCACACTAAATAGAGTCATTTTCTTCCTTTTATTCCATGCACCGTGCAAATGGCTTAGAATGTCTCTGATGCATCTTTCTAAAGGAGTTTTTCCTTAGACTGACCTTGCCCCACATCATATCTGTTGTCTTTGGCAAAGGAGTCACATTTCTCAAACCACTATGGAAGACAAATTCTTCTAGATAGTAGGTCTATGTTAGTGTTTCCTCACAGTTGGTTCAGTCTCAAAATAAACTGTAGGTATATGCCTAGAAAGAGAGCACTTACTTCCTTTCCTCCCTCTCCTCTAAATGCTCATTAACATAAAGTATGAATAACCAACAGTTCTGGTTTCCCTGTCACTCCATACTGAGAACTGCAGTTAAGTAACAGAATTACAGATTATTTAATTACTATGTAGCAATTGCCATAAACCTTCTCAAGGGAAAGAGGCATCCTGACAATTGCAGAAGCATATTCCACAGATATTTAAATAGACATCTGGGTCTCACTATACATTGAGAGAAAGCATTTCTGAGGATCTATTTGTTTCAGTGGGTAGCATATTGCTGTTTTCCGGAGCATGTGCAACAACCCCTTGGCAGCTCCTTCCACAGGTTTTACTTTTCTCGATGTTATTGCATAGTTAGAAACCTTCTCAACTATTTCCAAAGTTGAGTAGAAGGTTAGTGTTGGGAGCAGTTTGTGCCGCACCCAAAGATGGCGCCAGCTCCTCCCTGATGACTCAGCAAACAGAGCCTTTGCCCAGCCCGAGGGACGTAGTGAGCATGTACCACAGAAGTCACAGCCCGCTCTCGGGGCACGCTAATGAGATACTGGAGGGCACACCAATCAGGTAGCGTCACGAGTCTCCTGGGCATATATAAGCAGTGCACTTTTCTTCCACGTGGTCCCCTGCTCAGAGTGCTGTACAATAAAGGTTGTTCACAGAAGAATCCATTGTCGCATGTCGTTCTTGCCAGTGGGACGTGGGGCGGGCGACAGGTTAGAAGCACTTGTTCTGGCAGAAGACCTGGGTTCAATTCCTAGCATCCATGTGGTGGTTCACAACCAATCTATAACTGTAGTTCCAGGAAACCCTGTGCTGCTTTCTGACCTCCATGGGTACCAGGCAGACCTGCAGTGCAAAATCACACCGATAAAACACTCGCATAAAATAAAAGAAATCAATCCAAAGAGAAAATACTGATTTTTGAAAGTTTTCACACAAGTATATGGGGTCTATTGGACATTATTTTTTCATGTCTCCAAGATTTCTTTTTCACACCAGCCCCCTCCCATTAGTCTCCTACGTCCCCTCGATATCTTCACTTTACTTTCATGCACATGTATGTACGTAAAATATATGTGTATTTGTATATGCATAAAATATACATAGAACAAATACTAGATAATGTATAATTTGCATATATATGTATTTAATGAATGTATGTATCTGTATTTTTGTATTTTTCTTTTTTCAATGTTCATAAGAAATTGAAAGAAGGGTCTGAAAACAGCTTCATCTTGGGAGTCTGTAGTTTCAAGGGTAATTTAGAAGAATGATCAAGGTTACTGTGAGGCTGCTAAGTACAGCATCATAATCATCATCATCATCATCATCATCATCATCATCATCATCATCACCACCACCACCATCATCATCATCACCATCATCACCATCATCATCAATCGCTGAAAAGCAAACCCTGGGGCTTTGGAGACGCTACTTGAGAACTCAACCTCTGACATCTCAGGCCTGCCTTTCACTGCTTTAAGGACCCGTCTGGGAGGGCTGCTTGCCCTCATAACCCTCTCAGCCCAGCCAGAGGCGTAGCTTTCTGGCTTTCTCTGCATCACTAAGACCCAGTGAGTTCCATTGACAATTCACTGTAGGCAGGATTGCTGCCGCTTCTATTTCTAAACTACTAAATGGTACTTTGGGAAATCATGTATGACTTTTTTCCTAAGCCTCAAGACAGCACAAGGTACAAAAATAATAGCTGGAAAAAAACCCCAAAGTAACAACAACAACAACATAAATAGAGAAAATGCAGCCAGAGTATAGCCTTCTAGGGCTAGGAGTTGGGGGATTCTAATTGGTCGGTGTGCTTTTGGAGAACAGAGAACACAAACCCGCTCTTTGGATGGAAAGGATTCACTACCAGGCAGAGAGTGTGCCAGAAATGGAGAGAAATGTACTTAATGTTGCTCAAGTCCCCAGACTGAGGTGATTCTCAGTAGCTTGGGAGAGAAAGTAGAGGGAGATACATTAGTCTATGTTCGTGTGTAAAAGCTGAGATAAATGATCAGATTAGTCCATCAGAGGATGCAAAGCCAGCCCCTTACTAAGCTTCATGGGGAATCATTACATGTTTGGGAAATTGGTGGGGTACTGGCTATTTTGCCAACAAATTAACTTTAGCCATTATGTGTTGTTGATTTACAAAGGCTCTGGTTTTTTAGTAGTGAAAGCCTTTAAATTTTATTTGCTTGACTTTAAAATTAACCACATATAACATGTTAAAATATTTTAGGTTCAAAAAAATGAAGTAGCAGTGGCGAATTCCACAGTTTAGGCTGAAAACTATCATTATAAACATTACTTTAGCACAGAGCCAGGCATTGAAGAGCTAAATATTTTTTAATCTAGCGTGAGACTATAAGATCTTTGATTCTATTTCTGCACACATCGTAATATCAACTGTTTGAACATGTCACATGTTACAAATCATGTCTTCTATCTGTTTCTTTGTTTATTTACCACACTAAGCTTACAGACATTATCTCCAATTTTAAGTCAGTTACTTTTTATTCAAATTTATTTCATACTGCATATTTAGCTCATGTTCCACCTCTTCAGAACTCCCAGACCCTTTCTACTTTCTACCTTTATGCTCTGTATTTCAAAAATAAAAATACCCCCAATCAAACCAAAAAATGAATATTAAAACAAGTAAGAAAGACAAATTAAACAACATCAAAAAATTGTCAGAGTGGAAATTAAAAGTCTAAAAATAAAAGGGACTTCATTTTGCATTGGTCAACTACTCCTGGGCGTGGAGTCTGTCCCAGCGTGTGACTGGTATTCCCAGTGACATTCTGTTGAGAAAAAAATGATTGTCTTTCTGCCAGTAGGTATCAATCACAAATAACTTCTCAGTTAGGGGGAGACTCTGTGTCTACATTCACCTCTCAGTGCTAAGACCCTATCTTCCTTGAACCTGTATAAATTGTTCTCTGCCACAGTTTCTTTAGTTCAGATGAACCTCATTGAAGGTATGGAATTTGCTAAGAACACTCAGCTAGCAAGTGAAGATAAATCTCAATTACACTGAGTTTGTTTTGGCACTGAACCCCACACTTTTTGCCACTAAATAGACTCCTTTACCACACTGGCAGCCTTTAATACAGGTCCACACACATTGATCTTACTATTTTTCAGTTTTACTCAATTTAAATAATTCACAGGTCCAATTACCTACTGAAATATAGTTAGTTATTGAGGATTTTGAACTCAGTAGGATATAAAATGGTTTGATTCTTTTAAATAACTGCTTTTACATATGCTCTGTGGAATTGCCTGGTTCTATGTCTTTAATGACATCTTCGTCAGAGTTCATAACTTTCTGGCTACTCCTGCTTATTATAATTTAGTCCAGGTCTATTTATAAATTTCCAATTCAGAGTTCTTCTCCCCACACTTAGTCTGATCAAAAGCTCTAAAGAGGATGGTATTTTGGAGGAAGAGAAACTTCTTCAGCTCAGCTACCCTTTTCTCCACTTTAGTTCTGATTCTTGTAATTACATGGCTAAAACACACTAAACTGTTTATTTGAAGATTGTTTTTTCTTCCCTTCCTCCCAGGGATTTTACTTAGGGTGGATGAGATGCACTCTTTTAAAAGTTTGTTTAGCCCCTGCCACCATTTAAAACTCCCTCAGAAAGAGCAGCCCCTTTGTTCTGTTGATGCATGCCATCCATTGTGTCTGGATGCCCTCTATCAAAGTTGGCTGTAGTTTTGGCTGCATTGACTCTCTACCCCCCTCCACCTACTGCAAAGGCCTCCTGCTTCTTTTTGCTGTGTTGCTTTTTCTCTGTGACACTAGTACATTAACAGAGTACCACTGTTAGAGTTGGGAAGATAGAAAGCATCTCATGCAACTCTGTCCGTGTTCAGCTTGGAGTGGACCCCAGTGGTAGTGGCTTAGCCCAGGCCTCGGGTCTTTTTAATTTCAGTTAACTTCCTTGCAAGAGAAGCACAACACCAGAAAAGAGCAGAAGGCAGGGATGAAGAGAGAAAGAACAGGAAAAGTAGAGGGATATGGAAATAAGAAAAGTGATAGTGAGGTTGAGAGAGTAGAGGTGAAGAAGGAAGGTTAAAAGGAGAACAGAGGAGGGGACAGGGAAACCAGGAGAGAGGAGAGCAGAGGGAAGGGAAGGAGAGGAGAGGAGTGGAAAGCAGAGCAGATAAGAGGGGAGGAGAGGAGAGGGGAATAGAGCAGAGAGAAGGAGAGGAGAAGGGAGAGGAGAGGACTTGGAAAGAGAGGAGAGAAGAGGAGAGGAGGGGAGGAGAGGGGAGAGGAGAGGAGAAGAGAGGGAAGGGGAGGGAAAAAGAGGGGAGGGGAGAGGAGAAGAAAGGGAAGGGAAGGAGAAGAGAGAGGAGGGAAGGAGAGGAGAGGGGAGGGAAAGAGAGGAGAGGAGTGGAAAGCAGAGCAGATAAGAGGGGAGGAGAGGAGAATAGAGCAGAGAGAAGGAAAGGAGAGGGAAGAGGAGAGGACATGGGAAGAGAGGAGAGGAGAGGAGAGGGGAAGAGAGGGGAGGGGAAAAGAGGGGAGGGAAGAGAAGAGGAGAGAGAAGGGAAGGAGAAGAGAGAGGAGGGGAGGAGAGGCGAGGGGAGGGAAGGAGAGGAAAGAGAAGGGAAGGAGAGGAGAGGAGAGGGGAGGGAAGGGGAGCAGAGGAAAGGAGAGAGAGGGGAGGGGAGGGGAGAGAAGAGGAGGGGAGGAGAGGCGAGGGAAGGGAAGGAGAGGAGAGAGAAGGGAAGGAGAGGAGAGGGGAGGGAAGGAGAGGAGAGGGGAGGGAAGGGGAGCAGAGGAAAGGGGAGAGAGGGGAGGGGAGGGGAGGGGGAGGAGAGGAGAAATGAAGAGAGGAGAAGAGAGGATAAAAGAGGAAGGGGAGGAGTGGATGGGAGGGGACAGAAGGAGGGAAGGGAGAGGCAGAAAGGGGAGAGAAGATGAGAGAGTGGAAAAGAAGGGGAGGAGAGAATGGGAGAGTAGGGGAGGAGAGAGACATGGAGGAGAGATGAGGGGAGAGGAGAGAAGAGAGAAGGAAAAGGAGGAGAGGTGGTACCTGAGAGGTGGAAAATGAAGAAAGAAAGTTTGACTGGACGAACAGGTTAGTTCTTCTGCCTCCATCTGTAAGCTATGTGTAAAGCTCCTATTTTCTTTACTTGGTTACGAGTTCAAGAATGTGTGAGTCCAGATTCTTTCGTTTCCATTGAACTTTGAAGCAATTTGGCTTTGAGGCAACGACAATTTCACAGAACAGAAAAGCTCACATTCAAGCACCGCATGTGAACGTAGACAACGTAATTTAGAGTAATTGTTACACCAAGTGATGCTTTTGTTTTCTTTAATAAATATCTTATGTTTCAAAAATTAAACAAGTGATGGAGAGATAGCTCAGTGGCCAAGAGCGCTTGAAGATGTTGCAGCAGAAATGAGTATGTTTGGGACACACTCATCAAACACACAGGTCAGATGACATTTATCACCTGTAACTCCACCTCCAGGGTATCTTACACCCTCTTCTAATCTCCACTGTCTTCTATACTGTTGCCCATATATCTACACACAAAACACAGACATACATTTAATTTTAAAATAGCATATTTTAAAAAACCATAAACTTTAATTTTCACTGGTAATTAAAAGACCTTACTGTTGTATAATCCGTTTAAGTAACTCTTTTTCTGATTTGTGAGTATGAGTAATCTATTTTGATGTTTTGCAGATGTGAGCAGATTGACAAATGATTTTTTTTAAAGAAAACTATTCAGAAGTGTCAGTGTTCGTTTCCTTAAAGCGTTGCTCAAACTTTCTGAATTTTTCCTATTACTTAGAATTATCTGAGAAAATACACTGGCAATAGGAACTTCTGAAGTTGCTCATTCATTAAACATTCTATATTGGGTAAATGGACCTAAAATAGACAAGGGTAAGATGTAGTTAAAAGATTGAACTCAGATGACTCAGAAAGGACATGTGTGTTGTACAGTGCTAGTACACTCTTGAAGCACACAGTGAGACTTTTGTGATTCCAATCAAACATCCCTGGCTATTGGTTCCCCAGAGGGAATAGACTGAGAATGTGGGCAGTAGTTAAGGCACTCAGGGTAAGGGAAGACCCCAACAGAACTTACCACAATGATATTACACTGCCTCAAGCTGCAACAGTTCTTAATAGAAGCAGATGATGTGACTAAACATAAAGCCGAGGTGGAGGTCTTAGAAAAAAACTAAAATGTCAAGAGAAATGGCAGTACTGTTATATTTATTCAGCATCTGAATAAAAAGTTTAATTTGAATGTGGCCATTATCTCAGTGTAAATAATATGATCATTAAAATCTGCTATTTCTTGGAAGTACTCGTTGAACCAAGTCGTCCTGATTATAACAAATTTGTGGAAGGCAAATTCCTCTTTGATGGTTTTCTCTTCTAACTTAGGTTAAGGAAAGATCACGTGCAAGGCAAGGTGTCAGGATTTTTAATACAAAGTCTTTAGCAAAAAGGCAAGTACAGGTCAGTGAGAAAAAAATTCCAAAACAAGTAGGAATAATAATTTGTAAAGCTGGGTTTGAGCAGAAATTGCACACATTATACATCCCCTGAAAGCATTCTTCTTACTCTGCAAGAAACAAGTCATCAGATCACCCTTTGTAGTCACATTTCCTATGTTATATTCTATCAAGTGCCATCTCCTTCTTCCCCCTCCCTCCCTCTTTTCTTCCATCCTTTCATTTGTACAACCCTTTTTAACCCTTAATTATCTCGTACTTGTTGACATATCCCAAACCAATGCCTATAACACATGCAGAGCACGTATCTTATAATTGAAGTTTACAAGGTTTCTCCCTGCCATGACGGATACTTACCCTATAGTAAGCCAAATGAACCTGTTCTTTCATAAGATGCTTTTAACCATAGGATTTTATCATAGCTACACAAAGCACCTAAGACCAGTGGGTATCAGAGAGTTAGGTGGTTGTTGTGAAGAACCTTTTTTTTTTTTTTTTTTTTTTTTTTTTTTTTACTGGTTTTAGGAGGAATGAGGAAAAGTAGGGACGTTTGGAGAAAGACAATTGAATGCAGAGCTTGGTGGACAATTCTAGAAGTGGACAAGTCTAGAAGACAGTAGTTCAGAGGGCAATACCCAGGACAGAGGTCTGTCTCACAATGCTTCAGAGGCGAACAAACAGTGGGTAAGCAGCTAGAATAGAGATTGTTGGTGAAATAATTTGGCAAGAAATTTCCCCGCCTTCTGCCAGTGTCCTAAAATATTCTTGATGCTCACTTAAAGTAGAATTGGTTGGTTTCTTTGGCAGAGAAAATTACAAGCTATTATATACTTCTTATAGCTGAGGTTATATAGCATGATTAACACTGATTCCTCTTCTATAGGTTTACAGGGAAAAGGAGCAACTGGGGCAGAATAGAATATAGAATATAAAGTTTGGAAAGAAAAGGAATACCATGAGGCTGAACTTTATAACCGAGGCATGTGCTTAAAGATAGGATGAAAAAGCTAAAGAGATAAGTATCATTAAGGAGAGACTTCTTATTCCATATTGAAACCTTGGAAAATATGCCATGTAGCAGGCAGAATCCAGATATGTTTCCAGTTTGTACAAAAAGAAACTTCTGTAGTTTCTTGATTCTAGAAAGCAATTGCTTCAACAAACAAAATTTCCTGCTAGTAAGATTCAATAGGACTATGTTGTCTCAACTTGCCCATTGAAATTCGTAGGGTTGTGTCCATGGTGCTGGATTTATTTTTTTCTTCATCATTTCAGGGAGTCACGAACAACAAAGTGTGACAGGGGAGGCTTTTGCATAAAACTGTTAGGGTGAGGCTGGGGTTACAGTAGAAACCCCAGGATTTTGAAAATTCCGGAGTTCTGAGACATCTTTACGAAGAACTACATACAAGAAATTGCAACCACTCCAGAGAGGTACACATGTGGCAGGCAGCGATGCTGATGGGCTGTGCCCATCTAAGCCCCATGAAAACTAAGTGTCAGTCACCAAATATGGATCTACAAGATTTTATATTTGCCTGCTGGATTTTGATCTTGCTTTGGTCCCATGTTTACACATTCTGCCTCCATTCCACCCGTTTGCAATAGGAATGTAGACTCTCTACCAAGGTGTCTTGGAAGTATGTGATTTACTCTTTGACCTTTACAGGAGGTAATGGTTAAAAGATTGATTGTATTGAATATCAAAGGATATTTTGGTCTTCGGATTGTTGAACAGTGAAAGACTGTAGAGGACTACAGAAAAAAATAAAGTTGATGAAAATGTAGTTTATATCTTATTAAGGCAAAGAGGGGTGGACTGCATGAGCGAATGAGAGAGGTTCCCCCATGGACTCAGGGATTTAAATTCTTGACCTCAAGTTGGTCTTGTTGCATTGGGATGCAAAGCTGGTGAAGAAGTGTAACTCTGAGGACAGCCTCTGAGATGGGACAGCCTCAATCTGCTTCCAGTTCCAGCTGTCTCTGCTCTCTGTGTGGCTGGAGGTGGGAACTTCAACTTTGTGCTCTAGCTGCCATGGTCCCCCTGACATTGTGGACTGTTACTTGAGAACTTTAGAGCACAACAAACCCTTTCTCTAATTATGGTGTTTTATCACATCATCACCATCAAATTAATTGATACAATATCAAAAGATGAAAATATTTTACATGAACATTTAATTAGAAGAATATATTAATACATTTATATTTTTTTTACTTCAGATCAGAATTTATCCCAGTAGAATGATTGATGTCACTTAATTTCCTTGATTTGCTAAATTTTTTTTTTTTTTTTGCAGCACCAAATATCGCTGACAAGTGTAAGATTTAAAAGTGGCATTGATAATCATTTTATTAATCTGTAAGTGGAATTGGTGTTTAATATACCAAGTGGTCGATGGTTGACATACACTTTGAATGTTAATGGTGTTAAAGTGACCACATATTTCACCCTTTTTAGTTGACTTATATTAGAAGACTTGAGGGACCAATGATATTTGGTGTCTTTCCAAACTAAAGAGAGCTAGGGAGCCAGTTAAGTAGTGATGAAAAAGACCAGAACAAAAAGACTAGAATGTTTTTTATTGTAAATTTTATAAACTTGACTTTCCTAGGCCATTCATATGTAGCAGTCAAATAGGAATTTAATTTGAAATTGAAGATAAAGTTAGATCATTTTCCTGATGAGTACAAAGTGAATAATTTCAGAAAAAAAAAAAAGTGAGAGTCCTCAGAGTAGCAAAGCTCAGTGTGGATATAAAATCTTCAATCGTTTGTCTGTGGACACAGAAACCAAGCTGTGTTTTACTTCTGGCTCACAGAACTGCACTGCAGCCTGAGAATTCAAGAGCAGAGGTGTTGATATCAAATTATTTAATTTTAAGTGGACAAGAGGTGCCCCACCTTGCTCAATATGTTTTGTGTCCTCAACTGCATAAATTCTCAGGCATTACATTTAGTTGATGTTAACCTGTTAGCAGGTTTTCTCAGAAAGAAATGTATATTCGGTTCCCCACATTAGACTTTAGGACAAAAATAGGAAGGATTGAACTTAGAATGGTGATACAGAGTAGCATGACAGATTCCCCTCAAAGTAATTTATGAAAAGGCGGGCTAACATTGAATCATGGGAAAGCTTTCAGTGAGTCATGGGAAGGCTGTTGTTGGATCATGAAAAGGTTATCACTGAGTCATGGGAAGACTTTCAATGAGTCATAAGAAGGTTTTCGTTGAATCATGGGAAGGCTTTCAATGAATCATGGGAAGGATTTCAATGAATCATGGGAAGGCTTTCATTTAATCTTTGCCTACAAGTAGATAAGTCTCTATAGGAAAAACAAGTGCCAATGGAGAGAAAAAACTGAGACAACACTTTCAAAAGTTGGAGGGTATCTCACATAGACTGACTAGTCTTCTCAGAAGGCAATGCTTGGGAACAAATGGTACCCTTTTTGCTGTCCCCTTGTTTGAAAACTTGATTTAATAATGAAACATTCTTTATGAAGTGACTTACAGTTTTGAAAACTGAATACTTTCAAACAGTGTTTTATGGACTTCAGAAATAAGGAATCAGCAAAACCCTTACAAATTAAAATCACGAAGTTAGATTTCAATCATACCGAAAGGCATAAGAGATGTTTATAAGTACTGATCTCCTACTTTCAATGCTTTCTGTAGGAGGAACTAGCTAAACACAGCTGCAATCCCAAGGAGTGAGTTGGAGAAACCTGTTGAGTGGCTTTCCCAGATACATATTATAGAACTGTTTTCCTTTCTCATGTGATAAGTCACCTACTGAGGGTTTATGCTAAGTGGGGGCGGGGGCTCAGTTAAAAATCATTTTAAAGTATATGTGTTTATATGTAGCCTGGGTGTTGATGTTCCCTGACATGTCTGGAAAGATAAAGAATGCACATATTGGCCACTGAGGAAAGAAATGTCCCTTAAGAAAGACTTTTAAAATATGTATGCTATATTATTATCTCTCAATATCTCTAATCATCTAGATGCTTCCTGTATCTTGAAACTGATATTATTCTCAGAATCCAGATGGCCTGCAACAGATTTGTTACACATCTATGATCAACTGTGCTGTTAATATTTTTGTGAGTGTCCCACTGTCTCTTAAATTTATTAACTTTTATAATACATTGGCCATCAAGAGTATTATATATTGTACATATGAAAAACATATTATAACTAAAAATAGATAAACTGCACATCATATACTGGGTTGTATAATATAGCAGTTTATTTTATATTATGTGAATTTTGTGAACAGGAAATCTCCCTGATGAAAAAAAAATAGCATAATATTAATTACTGGCACCATCTGTGAAAAACAATAGGAAAACCAATATTTTAATACAATGACTTCATGCATGTCAGTTATCTTAAATATTAAATGCTGCAGTTTTGTTGATGCCATTTACCTACCTATTAATTTAAATAACGGTTGTACTTACAGAGGTTAAAACTATGAATAAATGAATTAAAATTAAATATAATGAAATATTTAAATAGGTGTAACATGAATCTGATTCATTCTCTGAGAACATATCCTGTATGCATGCATGGGTATACAAATTACTGTGCCATCTGCTAGGTTTTTTTTTTCTCTTTTTACAGGTCGAGTCATAATTTTTTCTTTACACATGAAAGACATATTGTAGATTCTTTGTAGCGAAAAGATTCTGCAGTTGAAAATGTTGAGATAAATTGTCCAACTAATGCCTGCTAATGGTCAGGCTTGAGTGTCTTCAAAAGACAGGGGCCAGGATCACCGCAAGAAAGATAATTTTCTATTTAAATTTTGGGCTCCCAAGCTACCATTTGGCTAATTATGACAATGGAGTCTGCTCCTAGCACCAAAGGACCACCCCTTTCACCCGTCCTTTGAAACTACTCTAACCTGCCACCTGGTGTGTTCTTTTTATATCCGCCATGAGCTACAGTTTCAATAAATATTTATTGGAGAAAACTACAGGAAAAAAATCCTATTGCAGAGAAGGGAGCTGTAAGTAAAAAACAAAGTTTTCTTCACTCTCAGTATTTTTTAAGCTTTGTCTGGGGAGCTCAAGCCTTTTCCTTCTCCTTCCTCTCCTTCTCCTTCTTCTCTCAACTTTTCTTATTGGCTATTCTCTGCATTCACATTTCAGATTTTATCCTTTTCCCACAACCCCCCCCCCATTGCCTTCATGAAGATACTCCCTCTCCCTACCACCCTCTCCCACCTCAGCACCTTGGCATTGGAATCTGCATTTCTAGCATCCGCTGCAATAAATAGTCTATACCTTTCCTCAGACAGCACAAAGTGACAATTATAAACCTTTTAAAACCGTGTTTTGCAGCAGCTGGGAAGATGCTCACAGGTGTAGGGGCCCTACCACTTCCTCAGCCAATGAAGTTCTCTGTTTGAGGAGAAAGATATTTTAGATTATTTTGAGATCAAGAAAATTTGGCCTTTGTTCAAAATGCTTATCCATTTTAAGGGTTATAGTTTGCTGGTTTATTTAGAAAATTTGGAATCTGCTTTGTGGGTGAATTCCAAATACGAGAGAGTGTTTGGTACTAGCTGATCACAACCCACTTAATTGTTGAACTTCAGAGCTATAGGACCTTGGAGGTAGTTTTAAAATCACTTAACTTTTTTTCTAGGGTAGAGCCTACTATGGTAGGATCTGTTGCTGACGTCTGACTAACTTTATACCAACATAGGGTGTGAGCTCACCAGCCTGCAGTGTAGGATATGATAATCCGACCATAATAAATTACTTCATATTACTCCTTTTCTTAGTTAGGGACTCCATTGCTGTGAAGAGACAACATCACCATAGCAACTCTTATGAAGGAAACTGTGTTTAATTGAGCCTGGCTTACAGTTCAGAGGTTTAGTTCTTAATCATCAGTGTGGAAAGTACGGCAGTGTGCAGGCAGCCATGGTTTTAGAGAAGCTGAAAGTCCTACATCTTGATTTGTAGGCAACCAGGAGGAGACTGTCTTCCTCAGACAACCAGGAAAAGGGTTTCTACTGAATTGAGTGGAACATGAGCCTAGAAACACCTCATAGCCACACCTATTCCAACAAGGCCACGCCCACTAATAGTGCCACTGACCATGGGCCAAGCATATTCAAACCACCACACTTATCCATTCACATAGGGAGAGTAAAGGGCTTAAAATAATGTTGGTCTTTCAGAAAGAGCATAAGAAGTCAACAGCAGAGCAAACATAATGCAAATAAAAATGAAAGACGCCTCAGTGTCATACGTCATGAGGCAAAGTAAAATTAGCTAGTAGGGAAGGCTTTTCTCCCAAGATATAATGTGTGACAGAGTCCAAAGTATGAGGTAAGATGCTCACTGTCAGAAGGAGAGCTCAAAGGATCATCTTATTTGGGGGGGGGGTACTCAAATTGTTAAAAGCGTTTGCTTATTTGAACAAGAAATTTTAGTTTTGCAAACCTACCCTCAGGTGATTTAGCCATACGGTAATCAGACTATATGTATTTCCTTTAAGATCCCTACCTCCTCAAAAACAAATAAGGAAAATATTCTAATTAAAAACTAATAAATATACAGTAAAGTTAAAAAAATAACAAAGACCTGCACATGAAGTTAGCAAGTTTTTTTTTTTTTTTTTTTTTTTTTTTTTTTTTTTGTTTTGTTTTGTTTCTATAAATAGGGACAAAATTAAAACTCCAGTCTGGGAACTGAAAATAATAGATGTGGGTTTTGACCCAGAGCAGAATAGTTGATCTGTAGTTAAATGATGCGAAAAGATGAAATATTGATTCACCTCCACCCCCACACTGAAAGATTCTCCAGGAAAATCATTTCTAGTATCCTTTTCATGTCTTCTAGGAGCTTTCTCACAAAGAGTCTACTGGTAGCATTTACAGGTGAAACCTCTTTGCCATTTCCACCTAGTAACTGGAGCAACCATTGAAAACATAACGTTTATTTTTCAGGTTACATTCTACCTATGTAATAAACATGCCTTTTATAAAATTGATACCAACTATGTTTCTTCCTTAGAGGGGAAATAAGAGTTAATAGTAAAACTGAGAGTTCAGGTTTCTTTACTTCTTGTTTTGTTTTGGTGATTTTAAAGGTTTAAAGGTTCACTTTCTTTCAGAAACAAAAGTCTATTTCTAAAGGATTTTGCCAAAAATAGTAGACATAATAAAAAGTAGGGAAATAATTGCCCGTGCTACCTTCCCCACCCCAGCACCAGACTACTAAGGGGTGCAGGTGGTGACTTTCTAAGGGAGCAGGCATGTTGTGCTAGCCCCTGATGTCATCATTACCATCCATCTTAATGTTTGACCTTGATTCTACCTGTTTCATCTGTGAAAACTTTCTTCCCACTTACGCAGTGTCTCAAATCTCAATTTTGAGATCTGACCGTCATTTGTAAGTTCTGTCTTTGCCTAGTAGAAAGTGTGTTGGAAAAGGGGGCTTTGGTTTTATAGACCAGCTTTTGACTGTAAAGTTATGTGGAATCCTGTGGAGTTGATTGGACAACAGCTGCCACTAGCATTAGAAGAAGTACCGAAGAACAAAGAGAAATGCAATTTAATAGGGGTGATTATATTCTAATATATTTTAAATAACTAAAGAGATCAAAAAGAGGTAGAAATTTCAATGGAATAATAGGATATTATAAACACACTAAATGTTCCAAGTCTCAAAATGTGAAGACAAATACCTGAACGTTACATGTATATATATTTTTTAATTTGAACCAGAAATTTTACTTTTGCAAACTTACCCTAAGATGTATACTTATGTATATATTTATTTATTATATATTTTGTATTAAATAGTATACATATATTAAATATCATATATACATTAAATAATTATATATGAAATATAATACATATAGTTAAAATAAAACATCATGGAATGCTTAAATAGTGGCTAGAAACAGCTAAAGAGAGATGATTCCACAACGAAGTTTCTGATTCTGAAAAGACAGTTGAATTTTGACTCTATTAGACACTTATACATATTCTTATAATTTTAGCCATTAAACTATTAGAAAACAAAGAACCAGACTGAGAACCAGCTATCTCAGTGCATGGCGAGAACTCCATAGAGTTCAAGGCCTTAGAAGGTTAGGCTGCTGGCTGGGGAGATGGCTCAGCTATTCAAGGCGAGTCTCCCAACCCAATACAGGAAGTTAGATTGTAATCAGCTTTGGTATGAGGACTATACTACCGGGGTCTAGGTATCATCACTTTCTGGGGCATGGTGAGCAAAATGCTCCCCATAATTTCTCTATATTTAGTTGTATAAAGGTGTTCTCTCTCTCCTCCCCTTCTTTCTCCTTCCCTCCTTCCCCCCCTTGCTCCCTCTCTCCCTCAATCTCTCTCTCTCTGATTATATATATATATTTGTGGAACTCCCAAGAGTTGACTCTTTTGCTTGCTTGGAATCCTTTTTATCCTATTGGGTTGCCTTGTTCAGCCTTGAATTAGGGATGAAATGTGTGTGTGTGTGTGTGTGTGTGTGTGTGTGTGTGTGTGTATGAAAAGAGTTATATAAATATAAACATAAATATAATACAAATATATATCCTATATAAATACAGAGTGAGATACTATAGAATACATATACAGACATATAGAGAGAAAAATCTATGAATACAGAGTGAGTTGTTATAGATAATGCATTATGCAGACATAACATAAACAAAAAAAAAGAACACAAAAACAGAAGGTGTAGCCCATAGAAAAACATTCCTGCTACTTCATAAAATTGCTACATATCTATACAAGCTCATATCTGAGTTTAAAAGGTATTCAATAATTATTTAAAATCTTGTAATATTTCATTTCCCCAATGAGCTAATATCCCTGGTGGGTGATTTCCTCCAAAAGGAAATAATGTTGTTCTCTATATACTGCATTTTTCTCTTATATTTAGACAATCTTCCTAGTACCATATGTTGGACAGTATCTTCGGTTTTTGAAAATATACTCTTTTAAAATTCACGTGCTAATTTATATGTTTGTTTATTCATTTGTTTTACTCTCTCATACATAACATCCCGACTGCAGTTTCTCCTTCCTTCACTCGTCCAAGGTACCCCCACCCCAGATACACTCCTCCTCTATTTCCCTTCAGAAAAAAACTCCTGCCTCCTACAGATATCACCTAATGCCGGTATAACACAGCAATAAGACCAGGCACAAATCCTCATTCAAGGCTGGACAAGACAACCCTAGAGGAAAGGGGTTCCAAGAGCAGGCAAAGATGGAGTTACTCTGCATTTCCCCTGCTAGGAGTCCCACAAAAACACCAAGCTACACAGTTATGCAGAAGACCTAGCAGAGACCCATAGAGGCTCTTTGATTGTGGCTTCAGTCCCTTTAAACCCCTATAAACCCTGGTTAGTTAATTCTGTGAGCTGTGTTTCTGTGGTATCCTCAACCCCGCTGGTTCATCTTCTTCCCCGGTGTTCTATTTGGTTCCCTGGGCTGGCTATGGACTGGAGAGGTGGCTCAGCCATTAAAGGTTAGGCTCACAACCGAAACCATGAAATGTATTTGATCATAAGTGCATAATCGTCTCCTAACCTTCCTGTTCACTTCACTATGCTGCATGATCAGAAGAGAATGGAACATTGATTAACATTTTCAGGCATTGAGATGTGTTCTTTTAGCAGTGTTTTATACATTTGCTTGACTCATCATAGCCCATACTTTATATTTGATTAAGATATTGACCATTAAATTGGGGAAAGGACAAAAAGAAAAAAAAATGAATTGAGTTTGATTACGTGGATTAAAAGAATTTCTGTTAAAAGAAGTTTTGAGATGCGATCTATAAAAATCTAATATTATATCATCTTGAAGAGTTTGCAATTCTAAGAGGCACATCTGTAATATACCGGGGGAAATGTAGTAAAAAGACAGAAAATTATATTAGTCAATGGCTGAAAGGCTTCTACCCTGCCGTGTTAATAGCAGCCAGTGTGCTTTATAGACTTCTGCTATCAATGGGAACAGAAAGAAACTCCTGGAAACCCAAGGAAACGGAAGCCCCAGAGGGAATCAGGAATTCGGAAGTTATGCAGCACACAACAGGAACAGTGAGACACCATGTTGTCACAGCTGCTGCTGT